>NC_023749.2:10509351-10841406 GCF_000499845.2 Phaseolus vulgaris
TCCGACCGGAATAGGGGAGGCCGAATCCCCAGGTTTAACAGTTACACCCCTTTAACTGTGCCGAGGGGACGAGCCCTAGATGAAGCACTACAAACGGACCTAATCCCGACATTGAAGCAGTATCAAACACCACCGAATGCAGATACTGCTAAGCGTTGTCAATACCATCAGAATTTCGGTCACACGACCGAAGGATGTCAAGCTTTGAAGGATAAAATTGAAGAACTCATCCAAGCTGGCCATTTACGGCAGTTCGTCAAGAGGACAAGGAGTTCAAGATCCCCACCACGGAATACTGACCGTCCTTCCCGTGGTGTCGACCGGTCGTACCGTAACGATTACAAACGCCACACTGACCGTAGCCAGACTTCGCGAAAACGCAGCGAAAGCCCCGTTCGGCGTACACGCCCCCGTAGCACAAGTCCCGACCGAAACGCCCGACCTCGCCAACGAGTCCGCGAAGTCATCAACATGATTGCTGGACCCGTTAACTTGGGCGAACCGAACCACGAAACAAATTATATAGCTGGAGGATTTGCCGGTGGCGGGTGCTCAAATTCCGCCCGAAAGAAACATCTTCGTGACATCCAGTCCGCTCATGCTACCACGAGGAGGCGTCCACATATACCTCCGATTACTTTCACTGACGAAGACTTTACAGCCATAGATCCAGCCCAGGACGACCCCATGGTCATCACTGTAGAAATTGACAAGTTCGCAATTGCCAAGACTTTGGTAGATCAGGGTAGCTCGGTCGACATATTGTATTGGGACATTTTCAAAAAAATGCGCATCCCAGAAGCACATATTCAGCCCTATAACGAACAAATTGTAGGGTTCTCAGGTGAACGGGTCGATACTAAGGGGTACATAGACTTGTACACAACCTTTGGTGAGGAAGACGGCCTCCATAAAACAATAAACGTACGATACCTCCTGGTTAACGCACAAACTTCCTACAACATCCTGCTCGGTCGTCCGTCCATTAACAGATTAAAAGCCATTGTGTCCACTCCACACTTAGCCATGAAATTCCCCTCGGCTAACAACGACATTGCAACCATCCATGTCGATCAAAAAACCGCTAGGGAATGCTATGTAGCAAGTTTGAAAAGTGAGCCAACTCGACGACTCTATACAACCAATACGGACGACCGAGTCCCGCAAAAACGAGGACGTTCCCCCACACGGCGTTCCGGACGACACATGTCCCGTCGTCAAATGATAGCCCTTGTTGACCTCGACCCTCGCATGGACGATCCCCGTATGGAAGCAGGAGAAGACTTGCATCCATTCCCGCTTCGCGATGATCGCCACACTACGCACATCGGTACTTCGCTGAAACCGGACGACCGAATGGCCATCGGGACGACACTTGTTAAAAATTCCGATCTTTTCGCCTGGACGGCCGCTGATATGCCTGGCGTAGACCCACAGGTTATCACTCACCGATTATCACTGTATAGAGAAGCTAAACCAATAGCTCAAAAGAGAAGACATATAGGCGAGGAACGACGTCAAGCCGCACGTGAGGAAGCCGACAAATTGTTACAGGCTGGATTCATTCGGCAGGCCCATTACACCACATGGCTAGCCAACGTGGTTATGGTGAAGAAAGCGAACGGAAAATGGCGTATGTGTGTTGACTACACAGACCTCAATAAAGCTTGCCCAAAAGACTCGTATCCTCTGCCTACCATTGATCGTCTCGTCGACGGTGCAGCCGGGCATCACATCCTCAGCTTCCTTGATGCCTACTCTGGCTATAATCAAATCCAAATGCACCCGGCCGACCGGAAGAAGACGGCCTTCATGACTGATTCCGGCAATTTCTACTATGAAGTAATGCCCTTCGGACTCAAAAATGCCGGAGCCACTTATCAAAGACTAATGGACCACGTATTCCACGACATGATTGGTAGGAATGTTGAAGTCTATGTCGATGACATCGTCGTCAAGTCCGACTCATGCAAACAACATATTGCCGACCTAAAAGAAGTTTTTCAGGCCCTCCGCCAACACCAGATGCGACTCAATCCGGACAAGTGTGCGTTCGGCGTCGAAGGGGGGAAGTTCTTAGGTTTTATGCTAACTCATAGAGGCATAGAAGCTAACCCCGAGAAATGCAAAGCTATCTCCGAAATGCGAAGTCCCAACTCCATTCAGGAAATTCAGAGACTTATCGGCCGACTCACCGCACTATCCAGATTTGTTCCTAAACTCGCCGAACGAACGAGGCCAATCGTCCGACTACTGAAAAAAGCATTCCGCTTCGAGTGGTCGACCGAATGTGAGGAAATTTTCCTCGATTTGAAAACTTTTTTATCAACCCCGCCGGTCATCCAGAAACCGGACGCACGAGAACCCATCATAGTCTACCTCGCCGTTTCACACGAAGCCGTCAGCTCAGTCTTAGTGCAAGAAATTAATTTTGAAGAACGGCCGGTTTACTTCGTCAGCCGCGCCCTTCATGGCGCCGAAATCCGATACCAGACGATCGAAAAGGTAGCCATGGCCCTCATCATTACCGCCCGACGAATGCGTATGTATTTTCAGAATCATCGGATTATTGTTCGGACAAATTACCCTATTGTAAAGATCCTCACTAAACCAGATTTAGCCGGACGAATGATCGGTTGGACGATCGAACTATCCGAATTCCATATTCAGTACCAACCACGCGGAGCGATCAAGTCGCAAGCTCTCGCCGACTTCGCAGCTGAACTCACTACTTCTTCAGCCGAGACCGAACATTCATCATGGATCTTATATGTTGATGGCTCCTCGAACGAGAGGTCGTGCGGCGCTGGAGTTGTTTTGGAAGGCCCCGGCGAGATTGTCATCGAGCAAGCCCTCAAATTCGACTTCAAAGCTTCAAACAATCAGGCCGAATATGAAGCCATATTAGCCGGTCTACGTCTCGCTCAAGAATTAGAAATCACTAAGTTAATTTGCAAAAGTGATTCCCGGCTTGTCATCGGTCAGCTTAACGACGAATATGAAGTCCGAGAAAGCTTTTTACAGCGATACTATCACTTAGTCAAACAGTCGATGAGCACCTTTTCTGAAATTTCTATGCAGCACGTTCGACGCGATCACAATACCCGCGCGGACGCCTTGTCCCGGTTAGCAACCACGAAGTGTAAAGGAATGCATCGGTCGGTCATCCATGTTACGCTTGCACGCCCAAGCATCGACCTACAGGAATGCCTGACGACCGACACGGAATCTACTTGGATTACCCCAATCAAGCAATATTTACTCGACGGCACATGTGGTCCTCTCGGCGAAAAAACCATGAAGCTGCAGGCCGCCCGTTTTGTCTTAATCGGCGACGACCTTTATCGCCGAGGTTATACCCAACCACTCCTTAAATGTTTGACACCAGACCAAGCTTCCTATGTCATCCAAGAGTTGCACGAAGGAATTTGCGGAACTCACTCCGGCGCACGGACAATGGCTGCCAAAGTATTCTGGGCTGGATACTACTGGCCGACCGTCCAGGGTGACTGCACCAATTTCGTACAAAAATGTCTTAAATGCCAAGAGTTTGGCACTTTGTCCCATCAAAAGCCTGAGGAACTCCATTTTATGTTATCACCTTGGCCGTTCGTCCAATGGGGTATGGACATCATTGGTCCTTTCGCCCCCGGTAAAGGCCAATGTAAATTCTTACTAGTCGGCATTGATTACTTCACCAAGTGGATCGAAGCCGAGCCCCTGACTGCAATCACCGCCCGCAATGTTCAAAATTTCGTATGGAAAAATATCGTTTGCCGCTTCGGGCTTCCACAAATCATCATCACCGATAACGGTCGGCAATTCACCGACCGAACGTTAGCTGAATTTTACGAGAAGCTCCACATCAAACACATCGCTAGTTCAGTCGAACATCCGCAAACAAACGGACAGGCAGAAGCTGGAAACAAAGTTATTTTGAACGAACTGAAGAAACGTCTCGGCCCAGCAAAGGGCAACTGGACTGAAGAACTCTTAGAAGTATTATGGGCATATCGCTGTACTCCTCAGACGACTACACAAGAAACGCCGTACAGCCTAACGTATGGCACCGAAGCTATGATCCCCGTCGAGATTGGCGAACCCTCTCTCCGCCGGCAAACCCTTGATCTTGATCTAAACAAGGAAAGCCTCTCGGTCGGTCTCGATCTCATCAACGAACTCCGGGACAAGTGTAGAATTAGAGAAGAAGCATGCAAAATTCGGGCGGCCAGACGATACAACTCCAAAGTTAAACCAAGATTGTTCCACAAAGGCGACTTAGTATGGCGAATGCGGAGCAGCGCACGGAAGGAAGGAGGCAAGTTCTCCAACAATTGGGAAGGACCTTTCCGCATAGCTGATACGGCAGCCGGTGGAGCCTATTATTTAGAATATTTATCTGGGAAGGAAATACCGAGAACGTGGAATGCCACACATCTCAAATTTTATTACAGTTGAACTCTTTCCTCGCTCAGTCGGTTTTTCCCTAAGGAGGGTTTACGACCGGGAAGGTTTTAACGAGGCACTAAATTAAAATCCAAATCTCCTAGTCCTTTACTCAATTCATATCTCGTTCGGTTTCATAGGTATTTAACGAAATCAGAATTTATCGGATTTATATATGCCTCGTTCGGCATCAGAATTATTACTTTTTACGTAGTCAGAATTTTATATGCCTCGTTCGGCATCAGAATTATTACTTTAACGTAATAATAATTATTTATGCCTCGTTCGGCATCAGAATTTATCGGATTTATATATGCCTCGTTCGGCATCTGAATTATTACAACGTAATCAGAATTATTTATGCCACGTTCGGCATCAGAATTATTTACTCAATCTTATGCCTCGTTTGACATCTGAATTATTACCTTAACGTAATCATAATTATTATGCCACGTTCGGCATCCGAATTATTTACTCAATCTTATGCCTCGTTCGGCATCTGAATTATTACCTTAACGTAATCAGACTTTTTTATGCCACGTTCGGCATCAGAATTATTCACTTATTTATGCCTCGTTCGGCATCAAAATTATTCACTTATTTATGCCTCGTTCGGCATCAGAATTATATTATTACCTCAACGTAATCATAATTATTATGCCACGTTCGGCATCCGAATTATTCACTTATTTATGCCTCGTTCGGCATCAGAATTATATTATTACCTCAACGTAATCATAATTATTATGCCACGTTCGGCATCCGAATTATTTACTCAATCTTATGCCTCGTTCGGCATCTGAATTATTACCTTAACGTAATCAGACTTTTTTATGCCACGTTCGGCATCAGAATTATTCACTTATTTATGCCTCGTTCGGCATCAGAATTATTCACTTATTTATGCCTCGTTCGGCATCAGAATTATCTTATTACTAATGTAATCAGAATTATTTATGCCTCGTTCGGCATCAGAATTATCTTATTACTAATGTAATCAGAATTATTTATGCCTCGTTCGGCATCAGAATTATCTTATTACTAATGTAATCAGAATTATTTATGCCTCGTCCGGCATTAGAATTATCTTATTACTTTAATGTAATCAGAATTATTTATGCAAGTGTGCATTGCCCACATGTCGGGTCCAGCAATTTTCTATGCCACATTGTTCATTAACTCTTCAAAAGAGGCGTCAGGCTGTGGGCCAGGGGTCTCCCCCTCGGCCTCCTCATTTAAATTATCATCGGGGTTGATCGGCACCAGCTTTCCATCAACTATTATTTTTTCTGTCGTACTGGTCGTCCTCCAGGGGTGCTCCATGCAGGCAGGCCGCTTGTCCGATGCCTAACCGAAAATATTCTTCGCTAATGCGAACGTCCCGTCATTCCGTTAAATTTAATGTCTGACAACTCGAAAGGCACAACAATTATTACGACTCTTCGGCTTTTATTCACCTCGAGCCTGGGGGGCAAGTGTACTGGTAGGCACCGGACGAACGCACGTGGCCGACCGGCCTTATACACTAAATGGAAACGAACGCACGTGGCCGACCGGCCTTATACACTAAATGGAAACGAACGCACGTGGCCGACCGGCCTTATACACTAAATGGAAACGAACGCACGTGGCCAACCGGCCGTATACACAATAAATGTAAGGGCATTTATGTGACAAGCTAAGGTGGTTAAGATACACCTCCGAAGAATAAGGAATATGCGTTTAGAGAAGATATGTTCCCCGGGTATTCCGGAGCACGACTGACAAGACATATCCATAACCACCCTGAGCCCAAGGGATAGAAAGCCCATTAGGCAATCCTATAAATACTGTGCTCAAGCCAGAGAAAGGTACGTTTTCATTCACTTACGAAACTGCGCTTAGAATCTCATACTTACTTGAGCGTCGGAGTGCCTTCGCAGGTACCCTCCCCCGCCCGACCGAAGTTGATAGCACGAAGGGACGACCGACCAAAGGAGACAGCAAGAAAGGACAATCGACCAGAGGAGAAGAAGATCAACACGTCAGCAATTACACCACGTCAACCGACCGTGCCTGGGCCCCATCTCTCCACTCAGGTACAATTAGTATTACTACCTCTCTTTAATATATGCTTCATCTATGAAAAACAAGGCTATAATACAATACTTTTGCATTCTTTTTATTATTGCTTAAAATAGTATAATCACATATTTTATCTATACTTATATATAAAGAGATTCTCTATTATAATTATTTTTGGTGTACACAAATTTATTTCTATTTTATTCTTATTAATATTTTATTTTGGATATTTCAATCATTTTCTATATTTTAAATATTTACTATAATTAATTGAAAACTGTTTTTTTTAATTTTATTTTTATACTAATGCAGTTATCAATTTTAAATTTTAAATATGCAGTAATTTTTCATATGTGTAACAAAACAGTTTATTAAATGTGGAATAGTAGAACCATTGATTAGACATGGAATATTTCTTACCATGTGAAATCGTTTTTTTATTCATATCATCATCTCTCTTAAAACTTATAATTTTTATTTCTTCTTATAGTTTGATTTAGTTTTTATCCCTTCTTATCATTTGTTTTTTTCTTTCTTCTTTGCAAAAAATATGAATATAATAATGATAAAAATAAAAAATACAGATATACAAGTATTCTCACACCTTTATTCCCGCTAGTATATATAATAGAGAATCCTAAAAGAAATTCTTCTAATAAAAAATTAATTGTTCTTCCTTCTATCTTTTAATACTTTTTATAATTATCTAAGGAGGTTGGTATAATTAAAGTTTTAAAATACAGTTAGCTCGAAAAGTTTTATCCATCACATTGATTACTTGATATGTCAATTCAACCTAACTCACTTAGTATTCAATTTCAAGAAAATGAATTTGATTTAATCTATCATAGGTTGATTGATTAAATGGACTAATTCAGTTAGTTTAAAAAATTATAGGTTTTTTAAAATGATAATTCTTAATAAGGTAATTGGTCGGTTTAATATAATAAATATTGATATTTATTTAGTACAATAAAACGAAAGTTTTAGTACAACAACTTTAGTTTGATTAATTTTGTTTGAATTTTATTAGTTTTAGGTAATTGAGCATATGTTTAGTCTCTTTAAAGATTGTCCTATGTGTTTATTAAGTAAAAGTTAAAGTTAATATGAAATTAATTTTGAAAAGAATGACTAAGAATTTTAAATTTACGAAAAACAAATAAAGAGTAAAATGCTCTTTTCAAGGTCAATTGTATATAACCTTAATTTCCCTTCTAATAAACATATATGACAATTAACGTGTACTTTTTTGTATTAAATTTTTTTATTGTACCAAAAAAAAAATGTCAATGGTTATACTGAACCGACTAATGCAAGTTGAGTGAACTAAGTTCTTAATGGATTGAGTTCAATTTTGCTCCATACAAAAATTTGTGATTTTTGAGTCCAACTTAGCTCAAATTCGTGATGGACCAGGTATCCTCCTAGACTTTGGCCCACTTCCACAGTTATAGTACCAATGGCTCCATCCACTGATAAAAAAATATTAAATAAATATATTTATGTTTACTTTATATTATTGTCTTAAATAGTGACTAAGTTTCCATAAGATATTAATTTATCAAACACACTTTTTATGCTCTTGTGTGCTATAATTTACTCAATTTCACTAAATGCGACCATTCAATATATAAGTATATATTATTCATGGATTTACACGAATTTTAATAATAATACTATTACTGCGTTTTTCTAATTTAGATAGTATTTTCGAATTTAAGTTTTGAGTACATAACTAAATTAATTAATTAAGGAAGACTTTTTTTAATCTTTTTTCCTTGTTTATTGTGTGGTCTTCCTTAGCTCAAACGTCATTATTTTTTATAAAGAATAATGTGTTATTTTTTAATTATAATCATAAAATTAAAAATATATTAAAAAGTGAATTCTTAGTTTAGAGTTGACATATATAACTTTAGCATTCATCTTATTTTGTGGCTGTCATTTATATTTTGTTTTCTTTTTTCTGACCCTTCCATATAGATAGCAGAATTCAAAGGAAGACCCAAAGCTAACACTATTTCTTTCAAGTCATTTCTTTTTTGTTAGAAGTCAATTCAATCCTTCCAAACATGGAAGAAATGGAGGTTCCTGCCCTTTTCCTCTGCCCAGTTTCTTTGCAGCTCATGAGAGACCCCGTGACAGTGTGCACAGGAATCACATATGACAGAGAAAACATTGAGAGATGGCTATTTTCATGCAAGAACAACAAAACCTGCCCTGTCACTAGGCAATCACTGTCACACACAGATCTTACACCAAACCACACTCTCCAACGTTTGATCCAAGCTTGGTGCATTCACAATGCCTGGCTTGGACTTGAAACCTTTTCCTCTCCAAAGACAACCATTGACCAAACTCAGATTGTCAAACTTCTCTTAGAGGCAAAGAAGTTCCCGGAAAAACAGCTCAACTGTCTTAGTAGGCTTCAATATATTGCTTTTGAAAGTGAAAGTAACAAAATCTGTTTGGAGTCTGCTGGGGCAATAGATTTCTTGGCTTCCACCATGATGATAAATTCAACTGTTATGAGTGAAGCAGCTATAGAAGTCATGTTTCACCTAAACCCTTCTGAATCTCAGCTTAAAAACCTGATGAACAATGAAGGGACTCAGTTTGTCGTGTCTTTGCTTCATGTGTTGAAGCTTGGAAATTGCCAATCTCGAGGTTATACAACTTTGCTATTGAAGTCAGCATTTAAGGTGGCTAGTCCAA
This sequence comes from Phaseolus vulgaris, assembly GCF_000499845.2. NCBI lineage: Eukaryota > Viridiplantae > Streptophyta > Magnoliopsida > Fabales > Fabaceae > Phaseolus > Phaseolus vulgaris. Next base: position 10,518,580 of record NC_023749.2, read on the forward strand.
CCCAATTGAACAATGTCACGGCAGAAGTGTTTGTGGAGATAATTAGAGTGTTGAGGGATCAGATTTCAGTAGAGGCTTCAAAGGCAGCTTTGAAACTTCTGGTGGAGTTGTGTTCGTGGGGCAGGAACAAGATCAAAGCAGTGGAGTGTGGTGGGGTTTTAGTCCTCGTTGAGCTACTTCTTGACGTGTCTGAAAGGAGAGCATGTGAACTCATGTTGATAGCTTTGGAGAAACTTTGTGGTTGTGCAGAAGGAAGGGCTGAATTGGTGAACCATGGAGCTGGAGTGGCTGTTGTGGCAAAGAAAATTCTGAGGGTGTCACCAGTTGCAAGTGATAGAGGGGTCAAAATTTTGACCTCCATTTGTAGGCATTCAGCCACACCTAGAGTTCTTCATGAAATGCTGCTACTTGGGGCAGTGTCAAAGTTGTGTTTGGTGCTTCAAGTGGAGGGTTGTTTCAAGGCCAAAGAAAGGGCTAGGGAGACACTCAAATTGCACTCTCTAGTTTGGAGGAATTCCACATGTATTCCTGCCCCTTTGCTTGCATCCTATCCATGATCTAATGGATCATATCATATTGTAGGCTTTGTCATTATCAAGGTGAAAGTATTAAATATGTTCGTTGTTCTGATGTTTTCTAATTGTTTATCGTGGAATTATTTATGCGAATGAACCTCTCAATTGAGGTGAATGGAAAATGAATCCCAGTATCCATGTTTGTGAACATGCTGCTCAAGATCTGTAATTAAGTTTTCATTGGATTGTCATGTGTAACTTTCATATGCAGTTAATCAACAGAAAAGCTGAGATTGATTTTGGTTGGTTGTGCTGAGCTTTTAGCTGAACATGATGCTTTCAATGTTGAAGTATTAGTTTACCTAATCCTCTTGGTAGAGATAAAGACAAAGGGCTATTGATGTAAACTTAAATTCAATTTTGCTGTTTGAGTTTGGAAACACCCATGAATAAATTTTAAATCATTTTAAATTTATTTTTTAAGTATTTATTACAAAACAAACTCAACAATATTTTTTCCAATTATATCATAATTTATCGTAATATAATAATATTTACCATGTTAGCATATTTTAGTTAAATTCTTACCATGTATGGACTTGAAAAACTCTATAAATAAATTCATTGTTAAAGGAGTACCATATGATTATTAACTAAAAAAAGTAATAAAAGAAAAAACATTTTTTTAGCAACCCAAACAATCATCGCATAACCTGATTTCAAAGATAACATAGTAATTTTATAAAAAAAAACTATTGTGACTCTTTAGAAAAAAAAAGACAAAATAGTAATTATATAAATTTATTGAAATATCAAATATATCAATGCTTTTAATAAAATAGTTTAGTAAGAAGAGATTAGATAATACACATGTTGTACAGATCAATCTCATTAGGTTATCTAACAACTGTATTTTAGGTTATCAATTAAAATTGAAATTATGAATTGTGTTCTAACTCATTTTGTTATCGTTAACATAAAATATATCACGTGTAATAAAAAAACATATTCGTATTAATTTGATTTTTTATAAATAATATTATCTCTGAATCTAATAAGTTTATGAAATCATGAATGGTATTTTGACTCTTTTGTTGGACAAACTTGTTTTTGTATTCATAAATGAACTTTAAACTTAATTGAACTTTATAAAATGGTATATAAGGTGAGATTTGCACCCAATTATATATTATGAAATATTTTAATCTTTAGTCGAAACAGGATCTTCAATACACCTCCTCACGCTGAGGTTATCAACTCGCGAGTAAGACTATATATTTGTGGGTGGTTAAATAACAGTTCGATAGCGGCTGGTCTAATAAGTCTAATAAACTCTCACTAGGATATACTATAAATGACTTTGATATCATATTAAGAAGTGAAATTTAAGCCTAACTCAACCTTAAAAAACTGTTTCAGAGTCGATTTTATAAGGTTGAGTTGGGCTTAAAGTTCACTTCTTAATATGGTATCAGAGTCATTTAATGTCTATCCTGTTGAGAGTTTATTGGATTTATCAGATCATTTGCTATCGAGTCGTTATCAGACCACTCATAATATATAGTCTCACGCACGAGTTTGTAGGTCTCGATGTGAGGGTGTGTGTTGGAGATCCCACATCGACTAGAGTTAAAGACATTTCATAATATATAATTGTGTGCAAACCTCACCTTATAAGCTGATTTTATAAGATTAAGTTAGACTTAAATTCTACTTCTTAATGAATTACTTATTTTCAAAAATATCATTAATTTAATATTTTTGCTTCAATAACTATTAACATCATTAAATATATTTTTAACTATGAATAGAAAAAAAGTATTTTTTTATCATGAATACTTTTTATAAATGTAAGAGTATTTAACGTACTTCAACCCTTTTACAAAAAAATGTTCTATACAAAGAAAAAAAAATAATGAGAATATATTCTCTATTTACATTTTCATCTCGACAATATGGGGATGGAGGAGAGATAGTAGAACAATTGTTTGGATCAATTGGAAGAAAATATGCAAGACAAAGGATGAATGGGGAATGGGTATCAAAGAAATAAGTAGTCTTAATTGTGCACTTCTGGATAAATGGAAGTTGCAGTTAGGAATGAAAGAGAAAGGATTGTGGAGAGACATTTTAAGGTCTAAATACGAGTATGAATCAAGCCAAGTAATCCCACTGGCTAAGTAAAATTTCAACATACACTCCAACTTGTGTGTTATTTGCTCTTATCTCCTAATTTACTTTTGGAGAAATTTACTTTTAGATTTGAAACCAATTCAAAACATCTTAGACACAACTAATAGTTATTACATTTTGTATTCTATCTTCACATATGAATAAAGTGTCATCAGTATATTGAATCATATTCATTCCTAGATTTTTGCCCCTTATTTTTGTCCCTTCTAGACATTTTAGCATTTTGTTTATCTTACAATGTCTTTGCTGCAATAATAAAAAGAAAAGGGAAAGGGATCACCTTGCCTAATTCCTTTTGAAGGTTTGATTTCACTTGTGGGAATTCCATTTACCAAAATTGATGTCGTTGTTGATGTTAAGCAATTTCTAATCCAATTCATCCATTTTTTTTTCCAGAATCCTAACCTTTCTAACATATAGAGTATAAAGTTCCATTTAATTGAATCATATGCTTTTTCAAAAACTACCTTCATAATCACATACATTTTCTTCTTATTTATAATGTCATAAACTATCTAATTTGCAACTAACACACTATCAAGAAGGTTCCTTCCCACTAGAAATTTAGATTGGCTCATCTATTACTTTTGGTAGTACTTTTTTCATCTTATTTGCTAATAGTTTCGATATGATTTTATTATATATACAACCCAACAAGAATATTGACCTATATTGTTTTAACTCTATAAGATTGTCTACTTTTAGGATAAAATTCATAAATGTTGCATTACTACCTTTAGGCTCGCTCCCTGATCTATGAAAACCTTTCATTGTTGTTATTATGTCACTCTTTAGTGTTTTCCAATGGTTTTTAATGGAGGAAAAGTTGTAGCCATTTGGACTTGAACTTTTATTTCGTTCACACTCCCATATTCCTCCCTGGATTTCAATTTCTGAAAACATTCCTGCAAGATATTCATTCTCTTTTAAGGATATAGATGGAAAATATACTCCATCTAAGTTCAACTTAGTGTTTTCTTTGTCTTTAAACTAATTATTGAAAATATTTTTTACCTCCTTTTTGACCTCTTTTAGGTCTTCATTCCAAATTTCCTTTTATCCATTTATTGAATTTTTTATTCTCCTATAATTGATGGAAAAGTGAAAGTATCTAGAATTTGAATCCCTAAGATTGATCCAGTTTGCTCTTGCTTTTTTGTTTTTTAGAGGAATTTTTTTTTAAAAGTTATCTTATTTAACTAAGCAAATAACTCTCTTCTCTCCCCTCACTAAGCTTCATTTAAGCTATTATTCTCATCTTCAATGTCTAAGTTCTTTTATTTTGTTTACTATCCCCTGCTTTGTCTTGTTGATGTCTCCAGAAACTTATTTGTTCCAATTCTTGAGATCCATTTTTAACATTTTGAGTTTTTCTTTTAGGATATAAATCTTTGTTTCAACAATATGATATTGTTTCCAAAATTGTTCTACAACCTTATTAAAACCACTTGTTTGCTCTCAAGTGTCTAATATCTTAAAGGGTTTCAGACCCTAATCAATTTGGTTTGTTTTGAGAATCGGTCTGCATTAATCTAAAATTGTTTTGTCCAAGGTGGTTAAGTGTTAGGCATTTGTTTTATCCAATCTTATGATACCAAAATCTTATTTAACCTACTTTAAAATGATCTATTATATCTGTTCTATGTGAATTTTCTTCTAATTAAGGAGATATAAAATAGTTTCAAATTTTTTAAACAATATTAAAAATTTTCATTTCTTTATGATTCACGACTTGATTATTTACTATTCTTTCTGTTACTACTCTTATTATATTATAGTATTAAGATGGTGATATTAAATTTTTATTATTCTCTTTATAATGATAGTTGAATTATTTTTGATATTTTGAGACAATAATTCTTAGAGTAAATTAAATTATACTCTACTTTTCTTATTCATCTTCTAAATTCTTAACAATAGGATGTTTAAAATAGTTAGGGGTACTAGTTAGGATTTCATGGATAATCAATAAATTTAATGAAGTCAACTCTTTATCTCAACTTTCCCATCGATATCATATCATACATTGGTATAATCATGATAAACAAAATGATTTAGCTTTCTTTGTAGAATGAATGGCCACAATAGAGTCAACGCAAGTGAACTTGTACCCAAAACCATATAAGTTGTAAAATGTTAAACTAAAAAACACATGAAAACATATGGTCAAAGAGTTTACATTTGACCAAACTTCGCAGGTTGTTGGATGTAGGCTTTGTCACTGGAGAAAAAGAGGAGTACATGAAAAATGTCTTAAGCATACAATAGCTAGGGCCGAAAACCACGGGAAGAATGAGTCAAAAGTTGAAACCCAAGAATTGGTGAAAAACTCATTAAACAATCCTATCATAAAGTATTTTGCTATTGATTTTTTGAACTAGTTTAAAAAAAGTCAATATTGTTTAATTTTTTATTCATATTAAAAAAATATTTCTTTAAATATTTTTCATTGAAATTTACCTTTGCAACATGTTTAGAGTAGGGATGAAAGTGATGAATACATATTTGACTACTATTTATAGTAAAAATGCATCCTCATTCTCATATTTAACATCTTCATTCTCATATTTAACATCTATGTCTCGTCTCAATTTATTAGGATATCGTCAAGAAATTATACTTGTCTCTTTACTGTTTTAAATATTAATTAAATAATTTTTTTTAAGAAATAAAAATCATCGTATAGAAAACATTATATTATCAAGTATTCAAGTTAAAATGATAACATTTTTTTTCTTCAATGTTAAATATCAAATAATAATTGGATAAATGTCAAACAATTATACAAAAGAGTAAAAATGATCAGATGTATATGACCTATAAATAAAGTATGAAACTAAGAATCACAGAAAAATTAATATAATTTTTTTAGGTTATCTAATAAGTTAACGTGTTTTAATAATTTAAAACATAAACGAGTATGAGAACGAAAATGAGTATAAGGATTGACATAAAATCAGAAATATGAAGGATATGTATCCCATCCATGTACACAATTTAAAAAGTTGAATATTACTCTTACATATGTTCCTACCATGTGAAAATTCTTCATCAATATTAAAGAGTAACAATAAATACTGAAACATTACTTTCTCAACAACACTTTTATTTTAAATTACTACAAATATAAATATTTATTTGAATTATCTTATAAAATCTAACAATAAAATAATTAACATTATATTATATTGTAAAGTAAAGTAAAGTTTTTTTGCTAATTTCAATTTTTAAAAGTTAAAACCAAGTCATTTTGGATGAGAATAATATAAAAAAAGGTAAATAATTAATTTAGTCCTTGAAAATAAGAGACACTATTAATTTAGTAATTAAAAGAAGGATATATTAATTTCAATTTGTTAATGTGTAATCTATATTAAGCTTTATTAGACTATTTTATCACTAAAAGATAATTTTAATGATTATTTTGATAGTAAATAAGAAGCTTTGTCGTCATTAAGCTACAGTAGTAAGGTTCAATTTGTTATTATTTTTACATCTTTTTCATTTTTATAGGAACTAAATTGGGAGTGCTTCAGATATAAAATTGTTCATTTATCTATAAGAAGAATAACTGGAAAATAAAATATTAAATAATTCAAAATTTTGTTTGGAATCATGTCAATTAATTAGAATGAAAGGAGATACATAACCACACAAAAAAACTAGAGATTTAACATGACGACAAATGGGATGACTAGACCTAGTATATTTTCAAAAGCAAATTTTCATTCCATTTCCATACCTTCTTCTCCTTATATTACCATATTAAGTTAATATGAAAAGTTAGTTTTTAAAAAAAAAAAAAATTAAATAACTCTAAATGAAGCATAATTTTAATTTTTAAATAACTTTGTATCCACGCATCTCCGTGCCTTTCTTCCAGCCGTAACATTTCCATTCTTCTTCAGTCACAATGTTGGAGAGGACAGTTCCATTATTTGAGTGTATGTGATAGGGTTGACGAGAAGATTTTGTATTTCATTTTTGCACCTCCCTAATTTTTTTCTTCTAGGTTTTATGGCTTGCAAAAATGCAAAAAAGCGAATGAAAACATAGTCACCACTAATAAAAACACTATAAAACTTACCTCAACCACCACAAACAACCATCACAAGCAATCACTATCACTTAAAAGTGAAGAAGAAGACACTATACTCTCCACCATACTCAGAAGAGTATTGTTGAAAATAAAAAATAAATAAATATGGAAGTGCAGGGAGAAGATATGGAGGTGCAAGGAAAATTTATCATTCTAAAATGGTGTTGGATGGGTTAAATGTAGGGTTGAATATTTAAACTAAGTCTTTATATGTCCATCCCACATAATCCGTAGTTCTCATGGATCAAAATACAAACTGACCCATACTAATTCGTTTTTTGCCGATCAAAGATGAGCCTACATTATCACCCTTCTAATGGAATTTCTTCATACACCTCCATGCATTTCTTCTTGCACTCCATACTTAGAAAAATACTCAAATTATCCTTTGGTATTTTTATTAAATTTTTTTTAATTATGGAATGTAAAATCCAGAGACTTGGATTATAGAATCCAAAAGTTATATTTTTATTTATTTATTTTGTGTATTTTGAATTCTACAATCTAAAATACAAAATTTATATTATGGATTGTATATTCTGAAATACAAATTTGTATTTCAGAATATGTGTTCCGAATTATATAATTTAGAATAGATAATTTTGGTTTTTGGAAAGTAAGGGATTGCAAGAGGAAATCATGGGAGTGCTGGAAGAAATCCACCGTTGTAAATGCTACATAAATGTAACCTATAAAGCAGATATTCAAACTGCACCCAATTCCGGGGGAAAAGACGAAAATGCCCTTAAATAAATGAGGTACATATAAAAATACATTTCGGACCCCCTTTTCTAAAACACAATAATCTCTTCCGAATCTACTTTTTCAGAATGTATTATTTTCAATTCCGAATTTTCTTATCCGAAATGGAATTTTGTTTTTTGAATTTTATTTCCGGAACACAATAATTTCTTCTGGATCTACTTTTCCAGAATGTATTATTTTAAATTTCGGATTTTCATATCCAGAATAAAGGACATTTTCTGAATTTAAAAATTTTGTAGGGTACAGATTCAAAAATGTTGGGTGTAAGAAGTCTTTGCCCTCAAACAAACGAGATGGACCAAGCAAAGGCCCAAGTATGATATAGATAAACTTGAAGGGTTTTTTTTTTGTTAAAAACGAGTTAAGCATTATTAACCAAATGAAAGAATCTAACATAATACATAGTCACTTTAAAAAACTTAGTATTTTATATTCTGTGTTGTTTGACATGATGCATTAATGTTTAAAAATTGGGAAAAATTGTCCAATCGACAGGTTTTACGGAATTAATTTAGACAGTGAGTCTAGATACGAAGAATTTCTCTTAATAACCCAACTGTGATAACTAACGTTAATGGGCCAACCTCATAAGACAAGTATCAACTCACAAAATCTCTTTGTTTGCTTCCCCCCCTAAAACTCCCCACCACCCCATACATATATTCCACTTCTCCTTTTCTTTTCTTTTATTCAATTTTTTCACAAACTAGATATAAAAAATAATATATATATATACAATTTAGTTCCTAAAAGATTAAGGTGTTAATTAGTAGACTCTTAAATATTTTTTCATACAAATAACTTCTTGAATTTTTTTTATCATAGATAGTGCTTTCTTACATGTTTCTCACCCTTACACAAGTCTTGTGTAACTTCTAGGAGCGAAACATGATTCAAATGAGACTTAAATGCATACACATAAGTTATTAAATAATTTATCATTGTATATTTAAATTTTTCTATTATACAAAATATATAGTTTATAATTTCATTCCATATAACCCTTCGTGGAAAGACACCTAAACAACTAGCGTAAACTGAAAGAAATCTAAATCAACTTTTCATTCCATTAAAACCTTGCATATTAATGAAAATACAAAAAATAGATGAACCAACAACTCCTATAAGATGAACTACTCATATAAACTCAAAACTTTGCTCACTCAAACATTTAAAACAATCAAAACTAAGCAAATCCCAACACTAATATTGATCAATAAATACTTGAGACAGACAAAATTGGAGTGGATGTTTGGTTTGATGTCTGGAGACTGATATGAATATTTGGAATGTGAAAAAAGAAGTTATTTAAGGTAGTTTAAAATTGGACGATGATAATGAATTCCCGTTTAACGTGAAATGGATGAATGTTTTTGTTGATTGAGATTTTTGTGTGTGGGGTGAATGAAAGAAGAGGAAGATTTTGTTAGATTTTGCCGTGGAGAAGTAGTTATTTAATCCACCAACGTAGCTAATGTATGAACGAAATTTGCGTATATATTATTGGATGGAAAACAGAGGCAGCACGTGTAGATAATGTTTAGTTGGAGCCACTAATTTTTGTTGGTTGCTGTTTATTTTCCTCTTCTTTTGAATAATTTGACGCATTTATAAAAATAGTATTATACGAGCTGGGGTTGGGTTGCTAAATGAAGTATATGTTTTTACCCAAAAAGAAAAAACACTTAAAAGGGATTTGAGGAGCATTCATTCCTAATGTCGGCCACCTTTTTGGATAAAGCTGTGGAAATACAACAAATAGAATTGTCGTTCGTACGTAAGCTAAATATTAGTCAATCCATGCCATTGCCGTTGCCATTGCCATGCCACTAACATTAACATTAACATTAACATTAACATTAACATTATTTGATTCACATATGTTGCTTCTTTCTGGTGCTTAGCAAAAGTGGTCGTAGTCTAACGTGAATGAGTGGACGTACGTATATATCCCTGCATGTTAAACTTTTCAGTCACATATATTCTATTTCTATATATATATATTCCTCCAACCACATATATCATGCATATGCATGCATGCCATCAATGAATTGCTCCATCTCTTTCTTTCATCAAGTTTCCTACATCTATAACTCAACAACTTAACTGTCACATACTTTTACATATTTTAATTTAAATTAATTATACTTTTCCACCATCTAAATAAAATTAGTCATTTTGTATGTGAAATTATATAAAATTTGAGGTTTCATATATTTCAATAATTTTTATATTACGGAAAATTTGTGTTAGAGTATAAAGATGAAAAATATATTTAATTTTTTTAATTTGGATTTAATTCTGGCGGTCTAGAATTTAAGTTATACAATATTTTTTTAATTTAAAAAGAAAAATAGGAATAGGATATAAGAAGACGAGTGAGAGTAAGAAAAAACATAAAATAAAATAGCAGTTTGAAAACAGAAAATAAAAAAATTCAATTTTTTTTTCTATTTAAGACACTACAAGAAAATCATGAAATAAAAATCGATTTTAGAGACCAAAAATAATTAGTTGCTATAGTGGCTAAATTGGAGACCATTTTAGAAAGTAAACAAAAATGATTTCTAAATTAGTTTATATTATTGTTAAATGGTTTCTAATTAGCATCTAATTAGCTACCAAATTTAGCATCTAAATAATTAGTAGTTAAAACCTTGGTAGTTAATTAGATATCAATTTAGAAACTTTTTAACAATAATATAAACTAATTTAGAAACCAATTTTTTTTTTAGTTTTCTAAAATGGTCTCTAATTTAGTCACTATAGCAACTAATTATTTTTTGTCTCTAAAATTGGTTTCTATTTCATGATTTTCTTGTAGTGAGAATTTGGATATGAGAGTTTATTTTTTAAAATATATTTGTATCAAAGCATTCTTTTTATTTATAAGAACTGAATAATTTTAAAAATAGGAAAAAAAAAAAGCTATAGACATGAATTTTGTGAAACATGATAGTTTTGGAGGTAGCCTTTGTGGTAAAAGTAATTGATGTTTAAGTTTTATATATCCACCCGTAAGAAAAATTCCGCGGAAGTTTTATCATCTATATGTATTCTCTCAAATGATTAGGATGAAGCATTGTCACTTTCTATTTTTATTCCAATACAAAATGAAAAAGGAATAAAGAAAGTATGGTTAAGCTGTACATAAAATTTCATTCCCTCCTTAGTCAAAAATCATATTAATTATTTAAATACCGAAGTATTGTAATAAATGAATATAATAAAAGTAACACGTTTAGAAAAGTATGACCTACATCCAATTAAGTGTACGATAATTAGTCAAATAAGGCCATTAATAGTCTTGGTTATAGAAAAATATGAATTTTTATTAATTGAAATTATTTATGAAATAAATTAATTTCGTATTTAAATAATTTTTTTTAACAAAATAGTGTTAAAAGTTAAAAGAGTTATTAGCATGAGGCAATATAATGTTTGGGGGCCACTACCTTTAAAAGATCCGCCCTTTCTAACGGACCGATGATCCACTTGTTCCGTATGTACCTGTAAAATTTGTAGAATATTTTCTTAGAATATAACTTTTTATTCATCTAATTATAAAAATACTAATATTATTTCAATAACATCTTAATTAATTTCAATCTACTCAAACCATACAAATTGTTACTTAAATTATTTTAACTAACAGTTTTAAAATAATTGTTATAAAAATAATACTTTCTATATATAACAATTCATGATAATATTATAATGTAAAAAGCAAGTAGCTATATCCATTTGATTTTTTATATTTTGGAACTTAAATTTTTCTTCAAGACATATAATGAAATAATAATTATTATCGAAGTATTATTTAATAGACCGCTTAACTCATAAGTAATGCTTACATGTTTTTCAATTATTTCTTCTTATGGAATATAAATTAATTTTAAAAACAAAACCAATTAGTTACTGACTAAATTGGAGACTATTTTATAAATTAAAAGAATTATTAAAATTTAAATTAGTTTATATTATTAATAAAAATTTAGAAAATAGTTTGTAAATTGATATTTAACCAAAATTTTACTTACTTATTATTTTATATTCTAAACTAATCTCTATTAGTCTTTTAAAAATTAATTTATAATCTAAAATATTAGTATCTAAAATTTTGGTAGCTAATTTTAATACCAATTTAAAAACCATTTTATAAATTTGTATTAATAATAGAAACCACCTTAAATACTAATAATTTTTTAGTCTCTAAAATAATATCTAATTTAATCAATACAATGACTAATTATTTTTTGTCTTTAAATTTAGTTGCTATTTGATGGGTTTCTTGCTGTTAAGAGGATGAAATTTTATAATGTGTTTAAAAAGTATAAACTACATATTTATTATTAATACCAATTACTTAGAGAAGGTATTTATTTTAAAAAAATAAAGATTATATAGTAAATAGCTGTATGATTAGTTGATGGAATAACTTTGATCTTTGTTTCTTAACAGAAAGGAACTCAAAGATCGCACGCTAACTAAATTCTTGAATAAGTAATTGTATGGTGGTGGTGGATAGGTTAGAAAGAAAAAATATGCAGAAAATTTAGGAGTATTTATGCATAATCCATAGTTAGAGGACATTTATAGGTGTTGTCTAAATCAGAGTGATATGAAAAATAAGAAACAAAAGGAGAATTAATTCTGAAGCAGTATTGACAAGAAAGCAGGTGGGGGAATAAAGGTGGGAAAACAACAGTAATCTTTGTTGTGAGACAGTCTGGAGGATAGGGTTATATATATGTGGACTCATGCAGTTCGTGAATTCAGATTAAGCCTCATCGAGAATTTCTCAGACATACCCTTCTGATTCTATCACCAAAAACAGTAAAAAAAATCATTTTTTTTAATATATATAATGTATACAGATATATAATCCCATGCACACACATGTCATGAAATTAGGGTTAGGAATATACAGAAATTCTGCAAGGCTGGCTCTGTCAATATATACCAATTGAATGGAATGAAAACAGGTAGCTAGTGGCTGGCTAGTGGTGGCTCGTTCACTACCATCTCCAATGAGCATGACCATGACCAAAAAGCCAAACCCATTGCCACCGCTGGTCTCACCATCATGGTGGGCTAAGGGATTCAATTCAATTCAACCATTTTGGACCACCAGAAACAAATAACAAAGGAACTCTACACTTTTGTTTTTCTTTCTCTTTTCACAAATCTTTCTAGTTAGAGAAAATGAAGGATGGAAAATAGACACTTATACCAGGTTTATACCTCATCACATGCAACATCACTCTACATGACTCCTACTCTACTCAACTAAGATTACAAGACTGAAAAGGAAAGTGTGAAAAGATCCCTTGTCTTTTTTGCTTTTTAGTTTTATTTAAAAAAAATATGCCTGTTTTCAAAATTATTATTCAAAAATTCAAAATATTTGATTTTGAGTACAACACTAATAGGTTTTAAAACTTTGAAACCTTAAATATGTTTTTTGCTTATCATCAATTAGAACACTTTTTTTAATGTATCCTTTTAATTTATTAAAATATGTTCTGCATAATCCTTATTTTGATAGACAAAAAGTCAGAATAAAGTGATTATTGTTTTGTAAAAAGATAACGATAGCAAGTCATTGTTATAAAATAGGATAAATAGACGAATATTGATATATTTCATTATAATAAAAAATTACAATTTGAATTTAAAATTATTTAAACTTTGTTATTGATTAAGATAGTTCAATACGTGTTTTTTCTTTAAAGAAAGTTAACCTTAATATACATTTAACTTTGGAAAATGACTAAAAATTTACAAAGAAAACATGAAGTTAATTATTAAAGATTTTAAATATGGATTTAAGTATCTTATTTATTAAAGAAATTTTTAAAAAAAATGAATAAAATGAATTTTTTATAGCAAAATGAAAAAGTTGATATTTGATTAAACAGGAAATATATAAAAATAGTTATTTTAGTAAATGAATGATTTAAATATATAAAATTAAGAAGAGTAAGATTAGAAGAGGCAAAGATGATTCCCGAAGTTGAAGCAGAAGCCGTACAGAGAGTGTCGTGTCCGTGGTGTGTGTGCAGCAGATGGCAGTGGGCGATTGGGGAAATAGAGTTATTCCCATTTTGAGTGGCCATCTGAATTAATTTAAGAGAATAGTAAAACAATTTGTATGGATATATGTGATGGAATGGATTGGAATAGTTGGAAACATATTCCTGCATTTTAATTTTCTGTCTTTGTTTCTGTGCCACCATAACGTATCATCCAATCAAAGAGATAATGGGAGAAGATCTTCTTCTTCCCTCATCAGAATAATATTGTCTTAAAGAACCCTTTATTGCAAAAGGAACACTCGTTGCTATGCCGAATATCTCCCTTTTCTTTTATCCCTACACTTTTCTTTTCTCTCTCTCTTTGTTTCAACAAATTTCAACCAAATTTAATTAGCTTCCAAAAAGTATTTCGAAAGTAGAGATGCTAGCAGCTGCTGCTTCGGATGACGTATATGTGTTTAGTTCTCTTTCGGTTTAAAAGCTGCAAATTCTGATAAATACGAATTTTTAATTCTTCATTTCAATCACAAGGGATCTTTATTTATTATTATGTAATCTACCACAGTAATTCATACCTATCTACCTTCCTTCCATTAAACAAAGAAACAAACCATTCTTCTTACTTTACATAACAATCAATTTCTTCCCTCCCTTCTTCTCTGCTGCATGTCTTCTACTTTATCTCTCACTCCAAAACACAAACACAAACCACACATGATACAATGTATAATATTCATGGATTTCTTTAAAAGTGACTAACTAGTTTTTCTTATTCTAATTAGTGTCTGAGTTGTTGGTTTCTATGAAATTTATCTAAAAAGAATTAGAGGTTGAATTGTTTAGGAATTTTGTTATATGAAACATAAGCCAGCTTGTATAAAGGATAAGGTATATCTGAAATACTTTTATTAATTGTTAGTTTTTCATTTTATAAAAAAATTTAGTAATATTGAGTTGAGGACAACAATATTATGGAACACTAAATCTAACCACCTCCAACGTGTACACGTGTCAAAATACAACTGAGGATCTTTATATCTCTTACCAATGAGTAAGTGATTTCTAACTATAGTAATAAAGCAATACAAACTTTTCATATATGATTAAACGTTTAATTAATATCAAGTGACTAATTAATGTTAAAGGATTAATCAATGACTATATTTAAGATAATGATTAATTACCAGCACGCATAAATTTATAAATAAAAATAATTATCAATAAATATACACACTTTTCTCTATTACATACTATTTTTACTAACTTAAACATCAGAAAGTTTTTTATATGTAAATTTTCTTTCTCTCTTATTAATAGAATCACGTATATCAATCGATCTAAAAATGAGTTATCCTTTTTTCCATCAAAATTTACTCCAACAATTTTCGATAAGATCCTTATTATTAATTTTCATTTTTTTTTTACTTTCTCTCTAAAATTTGAACTCACATGAAATTATGAGCTTGTATTCCCAAAATTATCCAAAAATTATATGAGTGATTTGGTCTCCATTATTATTATTTTGTACAGTTTTCTATATGTAAGAATTATAATACGAAACTAATTAATAATATTGTACATTTTGATTATTGTATGTGATCATTTCTCTTAATTTGAAAAAAAATAATAACAATGTAGATTTCTTATTGATTGATAGACTTTCGGATTTAAAGCGAATTAAACGTGTGTTTGTCCCCCACTCTTCATTTTTCCCCCTAAATTATATACTATAACTATAAGTGATAAAATAGCTTAATTGGATTAATTTTTATTTTATATTATAAATACTAAGATAAAAATAACTTATTAATTCATTTTCATACGTTAAAGAATTTGATCAATTCCTGATTCATTTCATAAAATTTAACTATTAACAATTATTTCATGAATGGATAACAGAAATATTATAAATACAACAAATAAATATCTAATTTATAACATGATAAAAGTAGTTAATCCGTTAATTTTAATCAATAATGTCATAAATTTAAAATTTATTTTTGAAGCAAAAATAAATTTAAATGAAAATTATGTTTAATAGACGCTGTTCATAATTTAAGGAATAAATTTTCAAGCAATTAAACTGATTTATATGGTTAATGATTCAATACACACATTCACAAAAAAAAAAAAAAGAGTGATAACTCAAAAGAAAAGTCTTTGATATAAATCATTTAATAATTTATAAATTTGGAAATTTTATATTATAAAATGCTCTTGTTTTTTTCTTATATATATTTTAAAATTAATTATTTGTTATTTTATAAAATCAATTTTAAAAATATTTTTTAAAACAAAATTTGAAAATATATTTGATAGAACGTAAAAAGGTAATTTAAGAAAGACTTAATTATGGAAAATTATTAAGATTAAATTACTTTTTGAATAAATATATTTTAGATTTGCCTTGATGGCCTTTTTATTTGTTTTTTTACATATACTGCACTAAGCAACATAAAAATGAAATAAATTATTAAGGTGGAAATTTATGTTAGAGTTTAGGAGAGGTTGATCATCAGATGGGGAAAAAATGGTGTGGACCATGTCATCGTTAACGCTTTGGATTAGCCAGTTATCTGATAAAGCTTTCAGAATATATGGTTCTGAATTCCAATACCTTCAAGTTGTAGCCATGGTGGTTAATTATTCTTCTTCTCCTTCATTTTGTCCTTTTCCAAGTTTGATGACACACGTAGCAGAGAGTTGTCATAAACTTTTTGGTCGATAGAGAAACCAGGAAGAACGTTTTCTATGCATTCACTAAGATATTATTATCATCACTTAGGCTCAGTTTGGATTGAGGAGAGGAGGGAGTGGATTTGTGAGGATTAGAGAGGATGAGTGAGGATATGTGAGGTTGTTTGGATTGAGGGATGATACAGTGGATTTGTGAAGATGGTTTATTGTAAGTTTACAAATTTGTCTTTGTTATTAAAATAATAAATTATGATTCTTTTTGTGTGTAGGTTTGAATTAATTAATTTTTTAATATATAATATTTATAATTACTTATATTTTATAATAAATATAATAGAAATTATTTTTGTGTTAAATTGAAATAAAATTATTAAATATATTAAAATTTATGAAAATAATATTTATTATTATATTCATTTATTATTTTATATAACTATATATATTTTGTTAATATTATAATTTTTTGTATTTTTATTATTTATAATTGTATGTTGTTATTAATAGTATAATTAAATATTTTTGAAATTATAAATAAATTTATGTAATATTTAATTTTGATATTTTAATAAAATGCATGTCTAAGGGTATTTTGGTAAAATACAACTATCCTACTTAATCCCCACAAATCTCTCCATTTTGTGAAGAATGAAAAAAAGCACTCACCCTCTCCCCCATCCACTCCCCCACCCTCAAAACCCTTGAAACAAACACAAAAAACACCCCTCCCTCCTCCCCCCTCCCTCCTCTCCCATGGAAACAAACACACCCTTAAAACCAAAACCCGTTTTATTCCTTTTCCTTTGGTAACCAAAATTGCTTGCTTACATATGCATGCATACCCCATTAATCATGTATCTGAGATTAAAATCTTAGTGCTTCATTATTAGCTAAAAAGAAGATAATTAATTAAGAATGTGTAGATATACCAGAAAAGTTTAGTTTAAAAACCAATTAAGTTAATAACACTAAACATAAATATAAGAGTTACGACATCATAAAAGTATTTTTTTTAATTTTATTTATTTTTCGTTGATAAAAAAACTAAACATAGATTTACTTTTTATCATTGTAGTCTAGTCATACTTCATTAATTAGCTATAAGTTGTTTTTTTATCAATAATAAAAAATTAATAAATATGAACTATTTTAGGGTAGTCCAACATTTATACAAAAAGTGTGTATATTAATTTCCTCTAACAGCCGAAAACACCTCCAGCGGCCATCTCCTGTCAAAAACCTTACAAACCAACAAAAGTAGAAACCCACAAGGTACAACATCAAGAAACCAACCTCATACAAAGGGTCCAAACACTAGTCAGAGTAAGAGAACGAAACAAAGCGTGACTTAGAAGTAATCCAAGACCAAACCTTTACTTGAACCAGTGCAAACAATTCAGACTCATCAGCCACTCCCCTTTAAATATGACATTGTTCTAGTGTTTCCAAATTGCTCCCTAGACTTCATTAACTGATTAAGAAGCATTGCATATCCTAAAAAATTTGACAAAGGATCATTGTGAAACACGGTCGTTGCTCCAAGCCAAGCAAAACATCGACTCCACACAAGCCAAGCTAATTTGCATTCGAAAAACAAGTGACGACAAGACTCCTCCTCCAACCCACACGAACTACAGAAAGGACTTTCGACCGCAATCCCATGCCCTTACAAATTGACCCTAGTAACAATCTTATTATCCAACACCCTCCAAGCAGTGATCAGTGCAGAAGGCAAAGCTTTACACCTCCAAAACTTATTGTATGCATAAGACTTCTCCCCTTCTCGATCCCTCCTTAAAGAAACATAGGCAAAGTTAACTGTATATGTTTGAAACTTCTCAACCTTCCAAACCCAACTATCCTCCTCTTCCAAATCCAACCGCAACCCTTGCAAAACCTGGAAAAAGTGACTCACCATAGGCTTCTCCCAATCGAAGAAACTCCTTCGTTAAGCTAAATGTCAAACCCAAACACCATTAGTCCAGACCCCATGCTCGACAACCTTAGCAGCTTTGGATGAGTTCAACGAGAACAACCTCGAGAAGACTCTCTTCAAAGCACCACAACTCAACCAATTGTCCTCCCAGAAGGAAACTTCCCTCCCATCACTAATCTTCCACTTGAAAGCATCTTCAAAATTCCTTCCTCAATCCTCCGAAGCCCATACCTCCTTCAAATCTTTCCACCAAAGAGATCCCTTACAATTTTTCCCTCCCTCTCTCAAACATCTCCAACTTCCATATTTAGCTTCAAGAATCTCCTTCCATATACCACCCTTAACCAAACTCATCCTCTAAATCCACTTCCCTAGTAAATTGAGATTAAACTAAAATGCAATTTTCGTTATTTTTTAAATTTTGATGTGCTATTTTGATATTTCTAGTTGTTTTACCATAGAATTCACAAATTTTTAAAAATATATGTAATTTTGGTTCAATCTTCATTTATATGTATTTTTATTTTATACATTTTAATTATTTATATTAGTTTTAAAATTTTAATTGTTATACAATAAAATATATATAAATAAATAAAATTAAACAAAAATAACAAATTTTGCAAAATCTGAAAACTAAAATTGAGAAAAAAATAGCTCATTAAAAATTGACATCTATACATATAAAACTAGAATTGTAAATA
Organism: Phaseolus vulgaris; assembly: GCF_000499845.2. Lineage (NCBI taxonomy): Eukaryota > Viridiplantae > Streptophyta > Magnoliopsida > Fabales > Fabaceae > Phaseolus > Phaseolus vulgaris. Next base: position 10,537,524 of record NC_023749.2, read on the forward strand.
TTATAATAAGATAATTAATTTTAAAATGTGGTTTATTTAATGAAAAAACATAACTCCTAAAAAAAGTTAATTGAAGAGAATATATTTAAATTTATGATAGAAATAATCCAGTAGTGAATTTAGTGGCGAAGATGTGATACTTGGCGGTAGATTCTAATTTGAATGACATTATAACGTATTATTTTGATGATAGATATTGGAATAGGATAAAAATAGTATTGATGATAATTAATTGAGTGAAAAAGTACTTGTCGTACAGAAAAGAAACAGTGGAACAAGATGAATGAACAAAAGATTGCATGTATGTAGAGCATTTGGAGTTCATGTGACGTACGTCATGAACGTGATTTATGTTCAAAAAGTCTAAACTTACTTTGAGCATATACTGAATATATAAATGCATCTGTTCTAAATCCAAACACGTAGTGATTAAATTCAGAAAAGGACTTCTATGTATGCATTAGCACCAATCCAATACAGCAATTTCACTCATCATTCTAGTTTCAAATTATTTGTTCTAAATTTCTCAATTTCACTGTTAATTATAATTTTTGAATTGGTAGGTCCAAAGATTGAAGGACTAAAATACGAATTACTTATTGGAAAACTTATTAAACAACTATTAATATTATGTCTTTTCTTAATAATAACACGTAATATGATAAAAAATATTATACGGTTATACGGTTAAATTTGGATATCTTCTTTTAAGGGGACAGTAAATGAGAGAACGATACGGTATTTAAGAAGTTATAGAAGAGTAAAGTTGTACCTTATGCACAAGTTACTCTTTGGAGGGTGTTGGTAAATAAGTTAGCCACTAAGACTAACTTGGAGAAACGTGGGATCACACTAGAAAGTTGTGTAGTCTTTGTTGGGTGGTGGAGGAGACTAGTACCCATTTGTTCTTCGAATGCAGATTTGTTTGAGTATTGTGGAACCAATGTTGTGTGTGACTGGACGTGCAAAATGTGCTCCATAATGATTCATTGCTAAATTTCTCCTAGTTTAGGATGTGTAATGCGTCTGTTTCGGTAAATGAGGTTTGGACAGTGATTTTGATTGCAGTTGTCAACGAGATTTGGAAGCATAAAAACAATGCAATTTTTAAAGGGGGTAGTAGATGTATTGGAAGTGTTTGGTTTGGTTCAACATAAGGCTTGGTTTTGGGTTACATGCAAGTCACATTCTACGCATTTTTCCTTCTCTGATTAGTGCCTTGATCTTTTGGTTTGCATTGGGATGATCTCATGATGTACCTTTTTAGGTGTATGAGTGAAAGCCTTAGGTGATTTTTTCCCAAATTTAGATAAGAGGGGAAGATTAAAGGTTGAGTTTCATGTATAAGGGTTGGATCACCCATAAAGTGGTTCATATTTATTCATTTATTATTGCAGATAGAAAAAATGATAAAAAATATTAATTATTAATTAAAGACAGATTTATAAAATAAAATTTAATTATAAAAATTAAGTAGTGAACCTGTTATGAATTAAAGACAAGATAATGGGTCTATTAAATCTATTAGTAGTTAGTATAAATAGAAAAAATATTAATTAATAATTAATAGATATTTAAGAATTAAAATTAATTAATTATTGGAGAGTTTCTATAAATATCTCATCCTATATGTGTCATATCAAAAAATAGATAGTTCATTCCATATTGTCGAGAAAACAAGTCAAATAACAAAAGGATAAGTTACTAAAGTGAAATAAAGTGGTTCATATTTATTCATTTATTATTGCAGATAGAAAAAATGATAAAAAATATTAATTATTAATTAAAGACAGATTTATAAAATAAAATTTAATTATAAAAATTAAGTAGTGAACCTGTTATGAATTAAAGACAAGATAATGGGTCTATTAAATCTATTAGTAGTTAGTATAAATAGAAAAAATATTAATTAATAATTAATAGATATTTAAGAATTAAAATTAATTAAGTATCGGAGAGTTTCTATAAATATCTCATCCTATATGTGTCATATCAAAAAATAGATATTTCATTCCATATTGTCAAAAAACAAGTCAAATAACAAAAGGATAAGTTACTAAAGTGAAATAATTAAAAAATAACAAAAATTTAGTTCAAAATACTCTCTCCTACATGTTATGTTGTGTAAGAACAATTTTGATAATACATCAACTTGAAGAAAATGAATAAATAAAATTAAAGAAAGTTGAACAATTAAATAATTAATAGATTAGAGTTATATGAACGTGCGTCTGATACAAGTGAATAAAGATCATTGATTGGTGTTGGTGCAGTGAGCAGAAAGAAAGTCCAATTCATGAAAAAGCAGCAAACCAAAAAACACAGTCACTTTCAGCTACTTATTCCCAAATATAGAAGAACGAAACACCATGATCAACTTCCCAAACAATTATAGAGTTTACCTTTTATGGATAAAAAACATAAAATTGGGAAAGCAACTCATACAACAACGTCTTTACAACATATAATAAATTATTTAAAATATCCTTTCTATCACATGCTTTCGGTCTGCATGTAAACATAGTAAAATACATTATCCCAACAAATTTAATAAATTATTTTATTAAAAAAATAATAATTATCAAATTATATATTGTATGCAATATTATACGATATTGTATCCAATTATATATAATTAATTTAATAATGATGAAATCTCATAATTAGTGATCTCTAGCTAATTAGATTGTAATTTGGAGAGAAAAACTTCCTATATATTTCCTATACATGAAGTGATGTAAATAGACACATAAGAGAATAAGAAATATCTTTTTTTCTTACCATTTTTTATATATCATTTATCAGAGCACGGATATTGGTGCCCAGACATCCTCTCCATTTTTTATCCCCTAAATAAAAGATCATGTTTGGCAAAGAAGACATCAGTAACGAACGAGTCCGATAGAAAACTTGTACAAGGCTTCACTGCCGAGCAAATTCAGCAATTGAAAAAGGCTATTTACTCGCAAAAACAATAACAGTAAAAGTGACACGTTTGTTAGCTCTGCAGGTCTGGTTGCCCATAACTCGTCTTCTAATTATGCTTTTACGAAAGCATGGATTTTGGATAATAGAGCAACCGATCACATTGCATCTTATTCACAATTTTTCACACACACTTCATCATCATTTATTCTAAATGTTAATCTGCCCACTGGCTCGACTGCGTCCATCTCATCTACGGGCACAATTAAATTCAATGACAATATCACTCTCAAAGATGTTCATTGTGTTCCTTCTTTTAATTTAAATCTCATGTCTGTTAGTAAGATAACCAGTTCACTAAATTGTTGTGGTTGCGTTTTGCATGACTTGGCTACGGGAGGATGATTGGCTCAGGTAAACAACACGCAAGCTTATACTACATGTCGCCTATTCCAAACCAAGTCCACGCATCTCAAATTTCGACCGACCTGATTTATGGCACAAACGCCTCGGACATCCTTCTCCGGCATGTCTACAACTTGCATCTTCCTTACTACATATGAGTAAAAATCTCATTCTCATTCGTAGTATTTGTCCCAAAGCTAAACAAACAAGTTACCATTTCCTTTAAGCACAATAAAATCTCATTCTCCATTTAATCTATTGTATTGTGACATTTAGGGTCCTCATAAAACCTCAACTCATTTTGGAAAACGTTTTTTTTCTCACTATAGTTGATGTAGGGATATCGTGTGCGGAAGCGTGATAATTTTAACCAAAGATTATGAGAAATTAAAGTAACAAGTAAAGTGAGAATGATACCAGAATTTTTAGGTGGAAAACCCCTTTAAATAGAGGTAAAAAACCACCGGCGAGAGAGCCAAAACTTTCACTATAATGATACTGGGAGTACAATGAATTCCTCTCAGACTAATAGATAAATAGCCCTAAAACAAATCCTCTCTATATGGGTTAAACACTTACACCCAAAAGCAGAAATAAAGAGTATAGGAAAAGAGAGAGGAAACAAGTGTGTGTTGCTGTTTGTTGTGTTTACATTGCTTGAAGGAAGCCACTATATATAGTGGTTCTAGGAGACAACAATAATAAATACACTTAATGGTAATTAACCTCCCATTGATTGCAATTAATTGTGGCAATTAATCTCCCATTGATTGCAATTGATTGCGGCAATTAATCTCCCATTGATTGCAATTGATTGTGGCAATTAACCTCCCAATTATGACAAGAAAACGGAAACGTGAGTCATAAACCCACAAATCTCCACCTTGACTTGCCTTTGACTGGAACACTCTCTCGCCATGAAGCCTTGATTAAGTATGGATAATACCAGCTAAGTTCAGGCAATGATCGAACTTAGCCGATGGATGTGGCTTGGTCAACATGTCTGCAGGATTTTCGGTCGTATGAATTTTTTCAACAATTATATCTCCTGTATCAACAATGTCTCAGATAAAATGGTGTTTAATTTCAATGTGCTTGGTCCTTGAGTGATACTTACTGTTCCTGGTTAAGTGAACAACACTCTGACTATCACAAAATATAACAAGAACATCTTGTTGAAGACCAAGTTCACTTACCAAGCCTCGAAGCCATATATCCTCTTTCATACCTTCTGTAGCAGCAATATATTCTGCTTCAGTGGTGGACAAAACCGCAATGGCTTGAAGTGAAGAATACCAACTGATAGCAGACCCACATAGGATAAAGATGTAAGCTGAAAGTGACCTTCTCCGATCTAAATCACCACCATAGTCAGCATCAACATAGCCAACTGCTCCTCCGGGATCAGCTCTATGTTAATCAAATACCAAACCAAGATCTGGAGAACCTTTCAGATAACGAAGTATCCATTTAACGGCTTCCCAGTGTGCCTTGCCTGGATTATGCATGAACCTGCTAACAATGCTAACAGCATAAGCTAAATCAGGTCTAGTACATACCATAGCATACATGAGACTTCCAATTGCATTTGAATACGGGACATGTGACATGCGTCTTTTGTCCTCGTCTGATTTTGGACACTGATCTGATGAAAACTTGAAGTGGGCGGCAATTGGAGTATTAATAGCTTTGCAATCTCGCATTCCAAATTTGTCAAGCATCTTAAGAACATACTTCTTTTGTGATAGAAATAGTTTTCCAGCTTGACGATCTCTGTTGATCTCCATTCCCAAAATTTTCTTGGCAGGACCTAAGTCCTTCATATCAAATTCACTGCTAAGCTGAGCCTTTAACTTGTTAACTAAAAATTTATCTCTTGCAGCAATCAACATGTCATCAACATATAGCAACAAGTATACAAAAGACCCATCAGATGTCTTTTCAAAATAAACACAGTTATCATAGCTACTTCTGGAGTATCCATGTCCAACCATGAAAGAATCAAACCTCTTATACCATTGTCTTGGTGATTGCTTCAAGCCGTAAAGAGATTTTTTCAAACGACATACATGGTCCTCCTTTCCAGGTACAACGAAGCCCTCAGGTTGCTGGATGTAAATCTCTTCCTCAAGATTACCATGAAGAAAAGCAGTTTTCACATCTAACTGTTCCAGCTCCAAATCATACAAGGCAACTAAAGCAAGTAATATACGTATTGAAGTATGACGAACAACAGGAGAAAATACTTCATTAAAGTCAATACCTTTCTCTTGATTAAAACCTCTTACAACAAATCTTGCTTTATTCCTTGTACTCTCAACACCAGGGATCCCTTCTTTTATCTTAAAGATCCACTTGCAACTAATGACTCGTTTTCCTTCTGGTAACTTCACCAATTCCCATGTTTCGTTTTTGAGAAGACTCTCAACTTCTTCTTGCATAGCAGCAATCCACTTTGTTGAGTCGTCACCAGAGATAGCTTCAGAGTAATTCTTGGGTTCACCTTCTTCACCCATCTCTTGTGCAATAGTTAAAGCATAAGCAATGTTGGCAGATTCTGCAATTAATCTTTGAGTCGGTTTTCTTGGTCTCTGTTGTGGAAGTTCTTGAGTCATAGACCACGGCTGTGGTAATCCTCATCGTTTAGGTGGACATTGCTCACGTGGACTCAAATGTTCATTTGTACCATCAATAGCAGTGACTTGATCACCTTGAGTATTGGAGGAATTGGGAACGTCTTCCTCATGAGCGGGTGTTTTAATCTTAAACTCCACCTTCTCTCGAGCATCTTTCTGGTCACCTGTATCAATTGAGGAAATAACAGTATCTTTTACAGAAGAAAGCATAGCATTTTCATTAAAGGTCACATTCCGACTGTGAATTATTTTATGAGATTCTGGGTCATATAAACGATAGCCTTTAACCCCTGAGCCATAACCCAAGAAAATGCACTTCTTAGCACGAGGTTCTAATTTTCCCTCGTTTACATGAGAATAAGCAGGGCAACCAAATATTTTAAGATTAGAATAATCAACATGGTTACCTGACCAAACTTCTTCTGGAATGTTGCAATCAATTGATGTGTTAGGAGAGCGGTTTATCAGATAACATGTCGTTGAAGCCGCTTCAGCCCAAAAAGATTTGCTCAAACCAGAATGGGAGAACATGCAACGAACTCTCTCCAAGATAGTTCTATTCATTCTTTTTGCAACCTCGTTCTGTTGTGGAGTACTTGGGATGGTGAAATGTCTGGAAATGCCTTCCTTCTTGCAGAAATCATTGAATTCATTCGAACAGAACTCAAGGCCATTGTCTGTCCTTAACCTCTTTATCTTCTTGCCAGTCTGATTCTCAATCAATAATTTCCACTCTTTAAAAGTGGAAAATGCTTCATTCTTATGTTTGAGAAAATACACCCATAGTTTTTGTGAGAAATCATCAATAATTGTCATCATATAACGACATTTACCTCTGGAGGGAACTTTTGACAGACCCCAAAGATCCGAGTGAATGTAATCCAAGGTACCTTTGGTTCTGTGTATGGCTTTAGAAAAACTAACCTTTTTCTGCTTACCAAAAATGCAATGTTCACAGAAATCAACCTTTCCAGTACAGTGGTTACCAAGGTGACCCTTCTTCTTGGGGATTAGAATTCCCTTCTCACTCATGTGGCCTAATCTCATATGCCACAACTTGGTGTTATCTTTGTTGGGTGAGGCAACAGCTGCAGAACCTGTAACAGTTGAACCCTGCAGCACATACAAACTATCACATCGAATTGCCTTTAGTAACACAAGAGCTCCTTTAGACACTTTTAAAACTCCACCTTCAGCTGAGTATCTACACCCATGAGATTCAAGGGTGCCTAAGGAAATGAGATTCCGTTTCAACTCAGGGACATATCTGACACCTGTTAAAGTTCTAACAATTCCATCATGTGTCTTGATTTTGATTGTTCCTTCACCAACAACTTTGCATTGAGCATCGTTTCCCATCAAAACAAGACCATTATAAACTGGTTCATATGTGGTAAACCAATCTCTATTGTGAGACATGTGAAAAGTACAACCAGAATCAAGAATCCATTCATTTCTAGACCTTTGTTCAGTGTTGGAAGCTACAAAACAATTCCCATCAGATTCAGTTTCAACAATACTAGCTTCGGCAAATTTTTCTGGTTGTTTACCATTTCCCTTATCTTCTCTATCTTGCTTATTTTTCAATTTATAGCATTCAGAGATCTCGTGTCCCTTTTTCTTGCAATAACGACAATATTTGGAGTTCTTGCCTCTAGATTTTGACCTAGATTTATGTTTAGTGTTCCTACCTTTCTCTTGGTTTCTCCCTCTAACTACTAATCCTTCACCAGAATTTTCAGAATGAATTTGAGTATCAAATTTTTCTTTGGCTAGTAAATTAGTCTTGACATCATCAAAGCTTAAGGTAAGATAATTACCGTATAACATAATTTCTTTGAATTGTCGGTGCGAGGGTGGTAGAGAAACAATAAGTAGAACTGCTTTATCCTCATCATCAATTTTAACATCCAAATTTTCCAAATCAATTATGATGGAATTAAATTCATCAAGGTGAGATTGGATGGGAGTACCTTCGGACATTCGGAGTGTAAAGAGTCGCTCCTTTAACCGGAGTTTGTTTGCAAGACTTTTGGTCATGTATAGAGACTCCAATTTACCCCGTATGCCTGCTGTACTTTTCTCGTTGATGACCTCACGCAACACCTCATGGGACAAGCATAACTGGATTGCAGACAATGCCTTTTCATCCATCTCATCCCACTTGTCCTCCGTCATAGTGGTTGGTCTCATCATTTTACCTGCCAGAACTTTCTTTAAACCATTCTGGGTGAGAACAGCTAGCATCTGGACTCGCCAGATAGCAAAACTGATTTTACCATCAAATTTCTCAATATCCAATTTCGACATTATTGAACAATAGATCCTGGTTGAATTATCGAAAAGCTCTGATGCCAATTTGTAGAGATATCGTGTGCGGAAGCGTGATAATTTCAACCAAAGATTATGAGAAATTAAAGTAACAAGTAAAGTGAGAATGATACCAGAATTTTTAGGTGGAAAATCCCTTTAAATAGAGGTAAAAAACCACCGGCGAGAGAGCCAAAACTTTCACTATAATGATACTGGGAGTACAATGAATTCCTCTCAGACTAATAGATAAATAACCCTAAAACAAATCCTCTCTATATGGGTTAAACACTTACACCCAAAAGCAGAAATAAAGAGTATAGGAAAAGAGAGAGGAAACAAGTGTGTGTCGCTGTTTGTTGTGTTTACATTGCTTGAAGGAAGCCACTATATATAGTGGTTCTAGGAGACAACAATAATAAATACAATTAATGGTAATTAACCTCCCATTGATTGCAATTGATTGCGGCAATTAATCTCCCATTGATTGCAATTGATTGTGGCAATTAACCTCCCAATTATGACAAGAAAATGGAAACGTGAGTCATAAACCCACAGTTGATGACGATACTAGATGTACTTTATTTCTTATGAATAACAAGTCTGAAACCCAACATCTCTTAGAAACATTCATTACTTTTGCACAAAATCAATTTCAGGCATATATTAAAACCATCCGTGTTGACAACAGATTGGAATTTATTTCTATGCGTAATTTTTTTTCTCAAAAAAGGTATTGAATGTCAACGCACTTGTGTCTACACTCTTCAACAAAATGGAGTAGTAAAACGCAAACATAAATACATTTTAAACATAGCACGAGCCCTCCTATTTCAGTTCCATTTACCATTAGAATTTTGGGGGAATGCGTTTTAACCGCCACATATATCATTAATCGTTTGCCAACACCTTTACTAAAAAATAAATCACCTTTTGAGATGCTATATAATCACCCACCTTCAATTTCTCACTTAAAAACTTTTGGTTGCGTCTGTTATGCAACTGTTGTTTCACCTAAACAAAAATTTGATGTGCGTGCTCGACAGTGCATCTTCGTTGGTTATCCTCTCAATAAAAAAACATACAAATTATTTGAAATAGATGCATGAGACTTTTTTTACAAGTCGGGATGTCATCTTCCATGAAAGTATTTTCCCATTCTGCCAACAATCTCAGACGCAATCCTCACCTTCATTACAAGGTATTTTGCCCACTATTGACATTGACTTACCCACTCCTGTCCAACATTCACTCAATCAACCTTCTTCTCCTATTCGTCACAATGCACCTGAACCTCCAACAAACCAACCTTTTTCTCCTACTCGAAACAATGCACCTGAACCTCCAGCAGACCAACCTTCTTCTCCCACGCCAGGAAGCCTAGCACCTATTATTGAACCTTCTCCAACCGACCTTCCTGTTCGATGATCCAATCGCACATCAACCCCACCTTCCTGGCTTCAAGACTACGTAACGGGATCCCAAGCCAATCATTCGACCACTGCCCAAGACCGACCGAATGGAACCAGGTATCCTATGCATCATTTTCTTTCTAATTCACGATTTTCTTCTACACATAGTGCATATCTTGCTAACATCACAGCTACCAAAGAACCTCACACTTATGCTCAAGTTATCCTTGATTCAAATTGGCAAAAAGTAATGGACGAAGAGCTTTTCGCATTGCAGCTAAATCAAACATGGACCTTGACACCGTTATCCGCTGGGCAAAAACCCATCGGATGCAAATGAGTCTATAAAATAAAGTACAATTCAGATGACAACATCGACAGATATAAGGCGTGTCTTGTCGCAAAGGGGTACACTCAGATTGAAGGTGTCGACTATTCTGAAACTTTTTCACCAACAACAAAATTAACAACTTTGAGGTGTCTCCTCACCATTGCAGCAACCGAAAATTGGTTTACTCACCAGCTAGATGTGCAAAATGCCTTCTTACATGGCACATTGCATGAAATTATTTACATGGACTTGCCACTCGGGCATCATTGACAGGGGAGAACATTGTATGTCGACTCAACAAATTCCTTTATGGTCTCAAACAGGCATCTCGGACATGGTTTTCTACATTTTCTCATCTGATTAAATCGGTAGGATTTCAACAGTCCAAGACAAACTACTCTCTATTCACAAGACAAAATAACTCATCATTTATTGCCCTTTTGATTTATGTGGATGATATTCTTTTGATAGGAAATGATTTGACAGAAATTCAGCGTGTTAAAGACTGTCTATTACAACAATTTCGCATTAAAGATCTTGGAGACCTAAAATACTTTCTAGGGATTGAATTTTCCCGTTCCAAAGCTGGTATTTACATGTCCCAAAGAAAATATGCGCTTGATATTTTGTAAGATACGAGACTCACAGGTGCTCTTACAAACAAATTTCCAATGAAGCAATACCTCACACCAGATGATGGAGAATTCTTACAAAAACATGTAAGAACATAGCATGCATGAGTAACTAATTTAAGATAAGTAAATATATATACCGAAATTTTGCAAACCAACTATAAGTTTGGCTTATAGTCTTTTAAAAACATTCATCGTCTAATCTCAAATTTAAATAGCATTTAAGGTCTATAATATAGATATAAACCTTAATATAGATGATCTCATATACCATCTCTTACTCACATGATTGAATGATCATATTTCAAACACATAATGTACAAGAAAGGTAAGCTAGGGTATAATATTTCAAGTATAACACTAAATGCATACATCACTATTAATTATATCAAGAAGTTAAATGAATTTCAATTATAATATTATTTTTATTGGCTAACAATAAATAAAATAAAAAGAAACATTTCATAAATATTCCAATCTTTATAAAAAAAAAACTTAATGTATAGGGAACCATTTTTCCATCCCCATACTATCCCAAAACACTGAAATTGTCAGATTATCAAGTTTCAATTTTCCCCCATACCCAAACATGATAAAATACGCATGAAACCAATTATGAAGATATACCTTTAAGCTCAAAATATTCAGAATAGCACCGATCATTACCCATTCACAAATTACTCAAATACTTCAATTCTAAGTTAAATTAAAGAGTATAAATTACACGGTTAATTAGAACACCCTATCACTTACTTCTATATGCAAGATATAATTAATTCCTAAGAGAAAATATAGTTTATCTATATAAACACAAATAAAAAAGTTCTAGCTTTTCGTATCTAGGTTTTTCTTGTAGTCTAATGAAGATGAAGATTGGAGAGGATGATGGGCTAAAGATACCAATAATACTCTTTAATAAACTTTAATATGAAACCAACCATTTATAATTAAGCTCCAAATCATCTAAAAAGATCCCTTCTCCCAATAACCCATTAAGATTTCTAGAAGAAGAAAAGGAAAAAGAAACTTACTAAAGGTTTTCTAATTCAAAATTAGTGCTTTGTTTTTGCTTTAGTTAACTTGTGATCAACAAAATCCTAAAGAATGTAGAAAAAGAAAGACAGAGAGCGAATGAATTTCCAATGTACTCCCTCCATATTGTTATTTTTACTCTTTAACTTCTCACTTAAACCCAAAACTGAAATAAACCTTACTCTAAACTTTAACATTTTTACTAATTAAAACCACTCTTTTAACTCATATATCTTCACACGCATAAAATTAACAAGGTAAACAATTAAATAGAATTATAAACATAGAATTCAATTTGCAGAAACAATTAAATACACTTAGAAACTTAAAACCTCACATAAATAAACACGTTATTACACATAGTTATAGAAGGATGCCAAAAAGAGGTGATCTCTCCACATATATATATATATATTACATGAGTCCACTAAATTGATTATTAATATATACATAATCTGATAAAATCTTGATTAATTATATGATAAAATCTTGATTAATTAATATTATAACACTTTCACAATTTAGTTTCTTAATGAAAAAAGTAAAATAGAATTAGTTATATAAATACTTTATCTCTAATAAATATATAACTTCTGAAAATAGGTCTCCCAGTAGGGGTAATGTAGGAGAAATTTTTTTTGGAACTCTTAGTGATTAAACTTAAAGCTAAACTTTCTAAATGGAAAGGAAAATATTTAACTTTTGTTGAGAAAATTTGTCTCATTAAATCTGTTTTGACAGCTAAACTCCTTTTCTATTTGTTTTGTTTTTAAGTCCTGGTCTCGGTATGTCAAAGGATAACACAAATACAAAAGGAACTTCTTATCGTGTTTGACAAGAGGGTAAGAAAATAACATGGGTTAGTTGAGAGAAGATTTGCAAAAGAAAAGAGGAAGAAGGGTTGGGAGTTAAAAATATAAGAAGATTTAACAAGGCCTTAATTGCCAAATGGAGATGGAGGTTGGAGATTGGAGATTGATATGGGGAAGTGGAGAGAAATTGAAGCTTCAAAGTATGATAATGAGGGCTTTAGAATGTAACAGTTTCAGTGAAAGAACAATCTTGGTGGAGGAATTAAAGTGACGGAAGAGGACAATTGGTTTTGAGAAAAAACGTGAACTTGAAAGTTGGGTCAGGAACTGAAGTAAGATTTTGGGAGGATAAATGGTTGGGGGATATTAGTCTTATGCAAAGATACCTAAGGATATATTCTATATCTACATATACAAATAGAACTTTACAAGAAATTGTAGGAGGGGGAAACCTACCATGTGTATGGAACCTATCTTAGAGAAGGAATAGGTTCATGTAAGAAAAAAAAAATACATGAATCAAAATTTTTGGAGCAAAATTATCACATTTAACTTGAATAGGGGTAGTTCTGATTAGTGGTTATGGGTAGGTGAACAAGATGGTGTGTTTTCAATCAAATCTCTCTATGTGTACCTGCAAAACAATATTAGTAGTCATAGTATTGAATAATTTCATATTTCTTGGTCAATTAAAGCTCTACCAAATGTGCAAATATTGACTTGGAGGATTATTTTGGATATAGTAGCTACAAAAATTGTCTAGAAAGTAGAGGAAGTAGTCTAGATTCAAGGGTATGTCTTTTATGTCTACAAAAGGATGAAATTGTTAACCATCTTTTCTTCACGTGTAGGGTATCATCTGTTGTTTGGAATTTGTGCAACAACTAGATTGGAATCATAATTGTCTAACTCATTGTTTAACCATTTTCTACAATTCACATATTTTCACTTAAATCACAAATAGAATCGTGTGCGGAAAGGACTATGGATTACTATTATAAGGAGTACATGGGACTATAGAAATAATATTGTCTTTAAGGATGTTAGGGTAGATGAGAAGAAGATTTTGTATATGTCGCAGTTGAAAGCATGATTGTACATAAAACATAATCAACAGTCTTTTATTTTCTCCTTCTCGAATTGACACATATGCATGTTACACTGTTTGAAAAGCAAAATGTAGTTGTTTGTTAGGTAACCTATCCTAGAATGGGGTGCTAATGAGTGTGAAGTTTGTTGACATGTTTTTGTACTATTTTACTTGACTAGGCTAAGGGGGGAGGCGATGGTACATGGATGGATGTACATGGTTGTAGGTGTGATCAGATTCTCTATGCCCCAAAAATTAGGAGCTAATGAGCAGAAGTAGAATAGAGAACATAACAATAGTGGAGATTCTGCAACAGTTTTCTGGGGCATGTCTGTGTAGTGGTTGCAGTATAGTTGTGCATGTTGGGACTGCTGCAAGCAACAAAGTTGACATGACTGCAAAGGAGGCTATGCAAGATACTTGCACAACTAAATTGGTGTTACTGTTTTCGTTCTTTGGAATGAATCATCATTGGGTGTTGATCTATGAAAAGATGTAAGGACCAAGCAAAACACGTATAGTATAATATATGCTTGGAGAACCATGCTCAATCATAGCTCTTGTTATGGAAAGGTATTGTGGGTCTCTGAAGAAATTTCTCTCATTTTTTTCCATATGCTTCTCATGTTGGAATTTTGTGTATCTAATGGGTGGAGTTTGTGTTGCCAGTCATACAACTCTACCGGTTAACTTGTGTGGGTGGATGGTGTTGTGACTAGTTTCTTGGGATAATTGTTATGATACATTTTATTGACATTTGTTATTTACCTGATTTTTTGTAATAAGATTGAGATATCGCTAAAATACCCCTTATTTATTTATTTATTTTTTGATAAAAAAATATAACTTCTAAAAAATCTATCTACTTAATTTATACTTCATCATATAATTGTATATTTAATTTAATTTTTCATATTTTTATAATTTATTTCTATCCGTTAAATGAAAGAGGGGATAAGTCCAACTCACATTTTAGTATTTTATACCTGAGAGCATAAAAGTTAAATCAACTTAAAACATGATATCCAATTTTTATGTATTAACGAGTATAATGAGAGTACTTAGTCCAACCAGAGCTTCTCAGTCAAATAACTTAATTTATTTATTTTTTGACCTCCATGGCCGGTAGCAAGTGGGAAGGAGGGACAGAATCGTATGCTTTCCCTTTACAAATTTTCCATAACGATTGGTTTCCATTTAAATGACAATTGTTTATTAGGTAAAGCAAAGTAGTGGCCTATGTTGTTAAAGTTTTCATGTTCTTCACACGTGCCATTTTCTCACTGGTCATATATCTCAATGGGTTTGCCACTCACAAATGCCATTTCATACGTACTTCAATTAACTAATAATATACTTTAAAACATTCATTTTTTAACATATGGGGTTGGGGACAAAATAAAATATATACAAATAAAAAGCCTCTTTTCTAGAAAAAAAGATAAATTCACATTCAATATGCTTACTTTAATCTTGCCGCAGCTGCTTCTCAGCTAGGGTTTTACAAGTTCTTTGTATTTAGACAAAGCTAATTGAAACGGAATTTAGGTTAAAAACAATGTTATCACACACTATATCAGAATCATTACACTTAATTCATATATAATAATAATATATAAATTGAGTATAATATGTTAAAAATTCAAGTATAAATCTAAATCTTGTTGACTAAAAATAGAAAGTTAATAATATATAAAATAAAAAATTAATAAACTCATTGTCTTCAATTTTTTTGAAGGAAAGATGATATTAAATCTCTTATCTCTTATAATGTTTAGCTAATGGTTCTTTATTGTTGAATTTCTTCAAATAACGTTTCCTTAAAACAAAATTGAGTGCATTACCTAAAGTTTATGAACCATAAAAAAGTGTAAATGGCTAACTATTAAAACCAAGTTCTTAATTTTTTTCCTCCAATTCTTGTGATTAGTATCTTTAACTTATATCATCTCCTATATTTTTATATTTTTATGAGCAATAAAAATAAAATAGTTAAATATGTTTTTAATTTTTAGACGAAATTATATTTAGTATTTTCTTATACTTTAGAAAGTCTTGAAAAAGATCTTCTTAAACAAGTGACAAACAAAAAATATTTTCTTTTTGTCTATATTTAACTCTATTTTTTACATTAAATAGAATATTTTTTATATAAAAAAATATATTATAATTTTTTTTATATTACCCAAATATATTATAATAAATTATATATAAACTAATTTATATAAATTGTTTTATATAATTTAAAAAATATTATTTTAAACTTGTGCATAAATTAATTTTAATTTATAAATAAGTTTGTTTTATTTTATTTTTTCCCTTTTAGAAGCTTTAGTGGTAAAAAAAATTAAAATATAGAATTTTTTTTATTTAGTGCATTTCAAACTTCCAAAGTTTGAAGAAAATAAAATTTAGATTGAGAAAAGAAATTATTCATAATATATTTTTTAAAGTATATTTTTTATTTTTTTTTTAAACTTGCAAGTGGATATATACTTTCAAATTGATAAATCTAATTTAAATGGTAAACAAAATATTAGTGATAACATATTTTTTAAAATATTTTAAACACTTTTTATATAATTTTTTTAATTTATGTAAAAAAAATATAGTTAATTATATTTTTAATTCCTGAGTTTTCATGCTGAAATAGATAAATAGTCAAATTCAAATCTTCTTTGATGAAATTTGATGTTAATATAGATAAATAATCACGGTCAGATTCTTATTTAATATGAAATACAGTTGGTCACATGACAAACAATTAATGGTGTCTATTTATGACAATCTTTTTCAAGACTTTAAAAAATACAAGGAAACCATTAGTTTATAATTTTGATAAAAAAAATCAATTTCGCAATAAAGATATAGAGATTTAAAATATATTTAAGACAAAATAAAATTATATGTAGCATTTTATTCAGTAAACTTTGACATTGTGGCTGAAACTGAGATCTCCAATCTATTACTTCTAAATTTAATCAAAATAATGCAGTCATACGCAATCTTTAACTGTTTTTTTATTTAAAAAAAGAGAGTTCTTCAGCTGCTTTAATAATGCGAAAAGTAACGATAAATTAACACGATAGTGTCTACCGAGTAATTAAGCTTTATTTCCATAATTGAATCATTTTGTTATATATGCCAAATGCCACTAAGTTTTGCTTCAATTTGCTACATGAAATAGTTAATTCAAAGTTTTAGGTCAAACACTATACTAAGGAACCTTTATAGGTTAAAATAATTGTTAAAAAGTTTGAAATAGTCAATTAAGCTTTCTTTTCCAGCTTAGGTCCTTTAATGATGCATATTAATCCAAACAATAGTATTTAGGTTGACGGAATCAGTGTTAAACAATAATGATGTGGTTAATTAGTAGTTGAATTAATTAGTGGCAGAAACTGGTATATGCTTTTTGGTGTGTAACAAACTGTGATATGCTTCTGAATATTATACTGCGTAATAGCTAGTTATGCTGGATGATAGCTTGCTATTAACATATACCTCTTTTAGTTATCAATATAAGTGAAAGAACTTCAAAAGTTAAATTCTGATTCAGAGAATGTAAACGTCGATAAACTGAACTCAGAAGTGGAGTCAACTCCGAATCAAACCGCCCAGGCCATTGCATATTAACACGCCATTACCAAATATTAAATCACTAATACTACTTTTCCCCATTAATTATCACCTTCCACATTGCTTTTAAGATTTTTCTGTTCCAAAATCAAAATTTTGCAAAAAAAAAATCAACTCATCATGTTTTATTATAATATGTTAGTTATTTAAAAGCAAACAATAATCAATGTTGATTATTCAAAGAATGATTTATTACGATATTCGGTACAAATTATACTTGTATGACACAATGTGACTCTCCCAGTCATATAAGCTAACTATTTGTTTATATCGCATAAGATCGAGACTCACTCAGTCATACACAACTAAACACTTTTTTTTATCAGTAATAAAAGATTAATAAATATGTATCAGTTTAGGGGTGATTCAACCCTTATACAAAATTACACTTTATCCTCCTCCTATCAAGAAACGCCTAATGTACGGATAAAGTCACACAGCCAAACAAAATAAAAATTCTTAAACAAGGTATCAAGAAACCAACTTCATACAAGTCAAAGGATCCAAAAACCAACTAATAAGAGAACGAATCAAAACGGGATTTTGAAAAAATTCAAGACCAAACCTTTACTTGAACCATTGCGAACAATTCAAACACGTCAGCTACACCCCTTTTAAAGTTGACATTGTTCCTGTGTTTTCAGATTTCACTCACTACTCCAACTCAAATTCACCCCAAATATCATTAAACACCTTAATAATAGATTAAAAGAGGATTAAAAGTAACACCGTACTAAATATCAAAATATTAATTATAAAATCATATCAAAACAGACCTCCACCATTCTAATTAAGTTGACCAACATCATCATATCAAATTATCTATTTATTCAATATTTATCACACTCAACTATCCAAAATAAAATGGTGAATCATAAATGTTATTTCTATTAATTCTTTACCAATAAAAAACATTTAACTATTCAAGATAAAACACTAATTTAAATATCAATTTTTTTTTTCAAATGTTGCAATAATTCAACTGAAAATCGACACCTTCCAGAAAACCTTCAAGAAACGTATCACAAACACCTGTAGCAATAACAATGGTCATTGAATTAACTCCTAAGATATCACAACACTACCTCAATATAAAAATATCCAATTCAATACATTTATGTTGTTTTAGATGATGTTAACTTTTTCAATTCCACTGAATATCAGACTTATACTGATAATTATAATTTTGAAAGAAATGACTATTTTTAGGAAATAAAGTTAGTTCTATCGATATAATCTGAAATTAAAATATGTGCCGTATGTGGAAAAGAAGGAAAGAAAAACCTGGAAGTAACAAGTGGGTGTTGTTGGATTTGTTAAATGATAAATGATATTCGAAACAGGAGCAGAAATTCTTCCATGAAATGTCACGTCACTTTTTGTGTGTTTTTGGCCTTTGTTTAGACGTACGTATATCCATCAATTCCTTAATTCTCTTCTCTGTTTATCCTTATCAAAAGAATTTGTGAAATGAATCCTTTCCAGCTACCACCACCGCTTATTTTCACCTTTAATTTTATTTTATTTTTACTAATGTAAAGCTTATATGAATCTTCTCTCTCTAATCTCACACTTTTGCTTACAAATAGATTCTCACAGATTTTTAAATTTATATGCCAATTCCTACCTATACTTTCTTCCACTCAAAATTAATCACATGAATGAGAAACGAATGCTCTACAAATGCCATTTTTCATCATCTTTTTCTTCACTGCATTGTGGATTCCACTTCAATGCCAGTTAAACACATATTTCAATAGGCATAGCTACTACTGATATTATATTTTAGGTTAAATTTACAAATTGTTCTTGCTTCTGGTATATATTCCACATATAAGTCATATATATATTGGCTACTAGGCATATATATTATTAATTAAATCATGATTCTATCTCATGACTCTTTTTTTACCGTCTACTTTTTTTTTTCATGAGAAAAGAATAAAATGACAGTCCACTTGTGAGACATAATATTAGTTTAATATATTTAATGACATGATTTTAAAAATTATAGATATAATCATATAATCACATTTCATTATTTAATTTGTTGGATTGGAAATCTCGCATTAATTTGGATAGTTTAGGTATAAGACCGATGTATCACTACAAGAAAATCATGAAATAGAAACAAATTTTTAGATATTAAAATAATGACTTGCAATAGTAACTAAATTAGATACCATTTTAGAAATTAAAACAAAATTTAGTTTCTAAATTAGTTTCTATTATTGTTAAATAGTTTCTAAATTGATATCTAATTAATAACCAATGTTTTTGCTACCAAATTTAGAAACTAAATAATTGATAGTTAAAACTTTGGTTGCTAATTAGATACCAATTTAGAAACTATTTAACAAAAATAGAAACTAATTTAGAAACCAAAAATTTGTTTAGTTTCTAAAATGGTATCTAATTTAGTTACTATTGCAACTAATTATTTTGATCTCTAAAAATTGGTTTCTATTTCATGATTTTCTTGTAGTGTATACAAATTTAGGTAGTTTTCTTTACTATTATAATTAAGACTTATGACTCTTTGTGATCTATTATGAAATTAATATTAGGTAAAGAAAATTTCACACATGAAAAACTTTGTCCTTTTCGAGATCGTGTTCTGTGAAAATCAAATTCGATATCTCTCTTACGAGCATGCGACGCGAAGTAGATTATACCTATTGAGGGAAGCAGTTCACTTCTATACGAACCCACGCTACTTAAAAACTAGTTGCTTCAATTTGAAAAGATGAAAAAGAATAGGAAAGAGAAAGTTATCCATGAAATTATTTTATACATTTTTTAGTATAATTGGATAATTTTTGGGCTCTTTTCTAAGAGTAGTTTTTGTTTGTATTTTACATATTTCATTATGACAAAATTCTAATAAACATTAAAAAAGAATGCGCTCTAAATCAATCTTAAAAATTATGACAAAGGGAATCATTGATGGACTATTTGGATAGCTAGACTATTTGTACAGTAACAATATGGAAAAATAATATCATTTTTAACAATCATATATTAGACTGGGAACAAATTTTCATGATGATTTAGATTAAAATTTGGGCATGGATAACATCCAAATTTTTCAAGACATGTTTTCTTATTATAAGTGGTGCATTAGTCCTATCACATGCATATCTTTGGTAGGATAAGATGTTGATTTGGAAAGAGATTAGTGACTACAGGAATAATCAAATTGCTAAGGCATGGTGCGTAGTTGGAGATTTTAATTCCATCAAAAGGCAGAAGGAGAGGAAGAGTCTGATCTCGGTGTCCGATTAGAAATAACCAGATTTAATACCTTTATTGAAGATTCTAAATTGTAGGATACCCCGTTGGTAGACAGAAAGTTTACTTGGTATAAACCAAATGAATTAGTGAAAAGCAGGATTGACAGGGTTCATGTGTCAAAGGAATGACTTGAAATTTGGTCAAATAGCAAACAATTTGTTTTAAGTAGATCTTCTCTGACCATTGTGTTGTCGTGTTTAATGATGTGTGTGGACTGGGGCTCAAAACCGTTCAGGAGTTTGGATGTTTGGGATAGTGATAACAAATACAAAGAGTTTTTGAGAATCAAATGGTCTAGTTACGAAGTGCAAGGAGGAGGAATGTTTATCTTCAAAGAAAAAGTTGAAAAAACTTAAAGCAAATCTAAAAGTCTGGAACAAAGAAGTTTTTGGGAATGTCAATCGAGTTGATGAAGGTTTGCATAAGAGAATTTTTTAGTTGGACGCAAGAGATGATGAGAATGAGCTAGATGAGTCCGGAAGGGAGGAAAGAAGGCTTCTGTTAGCAGATTTTAACAGAAATCCTTTTAAACAAGAGGCGGTTTTACACCAGAAAGCAAGACAAAAGTGGTTGAAGTAGGGTGATCTTAACACAAAAAAATTTTCACTCGACATTTAAATGGAGGAGAGCAAGGAATGAGCCACACAGTGCTTTAGTTGATGGTCAATGGTGTGTTGATAAGTATGTGGTTAAGGACAAGGTCAGAGTTTTTTTCAAGTCTAGATTTGATGTGAAAGATGCTTTTCAGATCAGGTTGAATAATGTTAGCTTCAATTCCATTTCTGAGGAGGACAACAAAATGTTGGTTGATGATTTTTCTGAAGAAGAAATCTAGGAAGCAGTTTGGAGTTACGATTGTTCGAAGAGTCCTGACCTAGATGATTTTAATTTTGGATTCATTAAATTTAGTTGGGACTTATTAAAAGGGATGTAGTGTCGACAGTGGCAAATAACCCAGGGGGTCAAACACGTCTTTCTTGTGCTTGATTCCCAAAGTTGATAATCCTCAACAGCTCGGTGAGTTTAGCCCAATTTCGCTTGTTGGGTGCTTATATAAAATAATTTCGAAAGCGTTATCTCTAAGATTGAAGAAGGTGATTAACAAAGTTATAGATGTCAGACAATCTGCTTTTCTAGAAGCGAATGGTCTGTTGGATAGTGTGCTAGTGGCCAACGAAGTTCTTGAGGAGATGAAGAGAAAGAAGAAAAGTTGTGCCTTTTTAAAGTAGATTATGAGAAGGCCTATGACTCTGTAAGTTTGGATTTTATTCTTTATATGCTAAAAAGGGTTGGCTTCTGTGATAAATGGATTAATTGGATTAAGGGTTTCTATCGGCCTCGGTGTCGGTGCTTGTAAATGTCAACCCAACTAAGGATTTTATTCCTAAGAGGGGGTTACGTCACAAGGACTCGTTAGCACCGTTCTTGTTTCTTATAGAGGCTGAAGGATTGGCAGGTATGTCAAGGTTGGTAGTTGAGAAGAATTTGATTGATAGTTTGGAGATCGAAAATAAGAAAGTTAAGGTTAACATGTTACAATATGTCAACAATACATTATTCTTTTGTAAAGAAAATACTAAAAGTGTTTTTAACATCAAGGTGACTTTGAATTGTTTTGAATTATCTTCTGAGCTTAAGGTGAATTTCTTGAAGAGCAAGATTGGTGAGCTGGGGATTGATCAGACAATGATTCAACGGTTTGTGACAATTCTTAATTGTGATGTGATGGAAACTTTTATGTACTTGGGTATGTTGGTAGGGGGTGTCATAAGAGAGGGTTTTTTTTGGATGGTGTGGTTAAAAGACTGAAGACGAGACAGAGCAAGTGGAAAGGTAGATTTTTATCAATGGCTGGGAGGATTTGCCTGATTAAGTCTGTCCTTTCGTCTATAACATTTTTTTATTTGTCCTTGTTCAAAATACCTTCTGCAGTGGTTAATGAGATTGTGAAAATTCAGAGGAACTTTTTATGGGGGTAGAGGTATGAAGGGAGAAATATTGTTTGAGTATCTTGGAAAAAGGTTTGCGAGCCTCACGAGGCTGGCAGTCTTGGAATCCTTGATCCAAGGGTCTTCAATGTGGCTTTATTAGGTAAATGGATCTGGCGCCTAGGAACGGATAAAGGCAGTTTGTGGAAAGAGATTCTTGAATCTAAATATGGTGGGGTTGGAGAAGTTTGAGAGATGGAAAGAAAAATAGCAATGATTCTCTTTGTTTGAATGATTTGAAGGAGGTTTGGGGTTTGGAGAGGTGGGGATGGAATTTTGAGGATGCTTTCTTTTGGAAGATTGGTAGTTTTTTTTGGAAGGATAATTGGGTGGGTTGTGGTGCTTTGAAGAACGTTTTTCCGAGGTTGTATTCCTTGAGCACTTCCTATAATTCCAAGATAGTTGAGTTTGTGGGTTGGGTTAATGTTGGTTGGGTGTGGTATGTACCTTGGAGAAGGAGGCTTTTTGAATGGGAAAAGCCTTTGGAGAGTCATTTTTTTACACGAACTTCAAGGGATGATGCTTGACATGGAAATTGAGGATAGTTGGGTGTGGAAGGATGGGGAGTGTTTAAGGTACTCAGTAAAATCTGCTTATGGATTTTTAAGGAGGGGCCTGGAGGAGGAAAATAAGTTTTTGTACGACAAGTTTTGGAGGTGTAAAGCTTTGCCCTTAGCTCAAGTTACGGCTTAGAGGGTGCTGACGAATAAGATTGCAACCAGGGCCAATTTGGAAAGGCATGGGGTCATGGTTGAAAGTCTTTTGTGTTGTTTGTGCAGGGTGAAAGAGGGGTCGTGTCGTCATTTGTTCTTTGAGTGTAGAATAGTCTGCCTCGTTTGGAGTCAGTGTTATGCTTGGCTTGGAGTGACATCAGTGGATCACAATGACTCATGTTATCATTTTTTACAGTTTATGTTGGGTAGAGCATCTAATTTTGTTAATGACGTCTGGGGTGAGATATACATCGTTGTAGTAAGTGAGATTTGGAAGCACAAGAACAATGTTATTTTTAAAAGTGGTGTGATTGATGTTTTAGAAATGTTTGCGCTTGTTCAGTTGAAGGTTTGGTTGTGGGTCACCTCTAAGGCATCCTCATCTTTATTCTCTTATTCTGACTCTGTCTTGATCCTTTGGTTTGTATGAGGTTAGTTTTTTCACGGTTTTTTTGGCAATATTGGGCTATTTCTTTTTTGTTTTGTGGGTATTTACAGGAGTTGTGTTTTCTGTTGGTAGGAGGTGTTTGGTTTTGTTAGGGGGAGGCTAAGGTTTTTCTTTTTTTGTTTTGTATAAGGGTTGGATCACCCCTGAAGTGATTGTCATTTATTTATTCTTTCTTGTTGATAAAAAAAAGTATCTTAAGCATCTGGACTGTTGACATTTTTATCTTTTGATTGGAATGTTCCATTGTTAGTGGAGATTTATAGTCATTATCTGTTAAGGGAACCTTTGCTGCTTTTTAGGCCTTTTTTATTTATTTTTTGGTGGACTGGGTGACTCAATTCCTTAAGGAATGTGTTGTAAAGTGTTTTGAGATCACTTTTGTTTTTTCTGTTTTTTGTAAAAGGGTTGGAATACCCTAGTACTTTCATTTATATAATTCTTTATAGCTCATAAAAAAAGGGAATGATTGATGTGTGAACTATTTTAATTATGTACTGAATATTTCTTCCCATATGAAGTACTTCGATTAAATATTTTTCACAACCCCTTTGTTAACGAAAACTTGTAAAAAAAAAGTATTCCAACAAGAAATATTGTTGTGAAAATAAGCATTGTTACAAAAAAGAAAATCAATGACATTTGATAACATTATCATTAGTAATTTCAAACTAGATTTAACAAAAGCAATTCCAGACAAAAATAGGATTTACATGTGGAACTCAAGATGAGGAGGTAACTTTAAATCTTTTTTATGGTTTAAAAAATTTTAATGCAGGGAAGAATATGTACAAATAAACAGGCGTCAAGCTAGATGATGTTTAACGAGCGCTTATTGGAAGGCAACCCAGTCCACATTTTAGTTTTATGTTGTTTTGTTATTTTGGTTTTGATTTTACCTTTCAAAAATCATGTTTTCTTATAGGGATTCTCGCCCAAGCAAGTCAACTCTCGCTTGAGCGAGTTTGATATAAAAAAATAGAGTTTTCGTGCAGGGAATCTCGCTCAAGCGAGAAATTCTGCACAAGCTAGAAATTTTTTGCAAAAAAAAATCAAAAAATAAAATAAAATCAAAGGTAACACCCTCCTTATATGCCTCCTAATCAGCTTGCAGGTTATGTATAAAGAAATACTATAGATGAAGATTTTAACAAAGAGCTGGATGACTTCTTAGGAAGAGAGGATTGAGCAAAAATATGGTTTTATCTGTCTAATTCTCTTTTCTTTTTAGTTATTTGAATTTTGTTTTATGTTTTTCTATTTATGTTTTTCTATTTATGTTTTTATTTTTCGGTTATCTTGTTTATCTATTTATTTGCTTTTGTTTAGTTTGTTTTAATTGCGTATTTTTTATTTTGAATAAATTTGATGTTTTTGTTAATTTTATTTCTTGAATTATTTTTCTTAAATAATTTCAGTTTTAGTTTTGTTCTCTAGTTTTATTTGTTCTCAAATAAAGAAGAACTAGAATATTAATTTTGAATTGTGAAAAAAGGAATTTATGTTTAAATATTAGATAGTGAGATGAATTAAACACAGGTTAGAAAAGAAAATATGATTGAATCCCTATTCAAATGTAGTTGAAATTGTGATACACGAAAATTTATCAGGAAAATTGATTAAGACAGAGAATGACAAGACAAAAAGGAATAAGGCCAATTAAACCAAGTAAGTTTGTGAACCTTAAACAATTTTGAGAGTTTTTCTGATGAATTGACAGTTGTGGTTGCTTAATTTTTATTTTTGTTACATCATAAAAGAACTTGAAGATGATTGAGGCATTTGTTTGTGTTAATTAGAGACTTAGGGCCAAATAGCCAACCTTTATCTTATTAGAATTCCATTTTTTTATATATCCCCTTTAGGCTAAGAATTTTTTTGTTAATATTGCACCTTAACCGTTAAGGATATATTTTCCTACCCTTTAGCATGTTAAAGGAATGAGAACATAGATGTAATACATATAGAAAAGGGAATGGTTGGTTCTGATTGTGAAAGCTCAAAAAGTTAAAAATAGGAAGAATATTTTCCTATTATTGAAAAAAAAAACAGAAACAAAAGAAGATAAAGAAATACAAATAGAAAAGAAAGAAAAAATTTCATCATGAAAATCATAAAGAAAATGAGGAAAAAGGTGACATCGAAAGAAAATGGTGAGTAGATAACATATATGTCCTCGATAATTGAATTGAAGGTATTTTCTTCTTCTTTAATATGTGCATTTTGTTATCTAAAAAGAACCAATATTTTTTTGGAAGCCCAGCCTCATTACAACCCTGGAAAAGACCTCAAGATTCATGTTTCTAATATGTTTGTGATATGAAGATGAAATGAAAAGCAACTGTGATTTATTATGATTCAATGAAAATAGAGAGAAACACTTACATGTGAGCATGAGAATAAGTTCCTTAATCAATTGTCATTTATTTGTTTTGATTTGATCCTGGAAGTTGATTGTGTCTATATTCTTCTATATTTGAATTTGGAAGCATCATAAGTTTCTGATTTGATCTGTTGTTTAGTAAATTAAGTTATTTGATATTTAAATTCAAATATATTCATTTACTTTGCTTGAGGACAAGCAAGATTCTAAGTTGTTGAGAGTGATAAGTGCCAATTTTCAGTAATATTTCATAATGCACTTATGAGAATTTATTGTTAATTTACATATAAAATAATTCCTAATTTATGAATTTATACGTTTTTACATTTTTTTATGATCTTTATTTGAATAAGAGCATTTTATTCCCAAATATAGTGTTAATTTCAGGTTTTTAGGAAGGATTGAAGATTTGGAGTAAAAGAGAATGATTTGAGCTAAAAAAAAGAAAGTTGGAAGGTTCTAGAATAGAGAAAAGCTTCGAAAAAGCTAAATTCGCAACAGAAGTATCTCGCTTGAGCGAGAATGCTCCAAGACTGTTTTCGGAAATCAACGTCTTTCTTGCTCAAGCGAGAATTCCTCGCTCGAGTGAGAATGCGTTAGACAGATTAGGCTTTTTTTTATGTTTTATCACTTATCCCGTCAGTGCGACACATGAAGCAATCTAACCCTAGAAAATTAGGTTAAATAGGGGGCTAGAGGCTCAACCCTAGTGTGCAAGATTGAGAGGAAAACACCATTGAGTGAATTGTAACCCAATTAGGAGAATGGAAAGTGCTAGAAGTATGTGTAGCTAATTTTATCCTTTAGGATTGGGAGTAATATGTTCGAACTCTTATGTATTAAGGTGATATTTAATATGATATAATATTTTGTTCTTAATTGATTATTGGTATTGTTGTTTTATTTCTTAATTTCTGTGACAAATTGAAAATCTTAAATACGACCAAGAGGTATTTTTAGGGTTCTGACCTAAACAAAAATACTTAACATATTTGAGTGCTAGAGATAGACTTGAAATGTTAATTGTCATTAACGTCTGAGTGTGATTCTAAGTTGTTTATATAAGTATGCGAGAGATTGATATTTAGAAAACATTCTTAAGATTTTTATATGCGAGAGATTAATATAAATGAATTTTCTACGAGCATCAGATTCAATCAAAGAACTTAATATTAACATGTTAATCAAAATACATAAGAGTGAGGAAGATGAAACCTAATCCATACTTTTCCAACTTGAAGCAACCAATTCTTTGTTTGTTTTCTTATTGATCACTTCTAACACAATACCATCAAATCTCTTTTTATTGTTTTGTTTATATTTAGCAAACATTCTACACTATAATTCATTGTTCATTGTGGGATCGATATCCGCCCTTAGGGACAAATTATTACTTCTGACAACGCGGTGCACTTGTCGTAGAAAGTCATCATTGAGGATCATATTTTGGACTTTTATAGAAATCTTTATGCTGAGTCTATTTCTAATGTTCAGGATACAAGTAATATGAAAGATTTTATTTGTACTTATATTCCTGAGTTGGTTTCCTCTGAGGAGAATATGATGTTGATTAAATGTTCTGTTTTTTGGAAATCAAGAATGTTATTTTTAATCTTAATGGTAATAGTACTCCTAGTCCTAATGGTTTTGGTGGTGTTTTCTATCATTCTTGCTGGGAAATTATTGGGACAAATGTTTGCAATGTTTTTCAACAGGTTTTTAAACAAAACTAGGTTTTCCTTGGAATGAACAGTAATGTGGTATGTCTTATTCCTAATGTGGCTTACAAAGTTGATATTCATAAAGTCTTTGACACTCTGAGTTGAAAGTTCTTATTATTAGTTTTGACACGCTTTGGTTTTCATCCATTGTTTGTCGGTTGGATTAGTACAATTCTCCATTCAACTATGCTTTCTATTAGAATAAATGGCAGTTTGGTGAGTTTTTTTTCCTTGTAGTAGAGGTGTCAAACAAGGTGAATCCTTTGTCTCCTTTACTTTTCTGTCTTGCAGAGGAAGCTCTTAGTAAATGTATCTCTAAGCTTGTTAATGATAAGAAGATTCTACATATGGCTAGTCCGTAAGGTTATCTCACTCCCTCTCATATTTTATATGTTGATGACATATTTGTTTTCTATTGGGTGGATAATAAGTCTCTTAAAAATTTAAGTATTTTTCTTAAAACATATGGTGATTTTTCTGGTCAATATGTTAATAATTCTAAGAGTAGTTTTTTCACCATGGATAATTCTGCAAGATTTGTCACCAAAATTCAACGTATTCTTTCTTGTAGTCATGGTTGTTTGCCTTTCAGTTATTTAGGAGTGCCTATCTTTGTTAGTGCTCCAAAGTGTCATTTTTTTCAACCTTTGGCTGATAAAGTCAAATTGAAGCTAGCATCTTGGAAAGATTGATGGGTCATATTCAATTGGTTAATACAGTGATTACTAGATTTCTAGTTTATAGTTTTAATATGTATAAATGGTATGTTTCACTTCTTAAGCAAGTTGAGTAGTGGTGTCGAAATTTTATCTGGAGTGGTGATATTATGAAAAAAGGTATAACTATCGTTAATTGGGCTATGATTTGTTCTCCTATTGAGAATGGAGGTTTGAAAATTATTAACCTTCATCATGAAAATAATGCATATCTTCTTAAGTTTGCTTGGAACTTTGCTTATAGCAACATGTCTTGGTCTTTTCTTCTGAAAGTCAGGGTTTTTAAATCAAAATATGATTTTATAATGGTTTATAGATCTCATCTCTTTGGCTTGGAATTAAGCAGTTTTATTCTACTATACTTGATTATACTTCTTGGATTGTTGGTACAGGTACTTTTATTAATTTCTGGAATGTTAAATGGTGTTCTACTACTTCTTTAGCAAATATTGCAGGGTTATCTGATGGTCCTAGCATTCCGGATACAGTCTCTAAGTTTTGGACTGGTTGTGATTGGAATATTCCCTTGTCTTTACAAAAGATGTCTCATTTTTTTAATCATATCATGGTTAGGGAGGAACAGGATATTCCTAATTGGATTCTAGATGAGTTTGGTCGTTTAACTCTTTAAATTGGCTATGACTTTTTTCTTGGAACCAGGAGTTCCCTATGGTTGTGGTAAATTCATTTGGTCTTCATATACTCTGCCTTCCAAAACTCTAGTACTCTGGAAAAAAATTCATGGGCGGCTTCCTACAAATCAACATATTCAGAATAAAGGTTTGCATATATTTTTTATGTGTATGCTTTGTGAAAAGCACAAGGAATCTATTCAACATTATTTTTTGAATGTTCTAATGTTTTGCTTATTTGGAGTTAGTTTCGGCATATCTTTCTTACTTCTCATTTCTCTAATAAGGATGCTTTTCTTTCTTTTATTCAGAGTGATGGTAGTCCTTTGGTTAAATTGATTAAGCTTCCAGTGATAACTTTTTCTATTTAGATGATATGGCATATGAGGAATTATGCTAGATTTCAGGATAAGATTGATGTTTCTAAGGCTATTTCGATAATTAAAGATTTAACTTGTCTAGTGGGAAATTCATCTAAAGCTTCAATGAAGAATAATATGTTGGATTTCAACGTGATTAAGTTTTTTGGTATTAATACTCATACTGGTAAAGTTCTTTGTCTTCTTTCTATTAGATGGGTGTTCCCTTCACCAGGCTGGGTTAAAATTAACCCTGATGGGGTTGTTAGGAGATATCCTAGTTTTGCTACTTGAGGATGTATTTTCCGTGGGAGTGTGGGGGAGTTTATTGGTGTTTTCTCTATGTTTCTTGAAGTTCAGAATGCTATGGTTGCTGAGTTTTATGGAGTTATACATGCTATGGAGGAAGCTCAAAAGATGGGGCTTACTAATATGGCTTGAATGTGATTCTTCTACCTTGGTTTGTGCTGCGTTTACTGCTAGAACTAATGTTCCGTGATTGCTTCGTAATCAATGGAATACTTGTCTTAATTACTGTGGGAAAATCAGGTTTATGGTTACTCGTATTTTTCGTGAATGGAATGCGTGTGTTGATAAGTTGACTAATTTAGGATTTATTCATAGAGAATCATTTCATTGGTATAATAGGCTTCCATCTAGTCTCATATTAGAATTCTTTATGAATAGGTATAGTCTACCTATGTATCATTTTTGTTAACATGTGGGTTTTGGTCTAGTCCTCCCATATTTATTTTTCTTTGTTTTTTTCTTTTTTTAATAATACTTTTTTCATATGATGGCAAATGATTGTTGTTACTTGAGGTGTCGGCCTAGTTGAGATATTAAGTTGTATAGTGATATCTAACATGAAAGCTTTTATAAAAAAAAAGATATACACTAGTGGAAAAAATGGTCATTTATGTCACATTTTTTACATCAGACCCCCTTGGTCACGACATAAGAAGTACGGTGAAAATTTTGAAAATAAAACTAAGAGTTTTACTTCAAACCACATATGGTTTGACATAAAGTTCAAGATTTACATCGAACCACATAAGTCACTACGAGACAAATTGGTAAGGACATGATGCAGTTTGACGTAGATTCTTGTTTGGCTAAGTTGTTATCCCTAAATATTGTTATGTTTAACTGCTATTCGGGACCGATAGTTTTATGACATGTATTTATTGTCATTCCATCGTATCATGAGATTGAAGAGACAGAAAAAAAAAATCCATTTAACAAGATATTTAAGTATTACATCATTTTATTTTAACACCTTATTAGTTAATTTTATTATTATATCACATTCTCAATTTATTAATGTTTTTATATGTTTTTTACTACTAAATTTTGACATTCCAAACACTAAGGTGATAATATTAACATTATTATTATTATTATTAATATTATTAATCATATTATTAATATTATAATTATCAATATTTTTATTATTATTATTATTAATATTATTATAATTAGTATTTATATTAACATTATTATTATTATTCATAATATTATTATTATTATTTATATTATTTATATTATTATGTTTCAATTATTATTAATTTTATTAATATTAATATTAAAATTATTATTATTAATATTATTGTAATTATTATTCTTATTCTTACTATTACCATTATTATTGTTGTAATGGCTACTAATGTTATTGTTGTTATCATTAATTTTATATTAATATTATTATTATTGTAATTATTATAATTATTATTATTGTAATTATTATAATTATTATTATTAATATTATTATAATTATTATCATTATTATTATTATTATTATTATAATTATTATTATTATTATTATTAATATTAATATTGTGAAATTTATCAACGAAATTTATTGATGGATAATATTGGTCAATTACTAATGGATAATGTTTTTTGTCAATTACCGATAGATTTTATCGACAAATTTTGATTTGCACTAAAAAAAATTTAAAATTTTCAGATTCATCGATAATTACATCCGTTGGTAAAATTCATCGGTAATAAAAAAAATTACCAACAAACACAAATTCGTCAATAATTTTCTATCGATAAATCAACAATTTCTTGTAGTATTTACCACACTCTCATTTTATAAAATGATAAATAAAATTATGGTGATGTAGTAATAAGATTTTATTAACCCTACTCTCCCCTCAAAGGATAAATGTCTCTCTTTCCATTTAGTCAATCTCTTTCCCAATTTTCACATTATACATTTTCAAAATTTTCTTCTTCTATGGTTTTTCCCTATAATCATTTCCAAATATGTGAAATGTACACTCGTGATGCTACAATTTAGAATAACAAACTCTTTCAATTATAGTCTACAGACCTACTCCCCTTATATTGTTTTTGAAGAAATTAACCATAAGCAATTAGACAAGGTCAAAGCATCTAAGAATGCATTTTAGTACTAAGATAAATACTTGTCTCGCATGTAAATAGTGTGCTATCAGCATATTATAATATATTTACCATTATCTTCTTACTTCTTATCCTAATGCCCTATAACATGTGCTTTCCAAACATGTCTTACTATCTTCTTACTTCTTATCCTAATGCCCTCTAACATGTGCTTTCCAAACATGTCTTACTAGGCCTGCTAATCCCCCGACAACTAATAAGAACAAAATAGAGCTAGAAGATCTCTTTATCTTAATTCTTTTGATGGTTTGAATTCCTTTGTTACCATTAATGAGATATGAAATTGTAGGCGATTCCAAACAACCAATCATCCAACTTATCCATTTTTCACATAATCATAATTTGCGCCCAACATATGGTGTAGAAATCTCACCTAACTGAGTCATATATGCTTTCTTAACAATCACACTTTTTTTCTTTGTTCTCCTTACTTCATTAGCTACTAGCACATTATCTAGTAATCGTATATCCTTAATGAACAAGAAATATCTTTTATAATATGATCTTTTGGGTATCAGTCTATTAGGTAGTGTCTTGGATAATATATTGTATTACTACCACCAACAATATAGGCATATTTTCATCTAGTCCCTGTGACTTATTTGTTTTTTAGGCGAGTGTTATGAAATATGTGTTGCCTCCATTGGCCACTTCCCACTACTTTGAAAGTTATAATTGCATTCTTCACCTCCACTTTAGTGGTCTCCCAAAACTTCTTTGTGAAACTAAAATTTATATCTTCATAGCAAAAACTTTTATCCCACACTCCCACACAACATCCCTAACTCTTATTGCTAATAAAAAAAAACACCATCCCTAACTTCTATTTTTCAGATTCTCCCAATTAGCATTTGATTATCTTCGTAAGATATAAATGGGAACTTTATGTTGTCTAACCTAATGTCGAAAAACTTATTAACTTACTCATTTTATTTCTATAGAATGTTTTTACCTCTTCTTAAACCTTTTTTCACTCCTCACACCACTCATCATTGATTCTTACTCCCTCAATTGTGTTTTTTATTCTCGTATTGTCAATCAACAATTGCAAATTTATTGTATTCAAGTCACTTAATGTTATCCATTCAAACCTAGATTTGTTTCTCTCTAATGCTTCCTTCCTAAAACTTAACTATGCAAAAAGTTGTTTCTCTCTTTCTCTCTCTTTGTTGAAACAATTATTTTTGTCCATTTTTTCCAATTCACTTATCTTTGTATTGATTTTTTTTGTTCTGATTTATATCCCTAAAGACCTCTTTGTAGTAGATTTTCAACTATTGTTTTAGACTCTTTAGTTTTCTCCTTTAGTATTAACATATGCTTGCATTTACCATGCAGATATTCCAATGCCTTTTAACAATTTCTTCAAATCCTTTATCGAAACATTCAAGGTTCTAAAAGGTTTAGGGCATCAATCTACTAGTGTTTCCTTTAATACTAATGCACAATGTCTGACATTATTCTATCTTTAACATATTACTTACATCTTGACCACATATCCACCCATTTGCGAGAGACAATGATTCTGTCTGACCTACTTTTGATTGAACCATTTGGTATGTATCACGTAGACTTTCTCCTGACCATGGATGAATATATCAATTCTATGTTCTCAGTAAACTTATTAAATCCTTGTACATCTCTTTTTTTTATCGACAAAATAAACATTTAAGAGATGCTCCAATCCTTATATAAAAGGAGACTATAAACCTCCAAACCACTTCCATGAAAAACCTACATTGGAAGAGTAGAACAACCACACCCAAAAGCCTACTGTAGAACTATTGAACATAAAAGTTATTTTCTCTCATTACCTCTTAATTTAGTCATTTTCTTTCAAAAGTCTCCCAACATACACCACACCTTATTTTCGCAGTGTCTCCTAATTTTAGTTATAAGTTTTTCTACTCATCCTACTTCCCATATGAAACCTTTAACCCTCCTGATATATGTCATAAGCAAACTTGTTTATATGTTATACGTTTTTAAAACTAACATTAACCACAGTATATAAATTTAATTATGTGAAATTAATCTACAAATAAAATAAATTAAAACATATCAATCGATGTAACTAAGATACAATAATATTCTTAATGAAAAAACGAACGAAACATTACCAATTTATACAACAGTCATTAAACTTAATTGTAGTATAACACCTTAATTAAAATAATTTTAAACAATTTCTACTTGGATAAACTTTGTTCTAGTGAAGAATACATATTACGCGTTAATTCGTGAAATGGGTGCCGTCAAATTTTGGAAGTAATTATCCACTAATATATTTTTTTACCAAAAAAAATATAAAAATCATTGATATTAAAATAATTAGATTAGATAAATAACATTACTCCTGCATATTTTCTTTTTAAAAAATGAGTTATGTGAAAACCCTGTATATAAAAATATCACCAACGTTACCGAGTGCACCATTCCATAGTTCTTTATCCTTTTGACACCCCAAATAATGGGAATGTGATTCCTCCTTCATTTTGTTTATTAAAAGGATAAATAAATGATCAGCATTTAAAAGGACATTTTGATGTTGCAAAGCCAAATGTGCTTAGGCCATGCTCGTCCGAATTTGGTACCCAACTATCTCTATCTATCAATTTTTAGGATCATCCTTCCCTTTTTGTTCCGGAAGGTCACATAGAGTTAGGTCATTACAATCATTAGACTGCAACGGCAGTTAATTATAGTTGATATGTGAAACAAAAGAAAATTCTCATACATGCATACGTACATCACTTCAATTTGTATAGTCTCTAATTCAATTTTATAAAACTGATTTATAAGGTGAGATTTAAACTAACTTGTATATCATAAAATATTTTTATTTCTAATCGACGTGAAATCTTCATCACACCCCGTTACGTTGAAACCGTTAATTTGTGTATGAGATTATGTAGTAGAAGGTTCGATATCGACCTGATAGTGAATGACCTAATCAGTTCAACAATTTTTTACTTTGATAAACTATAACCTTAATATCATATTAAAAAGTGAACTTTAAACTTAGCTCAAACTTATAAAACCGACTTAAAAGTGAAATTTCACATACACTATAAAAAATTTTGATTTATGATCAATTTGCGATATTCGGATGTGTAAGGAACCTAACCTAGCATAGGTAACATCACAAACCACTCACAAATGAAAAGTTAAAACACAAAAGCAAGTTTACCTTGCGTGGTACTAGCCAGAAGAATTTGTATAAAGGTGCTCTCACTAGTTAACTTTGAACGCTGTTGGATTTGATTTGGACCAAAAAACAAAACAAAAACCCACGACATGAAGCTTGGTTAGTGGTGCTTGCCAGTTGCCATGTAAATATCTTGGAGTAGCATCTGCCTTGGCATTTGGCTAGACGCCCATTTTTTTTTTCTGGTTAAAATTGAAAAGAATTTTGAAAAAATAAAAATAAAAAATTGTAGAGGGTATACTATAGCGTTGAACGTAGTAGATAAGCTTTTGTAGGTTGAGTGGCTTACTTTATATTTTATTAAGCAGACAAGAGGCATCTACTTACCATCTTTGCGTTCCTCAGTTCGTGGCAAAGGATACTACTTGCCTTTCAATTGCTCTATCTATTCATTCATTAATACTTTCTTTATGCTATTTCCTATTTCATGTATACATCGTATATATTATTCTCTCTCTCTCTATGTATATGTATGTATATATATACTCTTCTTTGAATTGAATTGAAATGATCAACATCATGACCTTTTAGTTGGTGGATGTGTGTGTATATATATTTGTATAGACGAACACGATGACTTTATAGACGCACAAATGCAAAAACTAGAGTGAGGGATGAAAGATGGAGAGAGAAAAAAGAAGTGAGGTTTGTATCCAAAAGGGGTCCCTCAAAATCAAGACGTGACGCGCGTTCATTTGTTTCCACATACAATATTCCTTGAGATTAAACTATTGTGATTTTTATATTGATAATATTTATTTATGTGTATGCATGTAAAATGAAGTATGCTCTTTCTCTTGGGCTATGGGATCATGGAGTTGGGTTGTGGGTTTCTAGCAGCCAATCGTGTTTTCCTCCCACAAAGGTGATTCCTTTGCTTCCTTCTTAAGCCAATTTCAACCAAAAAAAAAATCAACACTTTCTGTCTTACCTAATTGGTAGCATTAGTAATGTGCTTGAAACTGTGTTTTTCTCCATTGAGTAAGGTTATGGTGCTAATTAATTACCTCATCACTTTTCTTGTCTTGCTCCTATTGGCATTTCCACTATCAATATCACTTTTATGCTCCTTCCCAATTTTCTTTTAAAATAATGCTTTTGTTTTGTGGGAGAGGGAAAGATGAGTTACTTTCACTCTACAACAAAATTATTAAGTAAAAGTTAATTTTATAAATCAAAATTATTAGCTATTAAATAAATTAGAGAACATTTTATAAATTAAGAAAATTAGAATCTAAATTAGTTTTTATTATTAATAAAAATATATAAACTAGTTTTTAAATTAATATCTAATCATTAGTTACCAAGATTTTAGATACTATTTATATTCTAAATTAGTCTCTATTAGTCATTTAAAGACTAATTTATAATATAAAATATTAGTAATGAAAACATTGGTAACTAATTTAGATATCAATTTAAAAATTATTTTATAATTTTTTATTAATAATAGAAATGACTTTAAATATCAATGTTTTTTTAGTCTCTAAAATAATATCTAATTTAGTCAATATAATGACTAATTATTTTTTAAAAAATTTGGTTGTTATTTAATGATTTTATTGTAGTGTCACTTTAAAAATTATATATATATATATATATATATATATATATCACTACAAGAAAATCATGAAATAGAAACCAATTTTTAGAGATCAAAATAATTAGTTGCAATAGTAACTAAATTAGAAACTATTTTAAAAACTAAAAAAAAAATTGGTTTCTAAATTAGTTTCTATTATTGTTAAATAGTTTCTAAATTGGTATCTAATTAGCAACCAAAATTTTAACTACCAATTATTTAGTTTCTAAATTTGGTCTCTAAAACTTTGGTTGCTAATTAGATACCGATTTAGAAACTATTTACAATAATAAAAACTAATTTAGAAACCAATTTTTTTTAGTTTCTAAAATGGTCTCTACTTTAGTTACTATTGCAACTAATTATTTTGGTTTCTAAAAATTGGTTTCTATTAGTGTATATAATTAAATTACTTGGTTAGTTTAGAAACCTCTTTAAAAATTTTAAATAGGTTTCTAAAATTTTAAAAAAATTGATCCTTCATCATGTAAAATTTCTTAATCAAGTTCCTATAACTTTTAAAATGCCAATGTTTAGCAGTTTAAAACTGTGGAAACTTACCCAAGTGACTTAATTTTTTAGTTTAGAGACCTAATTTTAAAACAATAGTTTCCAAATAATTTAACCTAAAAATAAATCACTTATTTTTTTTACTTTTATGGACAGTTCATTAATTCTATTGTTAATCTAAAGGGAGTACTTTGGATAACTGAAGCAGGAGATTTTACCTATACTTTTAAGATATTTTCATTATCAAAGTAAGTATAGGGAACATCCCAGTGAAAGAGACCTAGCTAAAGCTAATTGCATGAACCAGATGAAACGTGCAGGGGACTGTCAACTAATACATGTTCAACTCAACATGATAAATGTATAGTATTCAATATCCAAATTTGGTTCATATGCCAAAAATCGTTGCAAAACTAAATGTTATGTATGAGAGTGTCTTCTTATGGTGTTATTACCTTAATTTTCACACATCAAATTTCAAATTGGTTAGTTCAACTTGCAATGGATATTTAAATATATTAACATGGTTTGGCGGGTAAATGTATGAATAACTTCTGAAATATGACTCAATTTAAAATCTTTACAGCATTTAGGTTTTTGTCGGCATATCACTATTGATAAGAGAGATAATTTAAAATTAATAAATTTTTTTATGTATTTTTTGTTAATGTTCTCTTTCAAACAATGTGATAATATTAAATATTTTAAATTTATATACGTTGAATATCATATATCTACTAGAGATCAAATCGATTTTCATAATATAAGTGAGAATAATTCTCATCTTACTAATTGGTTTTGTAAGGATGAGATAAGCTTGAACTTACTTCTTAATATGGTATCAAAATTTAGCATATTAGAATCCATTTAGTATATCATGTCACTCACTATTGGGTTGTTGTATCATCCATAAATATTTAGTCTCAGGTACGAGATGTCCATATCTAGGTGTGAGGGAATATGTTGAAGATCTTATATTGACTAGAGATAAATCTAATTTAAAATATATAAGTAGAAACAATTTTCACCTTACTAATTGACTTTGTGAAGACGAGTTCCTAAAACTACAATAATGTTGATTAGCTGTCATAAAGTAGTATCAGTCAAGAAAGGAACATTATTAGTGTCGGCTAAGCAAACGATAATTCAACAAAAAAACTTAGTTTTGACTAAACCGACATTAAATGCACGTTAAGAATTACAAAAAAAATAAAAAAAATAAAAATAAAGCGCCAACCTGGTAGACGTAAATGGGAATACTAACATAATATTATGAATTAAAATCATTTTATAAACAATGTAGCTAATGTCTATAAGCTTTATAATATAAGAACGTAGTAGTGTTTGTCAAATAGATAGAATGGTGACTAAGATTGTTATGTCGGTTTAACCGATGCTTATTGGTTGTGTGGGAAAAAGTCGATCATTAGATTTTCGATTCTAAGTTCATAATCCTAGTCCATTCTCATTTTATGTGGAGCATATCTACTAATTATCAAGTTAGTAAGGTAAGATTTGAACTAGAAAATAGTTATGACTTATTTTCTTAAACAATTTTACTTTCTAAATTGTTCAGGGCAAGTGTATGGTATATTTTACTTCAGTATTGCTTCATTACCATATTTTTAGCATGTTATCTATAGAATCGATGTTATAATTGAATTTAGAATTACAATTTATATTAAATACTGGATTTGGATATGAAATTTCAATTGAAATTGATATTGGATTTCACTTTTTAATTACAATTGGAATGATATTAAGTTTAAAAATTCACATTAATTTGAAATTACAATTAATATGGGATGTTGGATTTGAATAAGGAATTACAATTGAAATTATATTGGATTTTACCTTTTAAATACAATTGGAATGAGATGTATAGACAAGTTTGAAATCAGATTGAAAATGTTTTTACTCTTTTTTCATTATTTCTAACATCGTTCAAACCCACTTTAAATCCCAATTTTTTTTATAATATAGATTAGACCAACACAAACCTTTTATTTTTTTAATATTTAACTCATTTTGACCTATTCTATTTTTTTTTTCCTTGACCTG
This sequence comes from Phaseolus vulgaris, assembly GCF_000499845.2. Taxonomy (NCBI): domain Eukaryota; kingdom Viridiplantae; phylum Streptophyta; class Magnoliopsida; order Fabales; family Fabaceae; genus Phaseolus; species Phaseolus vulgaris. The sequence continues at coordinate 10,576,793 of NC_023749.2, forward strand.
GACAACACAATTCTTTTAGTTTATTTTACAACTTATTTTACATTTTGTAATTATTTTAATTTATTGATAATCGATTTTGTGTTTGTTTAGTGATACTACCAGCATTTTCTTCCTACAACACAAGATTCAATAGTTTTTCAACCATATACGTGGGTTATTTAACCAACACAAAAGACGTATGTTAATCAAATTAAAATGTGGAGTTTATTTGGTTTGTGTTAGTTTTCTACCTACTCTAAACATATTTATTCTTGTAATGTAATAAATTAAAACAGAAACAAACTTACTTTATATAGTAGGTAACAACAACATGGTGTCATTAAGCATATCCATTTTGAGTGTGCAGCATCGTCATCCATTTTTATTTAATGTAATTAAATTTAGATTGCAAGTAAACGTGACATAACATACATTGCGTGACACTTCAGTGTATTTAATATCCAAACACGATTCCTGTTTCTCTTCACAAAAAAATTCCTATTTTTTTAAATTCCTATTTTTCGTAATTCACTGTAATATTGTACATTTTCTCCAAATATACATTATTGGGAATGGATGTTCTCAATTTCTCATCATCATTAAAATTGAGTTATATTATTTTTATACAAACTTTTTTTATAATATTTTTCATTTCTTTTCATATACTATTTAGGATATTTATCAATTTACCAATACAATATTCAAAGTTGACACTAAGATCCTATACAATATAAATTTCCATCTCGAAACTCGTCACTAACTTGTTTGTCTCATTTAAAAGTGATTCTTAGTCTCCACTAAAATAACTTTATGTCAACACTAAACAAAATCTATACTAGCCTTTTTTTAAAAAAATAAAATAAAATTGTTCGTGTCATTCAATGAAATTTTTATGTTTTCGCCTTTATTGTTTCTATTTTAAGGTCATGAACTTTATACATAAGTTCTCACAATTAACAAACCTAATATATAGAGAGAAGTTAATGGTAATATGTTATTAGAGTTCAAAATTTAACTTCAATTAATTAAAAAATATTTTTATTATGACTTTTTAAGGTAAATATTATAGAAATTAATATCTTTACTATATATACGATAATTTATCAATGTATCACAACACTATATATATGAGTTTAAAAAAATATATGAGAATGTTTTAAATTTAGCTATTAAAGTAAAGTTAGCATTAATAAAAATCCTTTTTTGTAAATTTTTAATTAACATCGGCATAATTGATGTTTACAATAATTTTTAAGATTACTAATCAGAACTTATCAACGTAAGTTAAAAATTATACAAATATAAAAAAAATTAACGAAATCAATTTAGAATCTACTGCATTAACGTTATCCAAATAAATAAAAAAACAATAATTAAATAAATCTCTAAGGAAAACTCTCTTTCTTTCATTAGCTTGAATCCTGTTATAATTCATACGTTGAAAAACGATCTGATATAAAACTGGATTGAATTTAATTATATATTTTAGATTACTCAATATTAGTTACATGAAATATATAAAAAAATTGTATGAACTCGAATTTGTGTATGAGACGTGATGTTTATGTCAGATTACTTTATGTATTTTGTATTTTATCTTAATAATTTTGATTAAAAATTAAAAAGTATAGTGTGTATTTTTTTTAAATTAAGTCACTAAATAAAATTAATTTTTATAAAAAACAAATCTAACATAAAAAGTTTAATATATATACAAGGTTTTTCCTCTTTCCGTTTTGTTGCGATTTGTTTCTAGTTTAATATATATATACAAGGTTTAACATATATATACAACTTTGCTGCCATTTGTTTCTAGTTCTCACAAAATGGGTCCCTATGATATGTGTTATCGAGCCAAATAAACTTGTCGTTCATTTTCTATTAATAAAAAACAAAGTTTGCATCCTTTCCATTTTAATTTACTGCGATTTTTGGATTAATATACAAGCAAATTTGATATTACCTATATATTTAATTGGTAGATAAATTTGAATTTAAGTAAAATTCGTACATAATTTTTGTAGAGTTAACCAATTTATAATTAGATACGAATTTGAATCTATAAATAATTAAGTATGAATTTATATTCGTAAATAATTACGAATTTAAATCCGTATTCTATAAATAAAATTCGTAATTAATTTTATTAATATTATTAAATTTTATTAATATGATTATTGATATTATTAATAATATTATTAATACTAGTAAAAACATAAATATTATTTATTAAATATTTGAAAAATTTGTGGTGTTTTCTTAGTTATAGAAATTACAATATAAAATTATAATTTTATTGAATTAATATATGAGTAAATTTACTATACACATAAAAACGAAAGCGTGATAATTTTATAATCTTATAACAATAAATTACTCATTAAATAGGTGACCAAACAAATATTAGTATTTGTTTGTTTATTTAAGTTTACTTGCAATTTACTTGAAAAAAAAATTATATAAAAAACTTACATGTTAGACATTACTATGCTACCCACTAGACATGCTAAATCTTTAATAACCAAAATAGTCCTAGAAACCTCAATCTTATCCTTAAAACGAGCATAATTCCTCATACGCCATATCATCCAAATAGAAAAAGTTATCATAGCTAGCTTAATCAATTTAACCAACGGACTACCATCACTCTTAATAAAAGAAAGAAGATCATCCTTATTAAAGAAATCATAAGTAGGAAAAATGTGTCGAACCCAACTCTAAATACGCAAAGCATTAACACATTCAAAAAATAAATGTTGAATAGATTCCTCGTGCTTTTCACTAAGCGTACACACAGAATAAATATGCAGACCTTTATTTTGAATATATTGATCTGTAGGAAGCCGCCCATGAAAAAATTTCCAAAGGACAAGAGTTTTGGAAGGCGGAATACATGAAGACCAAATAAATTTACCCCAACCACAGGAAACCCCTGGTTCCGAGAAAAAAGTCCTAGTTGATTTAAGAGTGAGACGACCAGACTCATCCAGAATCCAATTAGAAATATCCTGTTCCGCCCTAACCATGATATGACTAAAAAGATTAGGCATCTACTGTAAAGACAATGGAATATTTCAATCACCACCTGTCCAAAACTGAGAGACTGTATCCGGAATACTAGCACCATTAGATAATCCTGCAATATTTGCTAAAGAAGTAGGAGACACACAATTTATCATTCCAGAAATTAATAAAAGAACCTGTACCAACAGTCCATGAAGTATAATCAAGTATAGTAGAATACAACTGCTTAATTCCAGGCCAAAGAGATGAGGATCTATAAACCATTCGAAACTTGTATTTTGATTTAAGGACCCTGGCTTTCTAGAGCAAAGACCAAGGCTTGTTGTTATAAGCAAAGTTCCAAGCAAGCTTAAGAAGATATGCATTATTTTCATGGTGAAGGTTAATAATTTTCAAACCTCCATTCTCAAAGGGAGAACAAATCGTATCCCAATTAACAGTAGCTATACCTTTTTTCATAATATCACCAGTCTAGATAAAATTTCAACACCACTATAAGCTAGAAGACCCGTAATCACCGTATTGACCAACTGAACTCGACCCATCATGCTAAGAGATTTACCTTTCCAAGAGGCTAGCTTCAATTTGACTTTATCAGCCAAAGGTTGAAGAAAACAACCCTTTGGAGCACCAACAAAGATAGGCACTCCTAAATAAGTGAAAGGAAAAAAACCATGACTACAAGAAAGAATACACTGAATCTTGGTGACAAATCTTGTAGAATTATCCATGGTGAAAAACTACTCTTAGAATTATTAACATATTGACCAGAGAAATCATCATATGTTTTAAGAAAATTACTCAAATTTCTAAGAGACTTACTATCCGCCCTACAGAAAATAAAAATGTCATCTGCATATAAAATATGAGAGGGAGTGAGAAAACCTTGTGGACTAACCATATGTAGAATCTTCTTATCATCCACAAGCTTTGAGAGACCTCTACTAAGAACTTCCTCTACAAGACAAAAAAGTAGAGGAGACAAAGGATCACCTTGTCTAACACCTCTACTTCAAGGAAAAAAAACCCACAAAACTGCCATTTATTCTGATAGAAAGCATAGCTGAACAGAGAATAATACTAATCCAACCGACAAACGAGGGGTGAAAACCAAAGCGTAACAAAACTAATAGTATAAACTTCCAACTTAGAGTGTCAAAGGCTTTGTGAATATCAACTTGGTAAGCCACATTGCCTTCGTGAACCATTTTAGAAAGCAAGTTAATAGCTTCAGAAGCAATACCAATACAATCTTGAATCTATCTGCCTTGCACAAACCCATACTGATTAGGAGCAATAATTCTGGCAGCCACAAGAGCAAGCCGATCTGCCAAAATCTTAGAAATAATCTTAAATTTAAAATTAGCAACAACAATTGGCCTGTAATCTTTAATAGATTAAGCACCCAGAATCTTAGGAATAAGACCCAGAATCTTAGGAATAAGACATACCACATTATTGTTCATTCCAGGGAGAACCCAATTTTGTTTAAAAACTGTTGGATTGCATTACAAACATCTGTCCCAATAATATCTCAACAAGAATGATAAAAAAAACACCACCAAAACCATCAGGACCAGGAGCATTATTACCATTAAGGTTAAAAACAGCATTCTTGATTTCCAAAAAATCAGGACACTTAATCAACATCATATTCTCCTTAGAGGAACAAGCTCAGGAATATAAGTACCAATAAAATCTTCCATATTGTCTGTATCCTAAACATGAGAAATAGACTCAGCATAAAGAGTTTTATAAAAGTCCAAAATATGTTCCCCAATGAGTGTAGGATCCTCAATAACCACATTATCAATTCGTAGACGATGAATCTCACTAGAATTATTTCTACTCTTGACCACAACATGAAAAAAAGCAGTATTTCTATCCCCATCTTTAAACCAAAGCATTTTAGCCCTTTCTTTCCAAAACAAATATTGACAGTGAAGAGCCTGATCAAGCTCCTCCTTAGCGATCCTTTCTTGACAGAGAAGCCCATCAATATCAGACATACTAGCAGTCTCTAAGGTTTGTTGAATACCAAGGAGAAGACCCTATTTAAGAAGAACTGCGTTGTGAACATTACCAAAAGAATTTTTATTCCAGTCACGTAGCTCAACTTTCAACCTTTTTAACTTATGTTGTAAAATAAACATAGGACAACCAACAACCTTATTAGCCCAAGAATCATGAATAAGCTTCATACATGAAGCGTCTTGAAGCCACATAGAAAAGAAACGAAAATTGCTAACCTTTCTCAAAGAATTACTAGCAATACTAGTAAGAATAGGGGAATGATCAAAACAATTTTTAACAAGAACCTGATAAGTACAAGAATCTCATTCATCCAAACACACGTTGTTACATAACACCCTATCCAATCTTCTATGAATTCTATGGAGCCCTCTCCTTCCATTACACCAAGTATAGCAAGTTCCAGTAAAAGGCATACAAGAAAGATCATTAGTATTAATCCAATCAAGAAATTCATTGCAAGAAACTTAATTAGGAGCCACCCCTCCTTTACAGTCATCCGCCAAGAGCACAACATTAAAATCTCCCATAATACACCAAGGCCCTATAAAGGAACTAAGATCCCTCCACAAAAACCGTCTAGCCACGTATGTGGTAGCACCATAAACACCTGCAAAGCTAAAACATTTATCATACAAATGACAAGTTACATAATTAAACTGTTCATTTACCAAGAAATTTCGGACCAAATTAGGAACCGACAAACACCAAAGCTTAGCAGGTTTATTAACAATAGGAGACTAGCCACCAAATGCATATTAACAAATTTGAAAAGGACTTCAAAAGCATCAGTGTACGACACCATAGGTTCAGCAAGAAAAACCAGAAGAGGTTTATGTAGTTTGAGTAAACTAATCAACATCTCCACAATTTTGTGGTTTCCCAATCCTCTAACATTCCAGAAAAATGAAGAGACTTTCATTGCGACGTTGTGGAGAGAACTGTCTTAACAGTTTTTTTAGATTTACCATTCCTCTTAGGTGGTCTCCCTGGTTTTCTTTTGATACAAACTATTTCCTCCCCAGTATCATTCTCATCCTTCTCCATCTCGTTAGGATCAACCCAAAATTTTGAAGGAACATTTGCATTTTCCAAACCATCAAGAGAGGAAAAGTGATTTTGCAGGACCAACGATAGTGCTTTAACATCCCCAAGAGATTTAGCCTTTTGAGGTTCAACAATGGCAGTAGACGTACCAATATAAGGATCACCTCCCACATTTATAGTATCTAAACCATCAAGAGAAGAGAAGTGATTTTTCAGCCAACGACGGGGATGGTACAGTCACAATAGCAGAGACCTCCTCATGATGAGCATCAATTGGAGTATTGATTAAAGCTGTAGTATGGGAAATCCGAAGTGTGAGTGGGATCTCCCTGCCTGGATCCATAATCTGAGGCATCTTCAAAAGAAGGCATATCAGCAAAATCATCCTCCACTCCACCTGGTTTATCAGGAGCAGGGTGACCCAAGAGTGACCCTGCTTTAGCTCCGCCAGGAGCATTAATGGTCAATTTATCAGTGTGACCTTCCACTTGCTTCGGCTGCGGATCTTTCTTCCGATACTCTTTATGTTGTTTTGGGACCGCAGTCCTCCCCTAATCTCGTTCATCATAAATTATCTTTTGTGAAGATTTATATTGAGACCCAGGAGCACGACCCTAATCATGAATCACTCAGCACTGAGCAAGCTCATGGCCTATCACCTTATAGTGAGAGTAAAAAGGAGGGAGCCATTCATATTCCACATCAACTACAAAGGTAAAGTTTGAGCATTCAACCCATATATGATTAGGAAGAGGAGACAACATATCAATATCCACAAACACTCTAGCAAACATACCCCTTTTCTTTTTCATAGTATTCTCATCCAAAACCAAAGGAGTACCAATATTTTTGATGATGAAAAAAATCACATGTGGCCTCCAATACTCCAAAGGCAAACTATAGATTCTAATCCAGGCCTGAGTTTTTGTACTCTTCATGGTAGCTGGAACAAAATCTTTTGTCCAAGCAAAAAGTCTCAAGAAACCCGGAGATAGCTTCAAGGAACCCATCCTGAGGGCCCATCGCATGTCTCCTAAAGAAGTGAACTCAAACTCATAAAAACCCTTCCCAAGAGGAATTGCTTTCCACGGTCCAAGAGCCTTCCACACCGGCTGCTACTTTTTAGTTAAGTCCAGGTGTGTGAGAGGTTTATCCCCCTTAGAAAGAATAACTCGACCATGTAAATGGGTCTTGCAATCCTCAAGGCCAGCCAAGTATTATGCCTCATCGATTCGAACCACGATCATGTCTCCCTTAATATAAGGAGTGAGTATCTCGGACAAAGGAATATTGCATGTAGTTCCCAAAGCTTGAGCAAAAGTTTTCCTTTGGCCAGGCTTATCATATACTGTCTTCGCAGGAGAACAATCCTTCAAACAAGTCCATGAGATAAAGAAACCCTTAGACCCCTCCGCCATTCCAAAAGCCACTACTCACCACACCACCCCCGCACAACCGTACCACCACAACACCAAATCTTGAGTTTACCACAAATTTTGATAAAAGTCTTGACTTTACCACAAATTTTGATAAAAATCTTGACTTTACCAAAAATTTTGATAAAAAACTTGACTTTACCACAAATTAGAAGTGGCTACATGAAAAAGGTGGAAACTTTTTGTGTGCAATATAAGTTCCAAGCAGAAACACCTTTATAAAGAAAAAGATTTAAGGAAAGAATACACCTTATAAGCAAACATAGAGAGTTGTCGCGCTACCACTAGCATCTTGGCAGACTACTCCGCCTACCAGCATCTGCGACCCCTGCGCCACCGCCGTCCACCACCAAGTTGGAGAATGAACAGTCACTCACACAAACCCTAACCGCTCCAAATCCCTTTCGAAAGAGAGAGAATAGAGAAAACTATTACCTGCAATTTACTTGAATTTATTTATTACATTACAACAACCATGGAGTATATTTTTTTTAATGAATAAATTATATATATTAAAAGACAAAAATTATTATCTATATGTAATCATCATTTCTAAAAAGAGAAATTATTTGATTGTTTTAAAATTAAAAAATATTCAATTATTTATTTGTATTAAATAGACATAAATTGTTTTTTTAATAGATGAATAACTACACTTTTTTCTTTTGACAAAAATTACTATTATTATAAAAACTATTTAAACAAAAATATATTTTAAAATTATAAAAATATTTTTATTAAAAATTATTATAAAAATATTTTTTTTTTTTAATTTTGCTGTATGTAATTTTTTATTGTGCAAGTGAATTTTTATTGGGAAGAATTATTTAAATTTAGAAAAATAGTCATTTAAAGGGTAAAGTTATAAGAAATTAGATTCTGTGCCTTTTTTCATATTCAAATTTCTCTAAATTTTTAATTTAAAATAAATAATTATTAAATTTGTTATATTTTAATATTATAGAGGATAAAATTGGAAAACCAAATGTATATGGAAAAATATAATTCGGTTATAGATTAACAAATTATTATTAATTTAAATATTATTAACATTATTATTAATATTATTAAAAAATTTATTAAGATTACTATTAACAATATTAATATTATTAATACTATTATTTTTAATATTATTAATTTTATAAATTTATTATTATTATAAATATTATTATTAATTTTATAAATATTATTATTAATTTTATAAATATTATTATTACTAATATTATTATTAGTAATATTTTAAATATTATTATTATTTACTTATTTATATATTACTAATATTATTAATGTTATTATTATTAATAGAAATATGATTAATAATAATAATAATATTATTATTAATATTAATAATAATAATAGTAATATTATTATTATTGATATGAATATTAATAATATTATTATTAAAATTGTTATTAATATTACTATTAATAATATTAATATTATCATTGTTTTATTATTATTAATATTAAAAATATTATTATTAGTATTATTAATATTATTATTATTTTTATATTAGTATTAATAATATTTGTAATATTTTTATTATCTTAATAATAATAATAATATTATTATTATTAATATTAGTACTATTAGTATTAATATTAATAATAACAATACTGATAATATGATTATATAAGTATTATTAATATTATTGTTTTTATTAATAATAGTTTTAATGACAAGAATAATTATAATAATAACCATTATTATAAAAATATAATAATAATCATAATATCATAAAAATATTTTTTTCATTGTAATGGTTAAAAATTTTATATGTACTCTTGAAATTTGAATTTGATTTCTTTCTTAACAAAAATTAAATAAAAACAATAACGTTAATAATAATAATCATAATAATAATAATAATAAAATAATATTATGTAATTACCTATAGATAAATCTAATCTGTTACTAATATTTATAGTTAACGTTGTTTTACTTATGAATTTTCTCTATTTCTTATGGATTTCTTTTGTAAATAATTGAAAATTTTCTTGTATCTTGTATAAATTCTTGGTCTAACTAGCACATGATACTTTTTACTAATTTGGATAATTACAATTATCATGTATGAGTTTATCTTTTGTGTGACAAGCATGAACTTTGTTTTAAAAGGGAAGTGGCTGATGTATGAGAAGCGTTTACAATGATTCAAGTAAAGGTTTGAATTTAGATTTATTTAAAGTCTCACTTTAGTTTGTTCTTTTATCCTAATTGATATTTGGACCCTTTGACTTGTATGAGGTTGATTTTTTTATGTTGTTTTTACGCTTTTGTTTTGTTAGAATCTTGAGTTTGACAGTTTGGTAGATGTTTCTTAGTAGGTAAGAAGAATATAAAGTGCAATTTTATATTAGAATTGAATCAAACCTAAAATGATTTATATGTATTGATTCTTCTATTGCCGCTAAAAAAAATAACTTTATTTTACTTTAGTCAAATTTATTAATGGTTCACACTCAATTCAAATCAATTTCATAAATAAATTACAAACTGATAATGGAACCAAATTTATATTTTCCCTCTTTAATTTTTTTTATAATCGAGACATTCTACAATAATATCTTCTTAATTTGGCTCATGCATTACGGTGTGATTGATATCTTCTAATCAATTTATGGAGTGAATGTATTCTCAGCTAATTTGATTAACAAAACTCCCAATCCATTATTTGTATTATTATTTTTTATTATTAATATTATAAATAATATTAGTAGTATTATTATTAACATAATTTATAATATTAATTATATTATTATTAATATTAGTATTAGTATTAATAATAATATTTATAATAATCATATTATCATTATTGATATTATTATCAATATTATTATATTATTGTTAATATTAATAATAAGAAGAACAATTATTATTATAATAATAATAATAATAATAATAATAATAATAATAATAATAATAGTCATTATAACAATAATAATCATAATAAATATGATAAAAATATTTTTCTAGCGTGATGATTAAAGGTTCTATCTGTACTCTTGAGACCTAGATTTGATTTCTTCTTAAAAAAAATGTTAATAAGGTTAATAATTAACAATAGTATATACGTATGTCAATTAACTAAGGGTAGGTAACATTGTTTTACCTATGGATTTTCTATGTTATCTACACATTTCTGATGTAGGTAATTACAAATTTTCTTGTATCTGGTGCATAATATTTTCTTCTAATTTTGAATGATTTTAGTTGGCATCTTTGGGTTTATCTTTTGTATGAGGAACATGAACTTTGTTTTACTTTAGTCAAATTTATTGCAATGGTTGATAAGTGTCATAATTCAATAATATTTCATACAAAAAGATAGGAACTTATGGACTTTAATTAATAAAATAGTTATAATTCAACCTCTAATTTAGTAATTTAGTTATAATCTCAAAACTTGAAACTGTATTCATGATTTTGATTCTTAGATTTGACTAGAAAGTACTTCTGAATATTTGACTTAAATGATAATTCTTAACATATTTGAATGTTAGGAATAGATTTGAAATTTTAATTGCTTTATAACATTTGTCGTAATGATAAGAAAGTTTTTATAAATATTCGAATAATTGATATTTAGGAGCAATCTTAATAATTTTGTATGCGAGAGATCAATATGAATGATTTTATATATGCATCAATGTCAATCAAGATGGAATGTTATATGTTTTTATTCATTAAAACTACAGACGAGTAAGAAGGATTAACCTCATTCCCAATTTTCTTAATTGAATTATTTTAATCATTTATTTTGTTTTCATTTAATTTTCATACAAACTTATGTCAATATCTTTCAAATCAAATTATTGTACATATTTTTATACTTAGTGAATGCTACTATTCAGATTTTAAATAATTGTTCCTTGTGGGTTCAATATTCGTACTTAGGGACAAATTATTACTTCTGACTCGGTACACTTGTTGTGAAAGAGTCACCAATGGTGCACACTCAATTAAAATTAATTCCATAGAGAAATAGGTACAAACTGGTAATAGGAACAAACCTATATCTTTCCCTCTTTAGTCTTTTTTTTTATAATCGAGGCATTTTACAATAGTTTTCTTGTGCATACACGCCACAACATAATGGTAAAGTTGAACAATGTCATTGTCATCATCATATTCTTAATGTGGCTCATGCATTCTCATTGCTGCTAATTTGATTAATCGAACTCCCACTCCATTACTTAAAAGGATAATGTCCATATGAAGTGCTTCATGATAGTCTACCCAATTATGATCATATTCAAGTCCTTTGTTGCTTGTGTATGCTATAATCTTTCCTAAATCAGGTTGGAATGTGTTTGATTTGGATACTAAGAAACTTTTTATCTCACATGATGTTCATTTTTTTGAAAATATATTTTTGTTTGCATTACCTACTGTAGACATTCCTTAAGCTCCCACATAGTCTAACTCTCCTCCTATTATTCATTATGAGTAGTATTATTTTGTGCCCCGTCTTTGGATATTGCACCCTGACCAGACCAAGAGTTTACTGACAGGAAGAGAACTTTGGATCCTCCATTTTCACCTATGGTTGGCTGACAAAGGAGTTTTTCTAATTTTTTGTCTCCACCTTTAGTGCCTTTCCATCGCACAAGCAAAACTCATCAAACACGAGGTTAATTGAAAGACTATCATCATCACATTACTTGATGTGAGTTGAGTTTTAGATGGTTCCATTTTATGGTGAAACTTTTACTTAGAGTTGGGATTTTAGCAATTTATTGTGAAAACCTAAGGAAGATTCCCACTGGACACGAACTTAACCAAATGGTTAAGTAAGTGTGAAGGTTCACTTCACAAAGGCAAAGATGAAAATCAATACAAAGTGATAGATGGAATGCAATGTAGAATGGAAATAGCAATAAGGTAAACACCAATGGTGGTTATGGTCAAACCAAATGATGAACCATAAACATATAACAAAAGCAAAACCAAGAGTAAGAATTCAAGACAAAGACATATATGAAATGGAAATGAAAAGAGTGGAAGAATAGTAGCTTATGGAGTGGTTGTGAGAGGGTTTCACGCCACTTGGGGTGTGGTAGCCACCAAGATGAGTGAAGGATCGTCACTTGAAAGTCTCACACTACTCAAGATAAGACATAGTCAAGAGGACTCAAACCTCACAAACTTCTCACATAATTTGTGCAGAGTAACTTTTCTCTTCAAAATTAACATGTAAATACAAGAAGTATGACACCCTATTTATAGGAGATGGTGCCTTGGAAAATAAGAAGCAAGGGTAGAATGGGAAACCTAAAAATGGGGCCGCCTTTAGGGTTTGACTAAGTCAAAACCACACCTTAGGCTTGTTCTTCTAGAAACTAGGTCAAAAAACAAGCTAAAATGATAACTACACCCCCTATTATGCTAAAAACATCTATTCTAGCCTATCTTGCTATTTGGACCCCTAAAGTGAGCCCAAATTATTTACAACTTGTTTTATTCTTAAGAAGACTAGCAGGAAGAACAAAAGATGCTCTGGTTTGTGACCATTTCTCCCTCTAGTGAGGTTTGCTAGTACCTTGGTAAGGTTTTCACTTAATTGTTGAGATGACTTCTCATAGTATGAATGGTATTGTGCTTTCTTGGTCCTTGTTAACTTGGTTTGTATCACTACTACTACACCCTCTTCTCTCAATACTATCTCAAATGTTTCCTTGGGTATTCCCTATCCTATTTTGAACTTTATTAATAATAATATTTTCTCTTTACACCATCAAAATTTCTTAGTGGTTGTCAGTAGTACTGTTGAACTACAATCATTTAAAGAGGCGATGAAGGTTCCACTTTGACAACAACCTATGAAACTTAAAATTCAAGCTCTTGAGGATAACCATACAGATTATTACTCATCTTCTTCTTGGTAAAAAATTAACTTTTGTCAATGGATTTTTCAAATCAAGTATAATTCTAATGGCTCTATTGAACAATACAAGGCTAGATTAGTTATTGCAGATAATAACCAAATGGAAAGACAACATTTTCATGAAACCTTTGCTCATGTTGCTAAAATGGTGAGTGTGTTCACTTTTCTCTTTGTGACTATTGCAAATGATTAGGATATTTATCAATTGGATTTTCGTAATGCTTTTTTTAATGGAGATCTTGAGGGGGAAGTATATACGCGCTTTCCTCTTGGTTTTTCTACTAGTTCTCCTATACCTGCATGCAAACTACTTTGTTCCCTTTATGATCTCAAGCAGTCTCCACGAAATTGGTTTGCGAACTTTGTGACTCTTTCTTTAGTTTTAGGTTTCGCTAATCCAAAGTTGATTACACATTGTTCACCTTTACTGAAGATCACATGTTGATGATATCCTTTTTGCTATCAATAACACTTCTGCTTGTGATCGGGTTAATTGTTGTGATCGGGTTAATTGTCATTTGCAGTCTTGGTTCAAAATCAAAGATCTTAGCAAACTTAAATACTTTTGGGGTATTGAATTTTCTCATAGTTTTTCTGGTCTATTTATGAGTCAACACAAATTTGCTATAAATATTTTAAGTGAATATGGTTTACTTGGGTGCAAATGAGCTACTTTTTCCATGGATCAAAATCATAAAGTATCTCTTTCAGCTTATGATCATCATGCATGTTATCGATGACTTCTAGATCACCTTGTCTATCTTACCATCACTCGCCCTAAGGTAAGTCATGTTGTCCATGCACTTTCTCAATCTCTTCAACGTCCCTTACAAGAACATTATTATACATTGTTACGTGAACTATACAATATCAAGAGTAATCACACATAGTTAGTTATACTTGTGATCTTTTGTCTTGTGCTTATTGTGACTTCGATTGGGCGAGTTGTCATGTTACTCGATGGTCCATCACTAGCTATTTTATTGCACTCAGACAATTTCTTATCTCTTGGAAATCTAAGTAGTAGCATATTATTTCTCATTTATCTGTAAAAGCTAAATATCGATCCATGACAACTGCTATTTATAAACTCTTATGGATCAAAGCTTTGTTACAAGATCTTGGTGTTTCCCACTCCATGCCCATGAAACTATATTATGACAATCAATTTGTCATTCATATTGCCTCCAGTCCATTATTTCATGAGCGTACAAAGTACATTAAACTAGATTCTCATTTTATTTGTGAACATGTGATGACCATATTTCTAAAACGCACATTCACACTTCTTCCCAACCTGCAGATATCCTGATTAAAGCGATTGGCAAAAAGCATCTTGAATTTTTATTATCCAAGTTGGACATTTCCCCCTTCCATGCTCCACCTTGGAGAAGTATTAGGATAAATTAATTGATAAAAATAATTTGTTACTATTGAACATATCCATTACACATTATATATTATTTTTCAGGAATATTGTTTCCTGTGTTTTCTCAAAGATCTATATAATGACTAGTATGTGAATAATAAGACAAAAGTTATTTATTCAAAAGCATACACATTTGTTCAAAAGTGTATATTGCTTATTCAAAAGCAACTTATTTTGATACCCGTTGATAAAAGAAGGTAACTTTTGCCCTTGTAATTTTGGTTGATGCCTATTTTTAATGTCACCAAGTCATCATACAAAAAAAAAAGTCTGATATCTAAGATTCTCCATAAAACAAAGCTAGTAAGAAGAATGATCACATGGCTATTAAAGTTATTATAATTCAGCATCAAATACGAGCTTAAAAGGCCAATTATGTCTTAAAACCTAGTCAATTTCGTTAACAAGTTACAATCAAAACTTATAAAAGAAAGTGTTTGATGGACACTACATGTGGATGATTCTTCAAATAAAAAGGTTAACAAGTTTGTACTAGTTCAAAAAGGACCATGCGATTTGTTCATTGAACAATTCTCTCTTCACAACCTTGAACAATCTAGCTAAATACAGAAAATAATAATTGTCAGTTTGCTCTTAAACAAGAACATGAGAGTATAGAAAGTCACATATTTGCTGTAAATTATGAGTATTACAAAAAACATATAGTCCTACATTTCCTGGATTAAATACTCTCAAAGGGTTTATATATCAAGATACTCCTTACACTTTTAAAATAGGTAACAAAGGAGGTGGGTCTTGTTATGAAATAGGTCTCATGGACTTTTTATACACAGTTTAGTTCAAATCTTGTTGACTCCTCCCTACGTGTGCGATAAGGTTTATGTTCTTTTTATCGTTTAATTTGTTTAAGATTTAGGCAATTTTTATAATTTTTTTGCCTTTGATTAATATAAATTTTAAAACTTATCTAGACTTTTTTATTTGGTCTTGTGATTGTTTGACCCTAGCTTTACGTGATCCTTGGCTTTTAGGTTCCATGAACGTTGTCTCCACTTTCTCCGCAACGTGCCTCCACTATCTACGTAATGTTTCTCCAAAACTTTTGTAACCTAGGTGATCATGGGAACGTGTGACTGTGTAGGTCAAGTCTCTAATTTCTATAAATATGTGTCTTTTTTCTCTTCCAAAACACACTTTCACACATTTTGTGTGATCCTTGGTACTGCCTGAAAAGTTTTTGTTGTACTTTAAGGAACTTGTGCAATACATCGCAGAGAAGTTCTTAAAGACAGTGTCCATTCATGCCTAAAAAATCCTCATGTTCATATTCTTAGATGAATTTTACTACAATATCAAAGTAACTCTCAACTGACAATTAATCATTTGGCCCAAACAATTTCAAGTGAAATTTTCTCTACTACTCAAATACATTATCACTATGTATCCAACCACATGGAAATCTTAAATTTGGTCAGATTTAAAATCTTGATTTTTAAATTTCATTTCTTATTTAATAATTTTTCTTATAATTTTGTAAGTTTAATAATATGACTTTTAAAAAATGTGTGGATAGTTTTTGTTTCTCCTAAAACACTTGCACCTAATGAAGTAGTGGCAATTTGGGATGATCTGTTGTAATATGTTTAAGTGCAAGGTATTCATAAATTTTGACAACATGCATGAATTTATATCTTGAAATTATCTAAAATAAATAGACACATTATCATTTTCAAGAATCCCTCACAAACCTGTGTCCATAATAAAAATGGAAAAAGGTAAAGAAAAATAAAATGGAAATCATAAAGGAGTCTTTTCCTGGTGCGTAAGTAGGGTCCAGTGAACACGGTTCCTAGAGCTTTTGGCCCCCTACAAATACCCTCATTCCCTCCTCCCTCCATTCCCATCATCAACCACAACCCAAACCATACCATTCCATTCAATTCAACCACCACAACACTCACAATCTCCAACCCTCATCCTCATCATCCTTCCTACTTCCTACTTCCACTCACAGTGGTCTCTCCCTAGAGACCTCTGTTGGAGGCTATTGCCTTGTTTCATTCAAGGTATATTTTCATACTTCACTTCACTCTTGTACAAATTTTATATACAATTTTTTAAGTGCTTTTTTTCTTGTCTTTTCTAGTCAGAATTGAGATAAAGCTTCATTTCTGATCAGAAAACAACACTAAAATCACTTGGAATAATGTATTTTAGTTTTGTGCATGCATTTTCCCCACACCTCACTTATATTGTGCGTTTTCCAAAACCTCATGCATGTTACCTATCTGACTCCACTTTGAAACTTGATAACTCTTTTGTTGTTTTATAACACTTGTGACTCACTTCACTGCTTTATAGTTATCATCACATACAATTCTAGGGGAGTGTTTATGATGTTGTTGTTGTTGCTACTTGGCGTTTTGTTCTAAATTCTTGTGACTTTTTTTTCTGCAGCCAGCTAAGTAAGCAGCACTTTCTATTGGACATGTCAGCACCTTCAATTGTCATGACCAACACCACCAACAACAACCTCTTATCTTCTTCTTCTTCCTCTGCGAAGATAGAAGAAGAGACCATGATGCAGAAGCAGGGCATCATCACCATTTTGGACTCAAACACTAACATAAACACTGTTTCTTCTGCTTCTTCTCTGCGAAGAGCTCTCTCGGCAGACATGTCCTCAAAGAACTGGCTCTCTCAAACCATTGCTACTTCCGAAGAACTCGTGCATGCCAAAACCATTGGTGACTGGGAAGATGAAGAGAGCAGTAACAAGGAGCTTGAAGATGAAGCTGAAAGAGAGAGGCTCGAGATTTGGAGTTCCATCCAACGGAACAAGAAGGAGGAGCAAGAGAAATCAGGGCCATTTGATACGTGGAGTTCAATCATATCCCTGAAAGGAAAAGATGAAATCTCGAAATCTCTTCCTGTGTCACCTTATGTTCACCCTCTTGTGAAAAGATCCAAGAGTTGTTTGAATGAGAAGAGCCTCCAAATCTGCACAGAGAGTCTCGGATCCGAGACTGGCTCTGATGGGTTGTTGGTCTCTTCTTACTCTTCTTCTGAGACAGGGGATGCAGAGGAAGAAGAGAAAGTTGCAGAACCAACACACCAAGAAGAAGAAGAGTTGAGCAATTATGCTTCAGTGGTGGCTACAAAGAAGTCCTCGTCACCAACACGTGCTTTCCCTCCACCACTCCATTCACTCTCTCATCAACAAGCTGGTCCTTCACTTCACATGCGTTCACGCCGAGACAATGGAAGGTTGGTTCTAGAAGCTGTTTCTGTCCCTTCTCACAACAATTTCAGCATTCAGCGCCAAGGTGGTCGCCTTGTCCTCTCTTTCTCCAATCACCAAGAGGAGGAGGAAGAAGAAGAAGAAGAAGAGAATGATGGTTGTGTGGAGCAAGAATACTTAGGAGGGTTGGAATTTGGGGAAGATGAGGCAGAAGAGGAAGAAGAATACGGTTTTGGGAGGAAACCACGAGTATCTTCCACTGGAGTGAATTCTGGCTTCATGGAATATGAGAGAGTGATGGAGAAAGGACCCTTATTGTCCAGTGGGGTGACAAGTAGTGTTCATGGGTTGGCTTTGATGATGAATAAAAAGAATAAGCCAATCGGGGTAGTGAATAGGAATCCAAAGTGGGCGGAGAAGTTCAATGAGATGACCAAATTTGATGATGTTAATGGGGCACAATCACTGCCTCCCAGGCCAAGGGTGGCAAGGTTGATTCCATCAGCACCAGCTGTGGCTGCAGCTGCAGCATCTTTCAATTTCAATGCTTATGAGTACTATTGGAGGACCAACTCTGCTTCATCAAAAGGTACTAGTGTGAAACTTAACCCACTTGACCAAAACAAAAAACATCATCACAATCATCAAGAGAACATGAAGAGCAAGGTGGTTGTCTCCGGGGAGATGAACAAGGTGGTCCCAAGGGAGCAACAACAGTTGGTGGTTCTAAGAGGGAAGAATGGTGATTACTTGGTTCAGAATTTGAAGAGTTGCAAGGATTCTAGAAGGTCGTTTCTGTTCTGGGAACCCTGTTGCATTGCCACCTCTTGAGTGAGTGAGTGAGAAACAAGTACTCAAAATCATTGCTGAAAACACTATTTATTGCTCCATCATCCTTTTATCTCTACCTGGTTCCAGTCTTTGAGGGAGCTGTTTAGTGTAGTCAAATAAGGGAAAAGGGAGTGGGAGAAAGGGATAGAGAGAGAGAAGAAAATACTTTATTTGTGTTGTGAGATCAAAGAAATGAGTTGAACAGTGTTGTGATATATAATACTATTTATCTGTCTGTATTTGCTATTGGCTAATGGTCTAATACATACACAACGTAATCTTAGCTCATCTTTGACTTCTTCCATTGTCTTGTCTTGCTCTAAAATTATCATCGTTTCTTAGCTTTTTCAACTTTCTTGCTTTTCTAATCCTAACCAATGGGGTTTCAGAATCGGTCCTGTCCTGCCTAATTGGTCTTATTTTTTGGGAACACCATGATCATTCCCTCATATGCTTTGCCCTTCCTCACTCTTAAGCTAACAAACTCAACCAACCAAATTATATTCATACATTTCTTTCTTATATTCACAATTACAATTTCCTGAGGGATATGAAATGAAAACATAAATTTATTATTTTAACATCATCATAAGATACTGCAATACAATATTACAAAAATATAACAACAATTTTCTAATGATTACATACTGCAGCTAATGCTTGTACATCCACCGACTCATGCATTCCTTGGTTTTCAGAAATAAAGTTGGGCAAAGAGCCTACCACTGAAAAAGGAAAATGTAGCCATATGTATCATGCAACATCATCAATGCATTTTTGAATGATATGATTAAACATGTAAAACAACTATGGAAAAGATGATGACAGCATCACCAACTTCAACTGATATATATATTTTAGCTGTCAATTTTCTGTGGGTGGAGATGACGACTTACCAATACAAAACAGAAATACACAAACTTATGAATAAAAAATTAACATGGAGTGTGATTTTACTTCCAATATGTTGCTAATGCTAAAGCATGCTTTACATGCTAACTATGAAACTGGGTCACAGCTTAAATGGTGTTGGAAGCACGTTTTTTAAAATGGTGTTTTTTAATTTAAATGGTGTGCTTCAATGTTGGATATGTATTGGATATTGACATGTATATGACTAAAGTATTTAATTCAAAATATATTTTAGAGTTTACGATAATTTTAACATAATTTCAAATTTAAAAACTCATTATTTATTGTAAAACAAAATTATAATAAAAATAAAAGAACAAATCTTATATATAATAAAAATTATTTAAATTATATATATTATTGGAATTTGTATCATATATATATTAATAAAAGAACAAATCCTATCATATTTTTTTTATAATATGAAATTTGTTAAAATTATTATTTTTTTAAAAATAAATTTAAACTTTTAATAGATTACACAGATTAAAGTGTTTGTATTGTGTTCGTTGTTCCTGTGAGTAATCATGTTACATATCATGCTACTCTCTTTTTCTTTCTCTAGTAATTTCCTAAGAAAGAAGACATTTCCTTTGTTTACTTGTATTATTACCCATCCACACAGTTAGGAATTTTCTCCTTGAAGAATTTTCTTAGCCATTGCTTTTGAGCTTTTGAATTTAATCTCTTCAACTGATAAAAGTGTTAAAAGTGAATATATTATAGATTGCATTTTTTACACACTTACATACACATGTCATAGTGAAAGAAGATGCCACTTGGAACCAAGAGATCAAAGGTGAGATTTGATGTTGGACAGTATATTTACCTTTCAGACGATTTATTAACTGTGCTTATTGAGAAATTAATGTAAATATAAACATTGTAATGTTTAAAATACTAGTGAGAGTGAGAGTCTAACACTTTCTTGATTAGAGTTTTCAACATTTAACAAGTTATGTGAAAATTTAAGAAACGTCACAGAACAGGATTAAAATCATATCTCAAGTTATTTTATATTTACTATAATTAAAAACAGAACAATTTGTTATGATTATGAATTACCAGGCAAATTCCGAATTTGTATTGGTACCAGAAAGTTTTACCATTTTAAAAAATATTTTTCTCAGAAAATACCTTTTGATATGACTAAAACGGAACCAAGAAAGTGAAAACGGAACCTTCCAATTCTGTGTTTCATGAAAGGGCTAAAAGGAGCAGAGAAAAGCTGACTTAACCCACAAACATTTTGGGTAGATGGCATAATCCAATTTCTTTTTTCTACAGAAACTTAGAAATTAAAATATGGATAGACAGAGGATAAAGCGAGGTGAGATATGAGAAACGAAAAAAAGTTATATGTCATTGCTTAAGTCCATTTTTCGATTACAAATGAAGGTTTATTTTGATATTATGTTAAAAATTAGTATAAATAAGTTAAGTAAAACTCCATTTCTAAAGAAAAACAATATTAAAAGAATCTATCGATCGATGAAATACTATTTGTCTTTTAAATATGTAATTTGATTGCTGCAATTAATAATTTTGCCACATTATTATCGTCTAAGAATCAAATTAAAATGATTTTACTAGAAACCGTTTAATGTAGTGTTATACCGTCTAACACTAAAGAGATGATAGTATAAATAAGGATAGATGATTTCATGTTGTCGCCAACTAATCTAAAAGTAAATCCAATTGACACAGTATTCAAAACTTATTTTTAATAATAGAAATTATTATAATTAACATAAAAATAAAAGAGGTTGAGATTGTTGTGCAGAAAAATTAAAATAGAGATTATAAAATAGTAAAAGGAAACAGGTTGATTCACAAGTTTATTTTGTTGGGTCTATTAGTGTCTAAGTTCAAGAGGGGAGGGGTGAATTGAGCTTATAAAATTTTTGCAAGAACACACAATTTTCAGTATATCGTATATCAGAGGCAAAAAGAACATATTGTTTTTACATGAAACAGATTGATTCTTCAGAGCAGTCTAGCACAATTTGAATTTGTTCAATATAAAATTGTGATCAACAGATAATTATAACAGAATCAGATCAGCTGGATATTATGAGGATGAAGGATACAACTATGCTTAGAAATCAAACAAATTCACTCAACACAAGGTTTTAAGGAGAATGACTCTTTCTCAGATTTTAATGAATAGACTGTTTGTTCACAGATCACTTAAAACATCATATACAACTGCCTTGTTTGTGATTAGAGAGCTTTAACAAATCAGGAAGAACAGTTTTTACTTAAACCCAGAATTAACAGATTCAATTTCAAAAGCACAGATTAAGTTCTTGACAGAATTAATCAAAACTAGAAATGAGTGCAGGGATGAGAAGAAAAGGCATGCAAGTTTTTATACTGGTTCACTCATACAGAGCTACGTCCAGTCTCACCTTACCCCAAGGTGGAATCCACTAAAAAACAGTACCAATCACTTACAAACACATCAGTTCTTGAACACTACAAGAACAATACAACCAATGCTGAAAAACCCTATTTCAGCACACCTTGCACTCCAAGAAACCCTATCAAGGAGTGACTAACACTTACACCTTTACAAACCAGAATAAAGGAAAGATTACACCTGAAAAGAAGATGCAAGAACTCAAAACCAGTAGTTCAATTTGCTGCAGAACTGCACCAGCACCTTCACCAAGATCAAAGGTTTCCTAGAACAAGCACACTTGAAAATTCCTTTGGAAAACCTTTCAAAAACCTTTCGATCCTTCTTCTCACATAGAAAATGTTTGATCTCTGTCAAAAACGTAATTGCTCAGCTTCCTTTCATGTGAGAGAGGCTTTTCTTTATATAGAAAACATTTTCAAACTTCTTTTCAAAAAACAGTTGAAAAGCTGTTATGAAAACAACAGATTCAGTTTTAAACTTAACAGATTTATTTTGTGAAAACTGTCAACTCAGCTAACTGAAATAACTGTCTGAGTTGTACCTTTGGTGCCCTAACTAACTTTCGAAAAACCTTTCAGCTGACCAAAGAATAAACCTGTTCATTCACAGAGAAACAGATTTAAAAGATAACGAACAGGCCAGCTCAGCTTAACTGAAATAACGAACTAAGCTTTACCTGTGATGCCCTAACAGAATGTTAGAAAAAAAACTTTTAACAGAGAAGAAATAAATCGATTCTTTCTCCATAAAACAGATTTATTTTTGTACTGATTTAAATCTTTTAAGAGCACTTTTAAAAGCTTTTCAAAAACCATTTAACCACATCATGTGTTTGATCTAGGCTTGGTTAGGAATCTAGGATAGATCATGTAGCAAAAGGCAACCTTACACAACCACAAGCCTAAATACAAGATCATCTAAACCTATTACAAACTTTACAACAAACTAGCATTTTCTACATCAAACACAAACTAACACTAGGTAGAGAAGAGGCTTCATCCATCTTCAACATATTTGACAATGAATTCCTGATTGACTTTCTTAAGATTTTTATTCTTTCAATCCTCGCAGTCTCAAACTTAATGAAGCAAGGTTCAATCAAATTCAACAAAACCTTATCACGAAAACAAGTGTTCATTGATGTATTGAGTATTGTCTACGTGCGATATCTTTTAAATTAAGTAAACAAGAGATTGATTAAAACTAAGTGAATTAACCAAAAGAATTAAATTTTCCACAAGCGTTCAAATATAATTTTTTGGACAAAAACTAGATTTTAAAGAGACCAACAATAAAGCCCAATCTGCTATAGAGAATTTAAGAATTAAATTTTATTGAACAAAAATCTCATATATTGTGAAATTACAGGAGAATCAACTCCAAGGAGTTTAGCCTTTCTTGCAAATACAAAACGAAAAGATTACAACGAAGAAAATAAAAAAACTAAGAAAATTTTAATGCTATGTTTTTTCGAACGTCATTGTCAAACTTTGAAACTTGATGATTTCTCCTTGAACCTTGTACTTTTTTATAGGTTTTTATGTTCCAAGGATCTCGAGAAAATATCATGGTTTAGATTTTGTTCACAGTTTCGTACTTTCCAATTTTTCAAAATCATCGGGTTGTGTTTCCTATTTAATCATGAACTTTGTTTCTTTAAATCTTCAAGGATGATTTACTTCTAATTCTATTTCTGAGATATTGTAGATTTTATTCTCTTATTCTTCTCCTCGAATTTCATTTCCCAATTTTATTTAAAGAAACAACTTGTACTTTTTCCTGATTCGGCTCATTCATAGTGGAAGACACTTCATTTAGACCGCCTAGTTAAGATCATCCACTTCCTTTAACCACCCAACCGTCTACTAAAAACAAGGTAGTAGAGATAACAATTAAGGTCAAAATAAACCCAATTAGATGAATTTCAATTAAAAGAGTGGATTTATTCATGATTTTAGTCCAAAAATATATTATTAAAGCCTTAAAGTGTGAATAAAATTATGTTCATCAAATACCCCCACATTTATCATTTTGCACTCCTAGATGAAACACTCTATAGACTCACAACAAATCAAAGGAACAAAGTACAAGTGAATGTCAAAATTTAAACAAATCATAAGAGCGCATAATGGTTACCATGATATAATTCTAAGAAATCAATGCATTAAGACAAATGTGAATAGAAATTCCTATATTTTAATACACAAGTACGTAATTGAAATCCAATTTTTAATCAAGAATGACAAAACTTTCATTAGACGCTCTTTAACTCTCAAGTGTTTAGGTGTATTTACACTCAACACTCATGCAAACAAATATTATCATATGCTTGCAAGACACTAATATTTACAATAATTAAAAAACATGCAATCATATACCAAGAGGACTTCATAAATGTAAAGGTAGGTAAGATGGGGAAAAGAAGTTTAAAAACCATAGAAAATTGAAGGATTAATGGAGGATAGGTCTAAGAACAAGTGTAAGTATGATAACAATTCAACTCCTTTTTTTATTTCAAGATATAATTTTTTTTTTTTCATGTAGTAGAATATTTATCCAATGTATTAGACGGTCCACTCTTATGTTCTTCATTTTCTTTTCTTTTTGTTGTTTTATTCCTTTTTTTCTTTTTCTATCTTTTTCGATATTGAGGAGGTAAATTTATGCACAATGAGGTACACCTCTTCACTTATTCAAGAACCTATTTCTAAAATAATTTCAAAGCTCATTTATCTCCTTTGGTAGGCACAAACATGTTTTTTCTGTTTTAGGCCCATAATGAAGGTCAAAAAGAAGAAAATGTTATAGTCTTAAGGGTCTAACAAGTGAATTATCATGAAGGTAGAGTAATATGGCTAGTAGATTAAATTGAATAAAGAATCCATCAATCATATCAATCCTGCTGAACTAAGGGGAAGCTAAGTTCAAGAAGGGAGGTGAACAGTACTTAGAAATATTTTCACAAATAATTGTTTACAACAATTCAGACAAAATTTTAACAAATTGTTTTTCAAAACAACAAATTGATCTTATAGAGAAGTACGTTGATTAAGAAAATGAATTTGTTTTATTAAAAAACATTTGATTAAATTCTTTAATACACAATCTTGTAAATCAAAGACAGTTTGAAAAGATTTAAATTTGTTTTAAAGAAACAAATTTCTGAATTAATTTCAACAGATTATTTTCGGAATCAACATATTGTTTTTCTAAATAAGAATAACAGAAAAGAGATTTTACAGATTCCAAGATAAGTGCAGAATTTAAATGTATCAAACAATATTTTAAGAAAACCTTTGTTTCAATTTAACTTGTTTAATCAGTAACAAGTATGAATGGATACAAACTATATCAATATGCAATGTAACATTCAATATAGCTTATCACATCTATTTTAGTTATTATAGAAAAACAAACAACTACAAAGAACAAAAAACAACAAAATGATTTTTATAAACAACCAATTGATTATACCAATACATAATATTATGCAGAAAAAATATAAAGCAAAGATAAAAAAAAAGCATAAAAGACACCAAGATTTTATATTGTTTCATTCACAACAGAGCTACATTCAGTCCAACCTCACACCAAGTTGGATTTCACTAAAGCAACACAATTATTTTATAAGAAAAACAAAAACAATTCTTGAACACTACAAGAACAACACCACTCACTGCAACACCCTATCACAGTAGTGATACACACCAAGAAACCCTATCTTGGCCCCAACAATTATAGAGTTACAAAATAAAATGTAAGGGGACGAGTAAACCTTAACTGTGAACCAAGAAATACAATAGAACCTCTCAAATATAAACTACTCAAACTGAAAACATTTTCTATGTTACATATTAAAACATGGTAATATATAAAACATATTATAGAAAAATCTAAAACTATTTCAATATTTTCAATCAATTGATTTGAAAGATAATAGATTGAAAAACTCACTACAAGAAAATCATTAAATAGAAACCAATTTTAGAGACTAGAAATAATTAGTTATATTGACTAAATTAGATAATTTTTAGAGACTAGAAAATTATTGGTTTCTAAATTAGTTTCTATCATTAATAAATAGTTTCTAAATTGGTATCTAATTAGCTACCAAGGTTTTTGCTACCAAATTTAGAATCTAAATAATTGGTATTTAAAACCTTGGTAGCTAATTAGATACCAATTTAGAAACAATTTATCAATAATAGAAACTAATTTAGAAAAAAAAATAGTATCTAATTTAGTCAATATAACAACTAATTATTTTTAGTCTCTGAAATTTGTTTCTATTTAATAATTTTCTAGTAGTAACTCTAAGTTTCCAGAAAAAAAAAATTAAAACCAATTGAAAACTTTTTAACCAGTTGAAAAACTAATTGTTCTTGGATTTATCATCATTCCTAAAGGTAAAAGATAAATCAAGACATACAAAATAAAAACTAAACTACCTAGACACATAAGACAACAAGTCTTCAACCATCATTTCATCAAACATCAAAGTTGGATAGTTGAGATGTCCAAGAAGTCCATGCATGTAAATCACAATTGCAAAACAAAGAATCAAACTAAGTTTTAGATTATAAGCAAACATGAGTGAAAACACTCAGTCCATTAGACGGTCTGCCAATAAAGCTCAAAATCTCACCAGGAACATTCTATCACAAAATATTCAACCCAAAATTTCTTATAACCAACTTATTTTTCAATTTTAAGGAAATCTAAACAACAAAAATCAAGAAACTAAAATTTTCAAAAATTATGAAATTGTCAACTATTAAACGATCCTAGATCCTAGAAAACTGATTTATTTTTATTTTTATTTTAATAAAAGGAAAAGGAAACTCAAACAAATAATATAAAAACAAAAGACAAAAATAAATCCTAAACCATGATTCTCCTCCCCACACTTAAATCACGCATTGTCCTCAATGTAAGAGCAAGCAACTAGAATTACAATATAAGTAATAAAAGAATGAGAAAGAAAAACTCCCTTGTCAAGCTTGAGGGTAGTGGAAGCTACAACTGATCAACCATCCGCTTTTGCAATATGAGTCAAGGGTCTTCGTATAGTGTGGTAAAAAGATGTCTACTAGAAAATCTAGTCAAGCCATATAGAACCTCGGTATAGACAATGAAACATAAAGAACATTTGTTATTATGAATCCTTGTACAACAAGATGAGATTGGAATAGGTCATTAGGCGAATAGAGAGGGTTTCATGAATGGGTGGTAGTGTTTGATGAATAGATGGAAGAGATAAGCATATACATTATGAATAGTCTAATAGGATTTTCTAATATGGGATCATCTAGGGGTGTGGGTTGGTGTTAATGGAATTGGAACATTTAAGGTTATGCTCAAGTGGCAGTATAGATGGTTCAGTTTAGGTGGGATGGTGGTGATAGGGTTGACTAGACCGTCTAGTTATGGAAGGTGATGGAGTGAGAGGTATGTCAGGAGGTGGTGATGGATGTCGCCTAGTTCCTAAAAAGACTTCAATATCTTGAAATTTGTTGAACTAAACACGTCTATAGTTGCTTTAGGTGAGCCTAAGCATTCTGGCACAATTATCCCTACTACTATATCAGAACTGGCACTACAAATGTTAAAACAATCAATAGACAATATAAAATAATCTATCTCAGCATATGTACAATCAATTAGTTTGGAACAATTAAAATCTCCAAGAAACTCAAGCATATTTTTATCCTCAGTGGGAATATGATATACACAATGATCCTTAATAGACTATTTCATAACGTCTAGTGCCTCCTGATTAAGAAGTAGTTCATCTCCATTAGTGGTGGTTAGACAGTGGATGGTAATGTTCCAAAGATTTCAACAACCTGCAGATCAATTGGGTCTAGGAACAGTTGTTATGACTTCATCTTTGCACTCTAGTTTATTAGAGGATGCTGATGTAGTAATACCAGCATCTACAACACAAACTATATCAAATGATATGCTTTTGTCTATCTCAACACATGCTTTGTACGTGAATGAACCAGTACATGAATCACAAGTAAAAAAAATAGGATAATTCCAATTCTCCTGAAAATTTAAGTAAATTATCATCCTTAAAACCAGTAAGTTTGCCAATGCAAAGAACATAGTGATTCTAGACTAGTTCTTTTATAGTGTATAGGGTAGACGTTATTCGAATGGTAGACATTTCAAGGTTAAACATTCTATTTAAATCTGTGATTGTACTTGCACATGTATCAACAAAATCCTTATAAACTTGAGCAGTAAAATGCACTTCAAGAGTGTCATCAAAAACATTAATAGGATCAACATTAGGTTCATCAACAAAATCATCTATGTTAGATGGTTCATCTATAATTGTTGTGATGACCTTATGTGGAAGAGATTTTATACTTGGATAAGGGTTTATACATGCAAATAGAATGGAAATTGGAGGCATGGAAGAATTAATCTCAATACACATATCAGAATCACAAGTATAATCTATATCAAATTCTAAATTTTTTGCTAAATCAAAATATAAAGTAGGATCATGAAATGAATTCAACTCTTACTTAGAAAAACCTTTAACATGCCTGGCCAATTGACCAACTTTCTCTCCCATTTTTATAAAAACCAACATGTATTCTTTATTGGAATTGCACTGTAGTTACAATCAATTGCCTCATACGCTCCTCTAAAGAGGATTTTTCAAAACTGTGAGGAGTAATGTTAGGTTGCACAAATTGTTGAAAGGGTGGTTAACTTTTCTTATATTCATCATAATAATGACTTATAAATCTTACATGGCTCAGAAGACTCTTGGAAATATGGCTCACAAGATTGTTGGAAATATGGCTCATAAGATGGTTAGGGATGTTGAAAGTAAGGCTCATTGTGCTACAAAGGATGCTGATGAATATTTTACGGCATGTGTACCGTGTCAGAAGTAATAAATTTGTTCCTAAGGACGGATATTGAACCCACAAGAATAGTTGAATTCTCAAGTATAAAATTCACTAAATAAAAAACAATAAGTAAGAGATTGTTGGATGTTTGTTCTGTATGAGATTGCAAGAATATAAATAAAACAAAGTAAAGAGTTTTTTATTCAATTGGGAAAATTGAGATTGGGGTTCATCCTTCTCACTCTTTTATATTTTGAAAAGCATAATAATATTCTATCATTGGTTGATATTGATGCCCATATCACATTCATTTATATTGTATAAAATTATTAAGATAGTATCCTAAAATATCAATTTCTCGCATATTTATAAAAACTTCTTATCATTACAAACAGATGTTAGATAGCAATTAACATTTCAAATCTATTCCTAACATTCAAATATGTTAAGCATTATCATTTAGGTCAGATGCTTAGAAGTATTTTTCAATCAAATCTAAGGATTAAAATCATGATAAAACAAGCGTTAAGAATAAAATGACAATACCAATCATCAATCAAGAACAAAATATTATGTTTAAATATCACCTCAATACATAAGAGTTTAAATAGACTACTCACAATCTAAAGGGTAAAATTAGTCACTCATGTTGGTCATTACAAGCATGGAAAGCAAGAAAAGAAGATTCAGGATGTTTCTCCTTGACGGTTGCCTCCTCTAGGGTTTTCTATTACCTTATATTCTCCCAATGATGTTTAGGATTATGCCTCACGCCTCATATTTAACCTAGTTGGGCTTGGACTAAGTGACTTCTTGCTTAGGCAAGCTACAACTTGCTTGGACGAGTTGGACGAGAAAAATCCCTACTTCTCTGGAGTGATCTCGCCTGGACGAGATTGGACTCGCTTGGGCGAGTTCCTCTGGAGTGATCTGGCTTAGGCGAGTTTGGACGGCTTTTGAGTGTTTCAGCTTTCCCTTTTCATCTTGTATATTCTCCTATAGTCCTTTCATCCCATTTTTCCCTAAAATCCTAAAATTAACACAAATTTGGGAAAATAAATAGTTTTTATTCTTATTATAATCACAAAATATGTCAAAAGGTTTAAATTCATAAATTAGAGATTAAATTATAGTTATTTAGCAATAAATATTCATAAATGTCTATCTTTTAATATGAAATATTGTTGAAATATGGCACCTATCATAGGCTCATAAAATTGTGAAGGTTGTTGCAAATATAACCCACAATGCATCTCATAGTTGTATTGTTGATCATGATGAGATGAAGAATAATTTCAAGATGAAAGATACTTTAAATCTCTATCAATTTCAGAATCAAAATCAAGAAAAATATTTAGGCATTCTATCAGTAGACCTTCTACTCTGAAAATATGTTTCTTTTTTTATAATAATGTCATCATTGGGAAAATTAAAAAACTATAGAATTAGAATGGGAAAAACAAAGTTAGATATGCAGACAAAATAAAAAAAATGCAAATACATAAAAAAAATGTAAATAAAGAAGAAAATTGATAACCAACTTCAAATTGAATTTCTCGACAACGATGTCAAATTTGATAGTTATTATTTAATAGTAAAATTAAAATTATTTCGGTGAAGACCGACTAACGTAATGCTAGACAATCTAACATCAAAGAGATGATAGTGTAGATAAGGTCAGATGACCCTAAGTCATCTCCTAATGAATCCAATAGTATATTTAGTTAAGATCGTAATCAAAACTTATTTGCAATAAAAAGGGTTAGAAATAATAATGAAAATAAAAATGAGTTGAAACTATTGTGTAGAAAAAATAAATTAGAGATTATAAAGTAGTAAAAGGAAGTAGGTTGATTCTCAAGTTTATTTGACAATGAATTCATTTTTTTTTTAAGATTTTCACTTTTTCAATCCTCACACAATGTCAAACTTAATCAGATAAGTGTCAATCAAACTCAACAAAACTTTATCAGCAAAACAAGTATTTTCAGTATCTCACTAGTTCTAACATTTACTCATAAAATGTTTATCTTCTATCTCTTGAATTAAGCAAATAAAAAATTGATTAAGACTAATCAAATTAATCAAGAAATCCAATTAAAAAAATAATTGAATTCTCAACAAGTGTTCCAAAACAATTTTTTTAACAAAAACCAGATTTCAAAAATAGTAACAGTAAAGCACAATTTACTAAGAGAATTTAAGAATAAAATTTTATTGAACAGAAAATGTAAAATTCATTGTGAAATCATAAGAGAATCAACCCCAAAAAAGTTTAGTCTTCTATACGGAAATAAAACAAAAGTATTACAACGAAAAAATAAAAAAAAAAATCCTAATGCTCTATTTTTCTAACATCGTTATCAAGCTTTGAAGCTTGATAATTTTTCCTTGAACCTTGTATCTTTTTATAAGTTTTTTTGTTTCAAGGATCTCGAAAAAATATTTTGATTTAGATTTTGTTCATAGTTTCTCAGATTTTCATTTTCCAAAATTTTTGGGGTTTATTTCTTATTTAATCTCAAACTCTGTTTCTTCGTATCTTCGTGAATGTTAGCTTCTAATTCTGGTTCTGAGATATTGTAGATTTTATTCTCTTATTCTTCTTCTCAATTTCGTTTCTCGTTTTAATTCAAAGAAACAACTTGTTCTTTCGCATGATTTGGCTATTCATAGAGATAATAGCTAACACCAAAATAAACTCAATTAGATGAATCTCAAAGTAAAGATATCATCTTTCTATTTAAATCCATTTTTCAATCTTAGACCTTTCATGCTTCACCTGAAGTTGAAGTTGTGAAATTGTAGTGTATCTGTTAGGTATAGTCTTTCTTAAATTGTTACTGGAAACAGGTTTTAGTGTCATTATGTAATGTTGGGTTATACCTCAATTTATGGAGAATGCTATTGTGGTTTTATTTAACAATTTAGATTTAATTATGTTAAAATGTCATTCCTCTAAGAGAAGATGGTGCTGATACTCACATTTTCATCAGACTTTGATTATCCTCCTTTCTAAGACTACAACCATCGTGGACAGGGTTTCCCCCTTATTAGCTAACACGGTAAATTTTTATTTTTTTTTTGCAATTTCTTCCTCCACCTCTGTAGTTTCTTCTTGCACCTCCATAAATGTTTTTAATTTCAAAATTATCCTTAAAAAAATGTAAGATTTTTTTTTATTTCTAAATTATATAATTCATAAACCTCCCAAATTCTAAAATTCAAAAACCAAAATTATATTTTAAATTCTAAAATTAAAAAATATTTTTTGGATTTCAAAATGTATTCCAAACTTTAGAATTCGAAACATAATTTTATATTTCAAATTTTAGAATTTAGAAGATACTTTCAGGATTTGAAAATGCATTTTGATGGTGTGAAATCACGTTTGAGAAGAAATATATTCTCTTTAGAAATATGAGAATTACATAATGTTTATTAAATAAATAAAATGACACATTCTATAGTATTTCATTTTCTAAAAAGTATCAAATTAAATGTTTTAAAAATAAATTTGTTCTCACATTCTTTTCTACTACTTTCAAAACCAGAAAGGGGTCTGCGTTTGCATTGGAAATTTCATTTTTTATTTATCCGCGTTTGAACAATCATTTTATGTCAGCAAATAAATATGTAGTTATAAACTACCTTCATAATTTAAAATATAGTAAAGTCATTATAAACCACCTTAAGTATTTTCTTAGTTTCATTATTTTTACCTTTAATTAAACATACTAAATATTCTCCGCATGTGCATTTCATACCTGTAATTAACAAAAGAGATGTTACTTCACCATTTCAAACTTCATTTATTTTTACCTTAATACATGTATATTTAAATTCTTAACTGTCTATCACATTCAATGTCCTTTTTCATCATTATCTCTATTGTTTTAAGAAACACAGGAATATCACTATAAATTATTCATTGTAAATCTAAAATAAAAAATTTATTTAAATATAGTAATTTATTATAAATTTCAATTACAATGTATAAAAAATATTTATTTCAATTTAATTATATAAAAAGAAGTATATGTTGATTTGCATATTGAGATTCCTCAGTTATAAGAAGGGGAAAAAAAAGAAGAAAAAAAGAGAAGGGAAAAACCAACTTACATGGTGCATTATAGGTATGTCGTTGTTTTTGTTCCGAAGACAATTTGTTTATTTACATATTAGATTATTCGTGAATTAATTTTTTAACAATTTTTCAGATGGTTGAAATATAAAAATAATTTTCTACTCACTTTTCTCTCATTTCTATCCTTTTCCATTCCCTCAAATTTAGTCCTTGAAACAAACAAGGTCTAATAGTACCCTACAACTAAAATTCCATGGGGTGTTTGAACTAACGTGGATGACTTGAGACTCGGATTCATGTTGGACGTGCTTTGAAAAGTGAGAATGGAGATTTTAAACAAAAAAGCAAACCCACACAGTATCCATCACTGCCGGCAAATAACATCCATCAGAGGGAACAGTCCACGATATTTGAAGCACAAGGCAATATACAAAATTCTATTCTCAAAATTCACATTTCTGTCAGAATATGTTGGTTCACACAAAAAGTTAGTTGTACAGAGCATGGATGGGAATTACACAAAGCAACAACTATGATACATGGACCCCCAAGAAAGATTTCTGATTTTATATATCTCACCATCACAGGAAAGAAGAAAAGAAACCCGTCCTCTTCATTTAAAATATAAATTGAAAAAACAATAACCTAGGGACGATGAGTAAAAAATATGTAAAAAAAATAATGAGAAAAATAACCAGCACTCATGAAGCAGACATCCATGACCTTGATTTTGTACCTACGGCTCAATTTACAACAGCTGGGAGGGAACCCAAACTGCAACTTCTAGCTTTGTCAAAGTGAACCAACCTAGCAGTGGCTACCAACTTTGCTTCTCGAACTTGTATCATCTAGATGCCAGATGATTGAGTAATGAGAACCAGGACAAACATTAGCTTGGTCCTACAAGCTTTCTGCGGGCATCAGATCACAAGCTCCATTAACCCGTAAATGGCATCATGCTATATATGTAACACCGGAAATTCAGGCGATAGCACAAGCGTCAAGGCATAAACAATACGGGTATTCTTAATAATCACTATATCCAAGCAAGAGAACCTCGTTCATTTGTTACTTGAGGACGGCCTCTAGTCGGTGTTGGTGGTCTGTTGGCATTCAACTCCTGTATACGTTTTAACCCAAAAAAATGTGAATACCAAAGAAGAAACTGCAGAAATATAGATTTAGTCCCATAATAACCACCTTAAAATTCACTTAGATATGAACGTATTTATTTAATATGTGCAATGTTATGCAGCACTAAGAGCGTGCCAACCATTTCATGAATAATACCTGCATCCATGTGTCCTCAATATGTCTCTCCGGCGAAGTTTCTGGTGAAGAAATTGCAGGTGGTAAGGGATGAATCAATTTAGGAACCACAACAAGATCTCTACCCAAAACTAAAATCGCTCCAGCATTATTTGCGGTACCTATTACCCAGCCAACAAT
Source organism: Phaseolus vulgaris (assembly GCF_000499845.2). Taxonomy (NCBI): domain Eukaryota; kingdom Viridiplantae; phylum Streptophyta; class Magnoliopsida; order Fabales; family Fabaceae; genus Phaseolus; species Phaseolus vulgaris. The sequence goes on from NC_023749.2 coordinate 10,611,404, forward strand.
GAAGTGCCAAAATTTAGAACGGAGAATTATCGTTACAGGAAAGTGCAATGGAGAAAGCCCAGTAACAATACCACAGTAGTTTGTCGCAGAAAAAAGTGTGATCAAATGTCCCTGAGCAAAACGCTCAAAGCCATCCATCACACATTCATGTGCACGAACAATCAGCTGAAGATCATTGTTGTTACAAAATTCCATGACCCGATCAGGCTGCAACAGCAAGACCCATTTAGATGAGCATAATATCACATATAGGAGTCTAAACAATCAAGGTAACAGAAGCCTAAAATTAAGAAAACGCAGACAACATCCAAGAAGGAAAATGCCTAGAACAATAAAAATAATAACCATCAGAAAACGTATGCAGTCCTCAAATTAGAGGAAATAGTGTAGGCATTAACAATAACGTCAGAAAATGCCTAGGGCTGAAGGTAACTAAAGTGGGAGAGCCGTGTTATGGGGTGACCTTATTGCAAGGTTCAGAGAGCACTTGTGAATGTGATGCAAGTGAACGTATACAAAAAGCTGTATCTAGGGTGAGTTCATTATCAACCCTATCTATGTTTCTACGATGGCCCGAGAATACACTCATTCTTCAGCCGTAGAGTGACTTTCTATGGGAAGGGAATAAATGAGAGTTGAGACATGCAGTATAGAAAATCGAAACTACAGCAGTAGTAAATGAAAGAAATCAAATTTGTAGTTATTTCAACAATCTATATTAAGGCTAGCTTCGAAAATAATTACTTAATAGATGCATGTTGCAATTACAAAAGTTTCAGGGCATAAACACTGCACAATTTACTTCAAAAGTTTCAAATGATGCATCAAAATTAATAGACAGTAATACAACATGAATTTTCTAGAATAATAAAACAATTAATATATGAGAATTAAAAATTTATCAAATTTATGAAACCAAAAAATAAAATAAAAAAAAATTAATATACAAAATGAATAATTGAATTAGAATGTACTGACATCGTAAATATTTTATCACCATCCTCCAATCATAAATTGTCAATTATGTACGAGTGTTGACATTCATAGCAATTACTTTAGATGTCATATTTAGGGTATTTTTTAATTGGTTGATGGTGTAAAAATATTTGCACTGCCAACAAATAAAAATTAAACTCTTGTATATTTGTTACCAAATTTAGAAAAATCAAAACCTGAATCTTTCTATCATTCTACAGAAAACTAAAACTAAATAATAGTTTGACAGACTACAAATAACAACCACTCACCCCAAAAGTAACTAATCCTGGACCCCGAGCATTTGGCCGAAGCCCTTCCACACTGTCATTCTCTGTAGGGTCAGACCTGGAGAAACACTTCATGCTGTCATTCTTCCAAAAGAAAATGAAATAAATTGTAACAAACATCACGAGTATACAAAATGCACCAACCACAGTAGATCCATAAGCACAATTGATCCTGCTTCCATCGTAATTGGACGCTGAATATTCTCAATTTGTTCTACGTGATTTATTGAACGACCAATACCCCCATGCATGCAAATAATCTTTTTCTCAATTAATGCTGCCAGAGGAAGCCAATTAAACAGACGGTTGATACGGTGCCATGCCCAAATTCCATCTCTCTCACCCTATAAGCAAAATTCAGAAGTTCTTGAATGACAAATAAGTAAAGAAAATACAGCCCAGTATATGCAATGTCAAATTCCTTACCATCCTCTCAATGCACTCTATTCGGAAACCAAAAAGGGCATTAATATCTGCAGCTTCATGGTTTCCACGTATTAAATGTACATTGTTTGGATACTCAACCTGCATAATCCGAATAATCATGCATAAACTTGATGCCATCAAACTTGTCAAACAACAAAAAAAGACAACCTATAGCATCTAGAGTACCTTCAGAGAAAGCAGAAGGCTAATAGTTTCCAGGCTGTGCTGACCCCTATCAACATAATCTCCAAGGAATAGATAGTCGATGTATCTGATTGTCATTTATACAAAATTAAAATTAAAGGAAATTAAAATACCTAAATCACGCACATTAGAATAGTTCAAAAAATATAATGCTACCCAGTCAAGGGGGAAGGGAAAAAACCTACTAATTATTTATTTTCTTCAGCACCTCTGTACTCATAAACTATCAGATCAACATATAAATATAACAATCCATTTGCTTATATAAACTAAACCTAACAATCAATCTATCTAGTAAAGAACCTATAAAAACAATGGATTTACATCATACTATTATTTGAAGGAATGCATGTATGGTATGCATTGGTGCAAACAAACTTGGTAGGTTACAATGAAAACATGAAATGAAAAAACATGAGACCATTATAACTGAGTTGGATAATCAATCACAAGAATTTTTGCCCAGAGAGATTAAAAAAATGGATACAAAACATCAAGCATGTGTTTGGGATAGCTGTGAAAATTAGATTATTTGAATAATTGGTTAAAACCAAAATCAGTTTTTGTTTGGATAAATTTGCTGAAAAATGGTTGAGAAAATTGTTTGGATGAAAAAAAAAGGGATCAGTTTTACAAAAGAAAGAGTATGAAAGTAAATTCTCTTTTTTTAAAATAATCATATTCTACAGATTTTCAAATTCATAAAATCATATTTTTTAAAAAGAAAAAATTTCTTACTAAATATCAGCTAATATTCAAAAAATCTAGCTTATTTTGTGAACAGTTTATTTTTCATAAAAAAAAGGCGAAATTGGGGGAAAAAGCTTTCTTTCTCCAAGTACGAAAATTGATAAAGTTAACATCATAGCTATTAAGGATGCAACAGGCAAACAAGTTTAATTAGTTGAATTGAGAACGGGTCATTGGATTGGCAGAGCCCAAAAAATATGGTGCAGCAGAAAACCAGAATAAGAGTAAGAAACTTCTCAGAAACTTATTTGAACTGGTCTTTTCAGAAGAAAAAAAATGCTTATCTATTTTATTGGTTAGTTTAAAAAATATTCTAAAACATCTATTAAACAAATAAAGGCTCATATCTCATATATGATATTCACATATTTTGCTTTTATTTAACTACTTATAAAGAACTTCAAAAAAAATTAAGAATTTATAATATGATCCTTTTATGCTAACTTAAAAAATTATCTAACTAAATATTTTAACAATTCTATAATAGTATATTGCTTATAAAAATATATTTTATTATTACCAACTCAACCCTACTTCAACCACAATCAAACCAACGAACTCTCAATCAAGGCCCTTACCAGTACATCGGTTGGTCTGATTTAAAAACATTCATTAACATTAGCTATAAATTTGGACTCCACAGATGTTCAAGACAAATTATGAAAGTACCCTCTGGCACAAACAATTAAAAACAGGTTGTACTAGTTTTGACATCTTAACATCTTATCAATCATGCTTAGACACTATCCGATAAATACTTATTGACCCAAAGGCTATTGCTAGAAATAGGAGACAGATACCATAATAATAGATATAACATTAGTGACACAGGATAAATATCCTTCATTAACTTTTATACACAAATCAATCCATGAGTTGAGAACTAAGCAACTTACGCTATGTCACCAGCAGTTGACGGTGAACCATACTCATCAAAGAGGCGCATGAGATCTCCAAATTGCCCATGTAAATCACCAAATATTTTAATTGGAGCCCTAAGCTGTAAGACGCTTGGTTCACTTGAAAATATCCGCTCTGCACTATCACATAGATCCGCAATTTCATTGCAGTCCAAGAAAAACTGTCGCCGAACTGGCGGTTTCCAGCCACGAGGCTTTAAGAGGTGAGCTACAACCTATAAAAGAAGGTCCAGAAACTTAATAAGTACACTCCAAGAAGCTTGATTTCCTTCTACAAATACTCTAATCAATTATAACTAATAGAGACAAGTACCTTCTTTGGGACACTATTGATAGACATCTGACGGTCTAATAATTTTCTAGCTGCTGTTGCACTTTCAGGAGTTCCATAACTGACTCGCCTGCCTTCATTCTCAAACTGATCAATTGAAAGCTGTCTAACCATGCCACCCAATGCTCCACCAGTCTCTGCAGCAACAACCACCTGCAGAAAATTCCAGAAAATGGACAAGGGGCTTGAACATTCATGGAATTTGTGACAGCATAATTTTTCCTAGGAAATAAAAAATGTATTACTCACAGCTCTGTGATGCAGCCTCACTCCACCAGGAGGAATGCTATTTGACACAGAAGAATCAGGCTTAATCAAGGAAGATATTTGTTTCCCACTAGGTGTTGCCTCAGCCCCACGATCTCGGTCAGGCAATTCAACTTCTCCATTTACTTGTCGTGCTTTCGCAGCAGCCAGTGTCGCACTGATAGCTTCAGCTTCTGCAGCTGATGCTTCAACTAGATACTCAACTCCTTTGCTTGTTCGCCTGTTCAAAATTCTTCACGTGAATGACAAAGCCAAAGTAACAATTCAATACTTCATCCGAAGATATGTTCAGATGATAAAAGCGGACATACCTAGATCCTGGGAGTAAGGCATTTTCAGTGCTGATATCAGTATATATGTCCCCATTTACAGGGGGGGCAACAGGATTTCCCAAAACAACTGAACCATCTGGAGCTGCTTCAATCATGGTTTGCCTTGTCCTATCATCAACAAATGCACCATATCGTCCAAGTAGTCGTCCAGCTTGTGCATTAGATGCAGCTGCAGCTGCTGCATGTGAAGCAGCAGCTGTTGTTTCAGCAGCAGCAAGATCTTCAGCAACAAGTAAATCGTCTAGCAAGACCCCTACAGCATAAATAATACATCATGGCCAGTCATACACATCAAACAAAAAAATTATAACTCACCACAACATATAATACCAAAATGAGCACAAAAACAAGCATCTTAGCTTCCATGACAAAAAAAGTGATTGGCCATGCTCAACAATAGTTCAAACTTGAAATAATATTGTTATTAGATCCATAAAAAAGAAAAAATAAATAAAGAATTTTGCAACTGTGTTAATAGGAATTATCTCTCATAATGTTCACTCATGCCTAGCATTGTCCGACAGTAAACCTAGTTGAATAGTGTTAAACTCTAGGGAAGAGAGAAACATTAAACACAAACCATGTGTTTCTGACACAGAACATGTGCTTTATTTGTAAGAAAAAAACAATAAATAGAGGAGATTTGATATCCTCTGATAACAAAGATACAGAAAAAAAAATGATACAGGAATAAATAAGAATATTCTGAATAATACATTATAATTTAGATATTCCTGATTATATAAGATCAACTAGTTATTTTATTTCTATAATTAAAACACTCCCCCTCAAGCTGGAATATATAGGTCATATATGTGCTTAGCTTGATGCAAATACAATAGATCCTCACTCCCCTTAGAGACTTGGTGAATATGTGAGCTAGTTCTTCATTAGATCTAGAGATGATGTCTCCACACTTCAGTTTTTCTCTTATGAAATGGCAATCCATCTCAATATGTTTCACTCTCTCATGACAGGATTAGAGACAATGTGTAATGTGGCTTGGTTATCTCGTCAAATATCAAAGTGAACTAAAGAAAAAGGAGACAAAGATAATTTATTAAGAATATCAAAAAAGACTGACGAACATGTTTCATGTTGGAGATCTCACATCAACTAGAGATAAGGACATTTAATAGTATATAAGAGATGCAAACCTCACCTTATGAGCCGATTTTGTAAGGTTAACTTAGGCTTAAAGTCCACTTCTTAGGATGGTATCATAGTCATTTAGAGTCTATCCTAGCCAGCGTTTGTTGGGCTTATCAGGTTAGGTCGTTATCGGACCACCCATAAATATATAATCCCACACACAAGTTGTTAGGTCTCGGCATGAGGGGTGTGTTGGAAATCACACATCGACTAGTGATAAGGATATTTAATAGTATATAAGTGGGTGCAAACCTCACTTTATGAACCGGTTTTAGTAAGGTTGAGTTAGACTTAAAATTCACTTCTTAATATTACCTAATTAGCATAACTCACAATTCAAAATAGACAAATGTTTTAAACTCGGCACCATCTTCCATATATTTTTAACCCATAATGTTTAATTGAGCATGCATCATCATTGGAGAGGTTGTCGATGTACATATAAGGGTTATGGATAGAAATAGTAATAAAGGCCATGTGACTCTCATCCAACGCCAATTGTTCAACTGATATCCGATCCTCCGAGGTAACATCATTTTTAGTGAAGGTGAGGATAATATCATGGGATCCGATCGTGTGAGGTAACTTTATTTTTAGTGAAGGTGAGGATAATATCATGGGATTAGTCAATCGGGAATCAGACAATAAATTAAAAGGACAATTGGGGACATAAATAACAAAGTTAATAGTAAGGGTTGGGAGGAGTTGGGTACTACCAATGCCGCAAGCTAGTGTTGGTGAACCATTGGCAGTAGTTGTAAAAGAAAAATTGGCAACTTTAGTAAAGGAAGAGAAAAGAGAACAATAACTAGATATGTGATTGGTTGCACTAGAGTCAATAACCCATGGACCAAAAGAAGGTGATTGAGAGACAAGCCAATGAATTACTAGTGTATGTCACTGAAGCAATGATACTAGTGGATTTGCATGTCACCATTTGATAAAGTCTTCAAATGTTGTTGGAGATGGATGAGCCCAAAATATAGGAGCAACAAATGACTCAACACAGGAAGTGGAATAGTTGCACCCATCTATCTTCTCATTACTATCATATGGTTAGAAAAGATGGGAGAATCTATTCAAGGGGTTATTGTGGTGTTGGAAGCACCATGGTTAGCAATGTTATCGATTATCGACCATGGCGGCACCATGGCAGAAATTGGTGTCGAAATTGCTGGCAACCACCACAAGGTAATGATGAAGCGATTTTCAAGTGGCAGTCCATGGCGAAGCTTTGGCTATCATGGAATGCTGATTCTTTTTTTGTCTCTCTTCCTCTATTTTATTTTTCTTCTTTTCTATTTTAATTTTGCTTCTCTCCTTTTTTTTCAGTAATTTTGTTTTTTGTTTTCCCTTCTATTTTTTTATCATGTATTTTTTTATTTTCTTTTTTCGGTTTATTGTTTTTCTATTTTTCTTGACTGGTTTTTTCTATTTTCTCTTTCCTGTTTTCTTTGTATTTTTCTTTTCTTTTCTGGTTTTTCTGCTTTTTTGTAATTTTCTTTACTCTTTTCTGTTTTTTGTTCTTCTCGAAAATAAAATATTTTCTGTTCATTTTTTCTTTTTCATTACTCTTTCTTTTCTTTCTTTTTTGTGGTAATCTATCATTGTTTTTTTTCTTTTTAGTTGAATAGCACTCAATGGCAAAACTTGAAAGCCAATTCAAGATCATCTAATAGAAATGACCCGCCTTGGATGATGGTGAATTGGAATCTGATAGCTCTAACTTTGAGTCTAAAAATATATTAAAAGAACTATTTAACTTTAACCAAGCTTCCTCTGAAGAGGAAGAGAAGGAAGGATCCACCCCATTGGATAACATTTAAGATAACTATGTTGGGATTGAGGAAGAGTCAGAGGATTAGAAATTTAGCATATTAATCATGTTTTGTTCTTATTTTAATTCTAGGAACTTGAAATTCTAAAGTCTATACTTATTATTATCATTAATTCTATGGATGTCTTTCATTATTCTTTTGCATTTCATTATGCAGTTTACTTATTTATTTACACACACGTGTGTGTGTGTGTGTTCAGGATGCTTCCACCATAACCCCTTATGGCATTCAATATATTTTCATAAAGGATTTTTGAGTTACTAATATTTTTCGTCATCCAATATTTGATAACACTTGTTGGAAGACATTTTTTTAAGCTAGAAGAAAAAATAAATAAAAAACTAAGGAGAAGGTGCCAGAACAGTGGAAAGCGAACATGAGAGAGAGGATGGCAAAGAGAAAAAAAAATCCTCTGAAGACATTGGGTCTATCGGGCCAACATGGTTTTGAAAAAAGCTTTGGATACCATGCTAAACTCTAGGGAAGAGAAAAACATTGAACTCATACTGTGTGACACATCATGGGTGCTTTATTTATAATGAGGAAAAAGAAACAATATAATAAAGACAGGGGATTTGATATCCTCTAATAACAAAGATATGATACACGAACAAATAAAATTGTTTCTAATAATACATATATAATCTAGATATTCCTCATTATACAAGATAAGCTCTTATTTTCTTTCTATTATTATAACAAAGACCAATACCCCAATGTTTCTCTCAACAGTCTAGATGTGGTCTTCTCAACTCAATGTCTTCCTCAAAACTGCTGCTGAGCATGCAACTGAGCAATATTAAGATTAAGATTTTCGGAAGTCATGTAAGAAGACCAGGGAATCATCACTGATAGGTATTAGCAGTAACTGACTGCTATTGCCAGTTAAAACTAACATAAGAGAGTCTAACAGAAAATCAGTGCAACAGAAAAGAGAAAGAAAAATACCTCGAACAAAATCATTCTAACAGAATAGTAAGAAACTAAGAAATATATTTAACGATCAGAAAAATTGAAGCTCTAAGAATAGTAAATCCAGTTTTTCAGATAAGGATTGTTCCCTACTTTTATACAATAATTTGATCATTTTCTAGTTAATATAAGACCTATCATCCAATCCAATACACTATTGGGCCACAATTAGACCACTCATATTCAGTCTCATGTTAAAGGTGTCCAATCCTCAACTCTAAGGAGGATATTGTAGATCTCACATCAACCAGTAATATGACTAAAATATAATATATAAATGGAGAACAAATCTCAACTTACAAGCTGACTTTGTGAGGTTCAATTAAGCCTAAATCCACGTTTTAAGAGATGCTAAGCTGATCGTATGATTTGAGTTACTTCGTAAGTTTCTATCTCCCACCTCTTCTAACACAATTTAAGAATTCATATTCTAGTAAAAGATACTAAAATTTTATAACATTCGCTCCAAAGTCCAAACAAAAATAAAAATTATAAAAATAAATTCAACTAAATATTAAGCAAAATAAAATGTGTAAATTACATACAGCAAATTAACTAAATTGACTAAATTAACATCACAAAGCAGGCTCATCTAATCAACAACATTGGTATTGATAAAACTATTAAACAATAGGAAAGAAAGAGATTGAGCTGAACTGAAACTGAAACTGTGAATTTCTAAGAAAAAGGAATTAATACAATTAATAGAGAAGATTTGATATCCTCTAATAATAAAGATATGATAGGAGAATAAACAAACATGTTCTTAATACAGAATCTGCTCCTTTTTTCTATAAGTATAACACCCCCCTATAAGTCATGTCATGTGTCGAGCTTGCTGCAAATATAATCAATTTTTGGTCCTATCGGAAACTTGGTGAATATGTCAGCCGACTATTCACTAGAACTGACAATTCACTAGAATTGACAAATCTAGTAGTGATGTCTCCAAACTTTAGTTTTTTTCTTTTATGAATGACAATCCACCTTAATATATTTGGTCCTACCATCAAACTCTTTGAGGAGTTGTTTTAGCCATATGAGCTCACAAATGACTAGTGTTATTCCTCGTTATTCTCTTTCTGCACTTGATCTTGCCACTTAATTTTGTTTCTTACTGTTCTACAATATTAAATTACCTCCAACAAGAACACAATACCTTAAAACTGGAGGGTCAATTGCTTGGTGACCCTGCCTAGTCAGCATCAGAATACCAAACATTTGAGATTTCCCTTATCTTCATATATGATCCTTACTTACCAAGAGCCTTCTTAATATACTCTAGTATTCATATGGTTGTATCGATGCTCAGTACAACGATGATGTCAAGACTAGTCACAATGAGGTATTTAGCTTACCAATTAATCGTTTGTATCTCGAGGATCAGAATACGACTTTACTTGGTCAGGTATAAGTTTGACATTCAAATCCATTCATGTATCCACAGGCTTAGCATTTAACATCCCTATTTCTTCTAGAATGTCAAGAGTATATTTTTTCTAACATTATAACCAAACCATCCTTGGATTGTGCAACTTATATGACAAGGAAATATCTCAAGTGTCCAATATCTTTTTTCTGGAACTTTTGAACAAGATATTGTTTTAGTTGTACAACACCCTCCTTATCCTTGTTGTGTTGTGATAACAATGTTACTCATATATACAATGAGATAGATATAACCTAGGGGAGAATGATGATAATACAAAGAACAATCAACATCACGTTTATATTATTGCAAACTGTTGGATGATAGTCTCAAAACACTCAAACCACACGAGATTATCGCTTGAGACCATGTAGGGACTTATGTAGACAACATACCATATCAAACTATCTTAGAAGCAAACTTTAAAATTAACCTTCAAAACCAATATTTAAGGTGAGGTTTGCACTATATATTACAATTTGGTCATATTTCTAGTTGATATAGAATCTCCAACATCCTCCGTCACGTCAAGGATTGGGCATCTCAAGCTTAGGAATAGATTTGTGAGTGGTCCAATAGTGACTCGATAGTAGGTGGTGCAATAGACCCAACAAAAGTTTGCTAGAATAGAGTATAATACCATGTTAAATTATAGGAAAGGGAGAGACACTGAGTAGCATGTGTTTCTGAGACAACACAGATGCTTTATTTATATTGAAAAAAGGAATCAATACAATAAATAAATGAGATTTTATATCCTGTAATAATAAAGATATGATACATGAATAAATAAAACTGTTCCTAATAATACATATAAACCTAAATATTCTTTGTTATATAGGATTTACTCCTTATTTTAATAATTATAATTATAACAAAAACAATCATGCATGGTCAAGCAAATAGGAAATTAATTCCATTTAGATCAACCCACATAACTTCAATCAATTTAAGACTTACCGCCCCGTAAACCACCATAGATAAAAATCAAGTCACCAATTGCAGCAGCAGCATGCCTACAACGCCGTGTCAACTCAACAGAGGCATCTCCACCAGCAGCATCAGCACTGTATCTACCCGTTCTTGGACTGGTAACAACAGATTTTGTATCACACCAAACACCAGCAGCAGTGTCCAACACTACAAACAGTGAAAAAACAATAGAAATACTTCTAAATGCAACATTAATTGGCATAACAATAAATCTTGCTTTCACACACAAAAGAAATTACCATTGGAAAAAAATAACTAAAGGCTACAGAGGCAACTAGGCACCGGCGAGCTACCCTACAAACAGTACCTAAAACAGTAATGAAACTTCAAAAGTATTTGTTATTGCTTATAGCAGATCATCCCGATTTCCACAAGAAGATTCTCTTTCTCAACTTCACCAAAAGTATATTCATCCTTCAGTCAAAAATGAAAATATATGTAGACAAGAGTATAGGAAGATATAAGGGCATTAAGGTAAAGAACTAGTTTGTAGAAGATTTAATTTCTCTAAAGTGAGGAGGGATACACTGATAAAGCACAAAGTCACAACTGTTGATCTGAAATTAAAAAGGCATAGATCATAATAATCTCATAGTTCGGTATGCAATTGCATGTATGCTACTACAATATAAGCCATTAATTTTTCAATCACCAGTTATACTTCTGCTCTTTATCCAAGATCAAACATCTAAAAAAAGAACCAACCAAAATGCAAATTCTTAGCAGCGACAGAATCAAGTACCTGCAACACTTGATGAATCTTCAACCATCCGTCCTCCCCCAAGGGCCCCACCAGACACATGGAGCCTTGCATTAACAAATACCTGGAATCATTAAACAAGTAAATTGAAATCCTTAGAATATATGACAAAGTAAAAAATATAAATAATAAAAGAAACTAAGTCAAACCGCTGCATGTTGATATCTTGGAGACGGTGAGACACCAGGAGCAATGGCCCATTCCCAACGACCATCTCTATGCTTAGCAAGTCCATATGCACTTGCCAATGGCTGTAATATAAGATTTTGGGGAAGGGCAAGAGGGAAAGAAGAAGTGGTCAGAAGGTTAGAAACAAGAAATTCACATGGGCCACATGAAAATATTTAACAAAGACAGAATTACATGAATCCACAAAAAAGTGTTTGCAGATAAGAAAACAAAAGGCATAAATTGGTAACAGAGACTTTGCTTGGTTAAGGGAGTGGGATCTACGAAGTGATCATATTGCTACTTGCTGGATTTTGTGCTACACTTTGAAAAAAAATAAGTGGTATGGTTATGGATTTTTTCCTTCAAAGCAATACCTCTATAAAGAAGCAAGTTATTTTACTTATCAAGAAAGAGCAAATACAGTTTACATCTGAATGAATGGAGATGTCAATCCAGTGATTACCTCTACTCACATTAATCCATGTATATTTCTTTCAGACAAATGGTCACTATCAACATGACGGAACCTGAATTAAGTTTTATGATGATGCCTAGGTGGAAACTGAATGTGTGCTTTGACCATATGATTTTTCTACTTTTGATTATAGCCCATAAATATTTTATATCCTAGTCCTGCTGCTCCTTGTATTGGGATTTTAGAATGAGGAAAAAACCTTCAGTACTAGAGGTAGGTTAGATTGAGTATTCATCATTTTTTTTAATTCACTTGAATCTACTTGCTTCTGTGCATATTCTGGCACCAGGGTTTGAACTCTGCACACTTCTGGATTATTCTCCATTTTATATTCCTTTTGGCTTCTTATTGACCTGAATGTCTAAGGTTTCTCCTAGACAAAACTGGCTGGAAGCCCAAAGATCCCTCAATAGTAAATTGAGATTCCTTTGCTCAAACAGCAGTTCAACAGGATTAAGATATTATTTCACACTGAATTGCAAGCCTAAACATTGCTCTCACCCTTGATGTACTTCACACGCAAATCTAGCACAAAAAACAGAGCATCACTCATTTAGGAAGAATTGAAAGGCAGTCACCATTCTTTGGATCAATCCAATTTTGCAAGAAATATACTGTCCTGTAATCTGCTACAATCTTCCTAGTATCTCTGTTTTGATTTTGCTTTTTTTTCAAATCTTGACCACACCTTATCTTTGCCCCCAGTTTCCTCCTCCATCAGAATGTTCCTTATATAGCAACCAGGTAGAGACAGACCTAATTATTATGGTGAGTTTAGAAAACAATCGCAATCTACCCACTAGCTTAAGAAAAGTGGATAGGCCACTATGCAGGCAAGCGACAAGGGCATAATGGAAAATAAGAGTGATATCGATGACAAACTATGGCAAATTCATACCAGGAAATTTCTACAGAATTCAATTCAATAGAATGACAAAGTGAATGACTGAATAGATAACTCACAACACTATTGGCATCCCTCCCGCCACAAAGCAGAAGAAGCCCGTCAGATCGTGCACTGGCAGTTGCATACCTAATAAAAAGTAAATGACAAAACAGCAACTCAACCCCAAATTATAAAAAATCCAAGCACAAAATGACATACAACATAAATAAAGAAAAGGAAAGATTTATTTATGCGGTAAAAACGATCAAAGTTCTTATAGTGCACTACTAAGCTCAACAAAAACACAGCAATAGCTAAGCAAGAATTTAGTAAAAAGTGTCATGATCATGGTAGTAAGTATCGTACGATTCATGATACGATAAGATTCAAAGTGCCCCCAATACGAATCGCAAGAATAATCGTTTTTGCTCCCATATCGCAGCTGTATCGTGTGAATCGTGACATAAATCGCAGCAATCGCGAAACGATTCCGTATCGCGACTTGCTTTTGAAAAAATCCTAATTTTAATTTGAATTATTATATAAAAATCCTAATTTTAAGTTTAATTGCTTTTATAAATAAAAGCCCTAATTTTAGAACCCGGTGCGTCATTTCAAACGTCCCCTACTAATTTCAAAAGTTCCTTTGTACGTCCTTCTCTACTTTCTTCTTTTGTGTGGTATATATATGTAGATACAACACTCAAAATGAAATATGAGGTTGTTTTGTTATTAATTGCATCTCTACATATCTTATATATTAAATTATGTCACATTTTTTAATGTTTATGAATCTTACGATTCACGATACGAAACAATACACGATTCAGAAAAATATTCCACAACCTAATTATCATCACACATAAAAGCAACCCCAATATAAAGGCAAACCTACTCTAATATCAAAAAGTTCTATAGGTGTAGAAATAATAAAGCAATAATCAACAAATATACAAGCCCAAACATGCAATGCAATGGTAAACCAAATACTAGCATGCTTAACATGGCAGAACTACTGAAAATTACAGAAAATTATGTTTCACCAATTTTGTACGGCAGGGGTAGAGGGGGGTAGTGGAGAGAACAAAGAACATTAGGAACAAACCCAAGGCATGGAAATAGTTCAAAATCGGGGCAAATAATATGATATGAAGCGAAGAAAAGTTAAAAATAAATTTAACCGAAAGCATATCAGTCTAACAAACCAACACATCTACATCTTCACAACCATGTCAATCTAACAAACCAACATGAAGGATTTAAATTTATTCAACTCAAATACAATCACCTGTGTTAACCATCAGAACCTAGTTTAAGACATCAGAGGCACAGAACAAGAAAAGGCTGCCCTAAGTGCGCCTCAGAACCTAGTCTGTGGTATCAAAGGCTTTTGGAACGGGACATGCATAATACAATGTAGTTAATTGATATGTGTGTGTGTAGTGAAGTCAAGATATTAGTAAAGAAGGGTAAGTTTCATGGACACATTACATGCATGGAGGTGGACCCTCTCCTTCTGGCTCCAACTTGCGCCATTCATAAGGCTTGGCAGCTGTGTCTAAAGCCCACACATCAGCCAAAGGTCTCTTTCCTGGAAAGCAGGGAACAAACGAGTTAACATCCAAGAAATTTACATTCAGAGGGAACATCCACTGTGAACAATGCAAAAAGGAGCATTCAGGTAGTTACCATCATTGCCTCCAATTGCCATGAGATATCTCTGCCCCACCAAAGCCATAACATGTCCATAGCGTGGTCCTGGTCCAGGGCCAGGAACACCAACTCTAAATGACATTCAGAACCCACTATATCAGATAAATGTCATTGAGGAGGAAAGAAATTATAGTTTAGTATTATATCTAACCTATGCCATCGTGGTCTTTGCTGAGTGAGATCAAGAACATGAAGATCCTCAGCTGACAAACCAGCAGGACCAATGCCACCCTGTTTTATGGTGTGCAAAATACTCCAGTGAGAATTATGGTACCCATTTTAAGGAATTAAATTAAACAATACTCGGATAACTTAAGAGATAGACTCTCCACAGTACCTGAATAACTACCATTGTTCCCACAGCAGTTGCAACATGTGCAGCCCTAGGGGTTGGAGGCTCACCGATGGGAGTTATCCTGCATTAAATTTCCTTATAAGCTCTGAAGGCAATACAAGCATTACTTAAGCCTTAAAACTGGTTCTGAGCTTACCTAGACCATTTATTAGTTATAACATCGTAACAGTGGACATCAGCGGTGGCACCAGCTAAACCTGCAGTGCAAATGAAATGTACCAGTCATGAAAATTTTCAACCATAAAGACTAACGATCCAATCAATATCAGTGCTTATACAAAGGGGGGTAGGGAAGAATGTAAAAAATGTAGACAAAATCATTTTTTGTCTTGAAACGTCCCTCACACAATGAACAGATTATACAAATTCCCATTAAATTAGGAATGGCCAAATCAAGTTTTTACATCAGTATTTAGCTTCTGACATTGGCTTGCACCAGAAATAATAAAAATCATTCTACTAGAATAGTTTGAACTTCAAGAATTACACTAATTGTATGGAGCTTCAAATGACGTACAAAAATATAGCCGTTAAATTATGACATATAGGAAAGGCCTGTCAACTATGTAGAAATGGGTTGCATTGCTTGCCTGAAAGAATACCACTTGGGCCTAGATGAGAAATAAAACATTATTAATCTGCCTTTTTATTTTTCTTCCTTGATCAATAGTGGTATATCAAGTAACTGAGACAAATTCAAAAGAAAAAATAATCACACCAGAAACAACAGCAATCTACCATCAATCTTGTGATTGTGAAACCAACCATATCCTTTAATTTATGATAATTTAATATCAATACTACTTCACACTGTAATTCATGAGAAACAACATGTTAAGGTATTCAGGAAACCAAAGAGCCAAATATGCAAACAACCATATCTTGACAGGTACTTTTTTGAATCCAAAGTTTTTCTAGAATAAAAGGAATGTTTCCATTATACATCAGCATATCAAACAAAAATCTTAGCAGAATACATGAGATATACAACAGCAAGAGAAACAATAGGAAGAAAGGAAATAAAAAAGTTCAGACAAACCGAGCCTAGATACTTCAAGCAACACGGAAATGATATGACATGGCTACAAGAACACAGAAATTTAGTAAAAGTTCAATATATATAATATAAGTGCTAGATATGTTGACATTAATTATAAACAACAACAAAACTCATGCAAATTCATAGTGTTTGTAAAGAGATATTGATCTTTTGCCATTAATTCAAGACTTCATCATGGATGATGATCATAATTTGCAATCAAAAAAGAATACTCGTGATCGTTGCAAGAAAATCATAGTTCCATATCTTCCCTTTACATATTTTTCCATAACCTGTTAGAATGTGATAAAATATATCCTTCATACTATTCAAAAGAATTATGGGCTCCATATAATAGCCAATAGCTTTATGGATATTGAGGAAAAGATACAATCATATATAATTTTATTTATACTCAAAGTAGCAGAAGCACATCCCAAACCCAAACATCAGTCAATTAAATTTAAAAATAAACGAAAAGAAAAGATAGTTGAAGAATACTCCCTGAATACTTTATCTACGATATTGGTATCAGATATTAGATACGTGGATTACACCAATAAGTTACCGGTTTTCAAGATCTGAGCTTCATAGCTTCAAACAAAGAGGATATTCCATAATCCACAGCAAAGGAATGGAGATTGGCCCAAACAGCAATCGGAGAAGATATAAATGATAATGAAATAAAATTATGGCTCATATATTGGATTGGAAGAGATGAGACACATTATGTTTAGGAATCAAAGACAACTAGCTAATCTAATGAAATGTTTCCTAGTACTGTTTTTTCCATTCATTTCAAGCCCCACTAAAGAGAGGACAGAAAGCCATGCAAATGGAAACGTTTTAAAATTAACTATAAACTTCCAATTTAACCCACATACCACAAAAAAGGAAAGAAATTAATAAAGTGGCAAGATTGCTAAAAAATTCCATAGATTTAAACTCATTTATTGCAATGTGCCAAAGATGAATGAAGTATCCAAAACAAGTTTAATGAGAACCCTGGTCTCCATGACCAGCATTTAGTTCATAGGACATGAACAGGAAAAAAACCTTCTGGCCTAGCACTTACATTTCCATAACCTTAATCAACAAGGCAATCGAAGCCATCGTGTGTAAACATCCATAATAACTAGCCAAATACATACATGGCTCAATACAAAGCGCGAAGCGCAAATTTCCAGATTCTGATCAAACTAACAAAACCAAAATTCAAAATACTCAGCAGCTGTATCTACGTCATGTTATTGCTTTCAGGGAAAGACGAAAAGGAAAGTAAAATACATACGTATGCCAGCATTTCCAGCGGATGAAGGAGTCCCTGAGGCCGCAGAACTCCCTTCAAGCGCAGTGGCACCGCCGAACAAAATCAACCTTGGACCAATGTACCCCGACGTCCCCTCCTCTCCAACCGCCGCCACCGCCGTCAACGTGTGGCCGCACCGCGGTCCCGGCCCGTCCTCCTTCTTCTCCAAAATCGCATTTACCACTGAGTAGGTCGGCGCGAGTCTCGGACCAACCACCGGACTGTGCTGCACCTGACCCGCCGTCACCGGCGACGACGGCTGCTGTTGCGACGGCGACTGAGCCGGAGATCCACCTCCCGTCGACAAAGGCGGCGGCGACGGAGGCGGCGACTCTCCTAACTGGTCTCTTTCGGCATGGTTCTGCACCGCCGAATCGTGATCGGCCTCCGGCACCATCGAGGAATCAACGTCCATTTCTTAACCCTAAGATTCGAGCAATTCCTGTAAGATCGGAGCTAGAATTCCCGCGAAACCGCGTCCTGAGCCAACATTACGATTCGGTTCAAAAAATTGCTATCGAAAACCCTAACTCAGATCCTCCGCTCCTCAAATTCAAATTAAGATTTTCACCCACGCAAATTTTCCAAAAATAGAGGAAAATTCGATTAGGTTATTTCGTTTCTCTTTCTCTCTCTGTCTCTCTCTCTCTGTATTTTCGCTCTCTGTCTGTGCGAAAAACAAAGAAATGAAAGAAGCGGTGGTGAACGAAACGAAACGGGACGGAGGAGCAATCTGAACTCTCACACACAATCACCACCCAAAGCAGAAAAATAAAATTAATAAAAAATTATAAAAAAAATTATTTCACTGAGACAAAGGGTTCGTGTCTTTCTCTCTCTACTTTTATTTTTCTAGCTTTCTAATCTTTTTTTTAAAAAGCTAATTATATATTATATTATATATATTATATATTATTTCTAAGGGCGTGTATTTATTGATACTGAATTATTCGGTATTTGGTTGGTTGGTTGCAGAGGAAGAGTGCAGTTGGTGACCGGTAGGGGCGGTCGTACGGAATAAATTGTTGCCGCGACAGAGCGGAGAACGGAAGAGAGTTACCGGGACAACCGGGGATTGGTTTAACTCCACAAAAACAACTCAGCCACTTAAGGTAACATCATTCTGTTTCTTTTTACCATTATTGTACCAATAAACATGGAAGGTGACACCACGCGCTGTCTTTAGAAATTTTTTCTCCTTTTTAAGAAGGGGAAAATTTTATTTAAATACTGCAAAAAATTATTTAGATAATAATTTAGAAAAAACTATCAATATAATTCTCTTAACCTTTATACAGAAAGGATACGCTATGTTCTTCAAAGAATACATTTTTATTCCATTATTTATATTGAAAAAAAAATATGCTCTTAAACTTGTACTTTATACTAAAACAAACACCATGGAATTTTTAGAATTCAGATTTCAATATTGACATTAAAGTAGTAATATATAGGTTGACTTCTTTAAATTGTAATTTTTTTTCACAACAGTATATTAGCGTTGACTCTTTTTAATGATTAGTAAACGTTAACCAAAATCATTCATGTTTTTTTTTCACTGGAAATCGCACTGTTCAATAAGTCAAAGTAAAAACGTAAGAGAAAGATGGTGAAAATTTTGATTGTAAACTATTTACTAAAATAAAAAGATAACGATCACATATTAACTCATGTTTTTTCTTTTTCTCATGAAAAAATAAAAATAAAAAATCTCATTATTTCTGTTTCTAGTAACAGTTTGAAATTTGAGGAGAACCACAAAGAAAGAGAAACATGGATTAAGATTTTGACCAAAAATAAAAATATTTCATAATATATAAAGGATCAAATCTTATATTGTCGCTTTTATAAGGTTAAATTAGACTTTAATATAATATAAAAGTCATTTAAAATATATTTTTGAAAAATTTCATAGCAAAATATGATTTTGGTTATTTGGGTAGTAGGAGAAGGAGTGAAAGTAAGGAGAGGATTTGAAGAGGGAATGACACATTACAATGAAAGAAGATTTACTTTAGCCATGAAGAGGAACAAGTGTAAAACAAGTGATTGCTTATTTTGCAGTGTTTTTTTTGCTGCATAATCATGTGCTTACAAATCTGTTCGGTAAATAATGAGGGAAAGGTAGTAAGAGGATACAATCGACAATTCAATAGTTTTGTTTACCTTGTATTATTATATATTTTTTATTGTTGATCTCATATAGATGATTATGCAGTGTTTTTATGGTATTTGAAGGTTAGGTGATGAGATTTTTTGGTTCTTGTATAAGGATTGAAATACTTTTAAGTGTTTCTTTTAAATTTATTTATTTTTTTGCTGATAAAAAAATTTAAAATGTATTTTTAGCATTTGTTGAACTTATTAGGTCATTCACTATTTGATCACTTATAATATATAGTTTCACCCACGAGTTAGAAGGTCTCGACGTAATTCAATACTATATAGGTGAATGCAAACATGTACAGTTTGATAAGGTTGAGTTGGACTTTAAAAATTATTATTTTTTAAATAAAATAAAAACAATTAAAGTGTGTTGTGGTAGGAATGAGTGTATTGGCAAAAGGAATGTTGAGAAGCATGGTTTGTAGAGTGGAAAGGTAACCAATTCATAAAGACATTAATGGTGTTGAAGGACATGTGTGTATGTTTAGGTTAGTTCTGAAAACATGAGGGTACACATTCTTTCTGGTTATGGAAAAAAGGCACTTTATTAAAGACTGCAATACAATCTCACATTTCATTACTCCATTCCTTTTGCTTAGCTCACTTCCTATGTCATGCCAATTATTGACAACTAAGGATAGGACCTCCATGCATCTTATGGATGTGGATGTCGTTCTACAAACCCTTCATTATTTTTTTTATGCTTTTCGTCTGAGCTTTTTTCTTAATATGTTTCATCATTAATTAAATAGTAGCTTATAATGGTTTTTTAATAAATATTTTTTGTTTGCACAAACCAAGAATTGGATTTCTAATTTACACAGGATTTATTCATCAACAAGGTTTGTTCTTTGTACTTGTATGGTGGGGAATACATGTTTGGCTCACCGAGGAAGAAGGTTAGCTTCTATTATTTCATTTGAGTTCATCATTTTCGTTGTTTTCATGTGAGGTGGAATCTCGTAGACAAGCTCACATGGACCAAAATGCATGCCAGATTGGTATGTATCCTCTTCTTATATTCATTTCACTTTTTTTTAAGAGATTTTAACTTAATCAATCACTGTTTCTTTATACTGTACATATTTTTGGTTCCATATTCATGGTAACTTGGAAGAAAAATAAATCATTTATATATATTGATATCTAATGATAAACTATAGTGTATCATAAGTTTATTATTTTTTATGATAGTTATCTTGTAAATCATGGTATAATTTTTTTTATTGTTAATTAATCAACAGTATACATGTTTTACGTTGAAAAAATATTGAAATTTTAATAAAACACATTTTATTAAAAGGTAAATTCGCCTTAAAAATTTGTAAAAAAAATAGAAAAAATATTTTATTTATAACTTTTATTTTCGTGGTGAAGTTTTGATACCTAATAAATTCATCTTTGGACTCAAAATTGTAAAATTGCATTAGCACAAAATTGAAAAAAAAAAGGGGATAATCACTACAAAATTTAGAAAATTACTATGTTGAAATTTGAATGATGGGAGATGACTCTTATGCATGGTTTGTATCGGGATGATTATTGTTCACTCGAAAAAAAATAAAATATTTTTTGTGTTTGTATCCCATAATTCACGAGGAATGGATGACGGAGAAAGGTGCAGAAATACAATTTTGGGTTCTTCGATAAGGTGAGGTGACTTGCAGAGAAAGAACACAACAAAAAAATGTAATTTTATCATCTTAGTCTTTTGTTTTTTCAAATAAATCGTGTCATGCAACAATAATATTTCATGTCCAGAAAGATTCTCATGCAGCAAAGATGTTTGACTATCATAAACATGTTTGAATATGGTGGGTGATGAATGAATGAAGCAATAAATAGTGGGACGGGTGTGAGGGGAGGTGTGTGTTCTAAATGCATTGAGTTAAGGAAGAAGTTGAGTGTGTTGTGAAGAGTTTGAGCTTGGTGAAGAAGTCCTTAGAGGTTCGTGTGGCTAGGTGTGGTGCAAGTTGGTCGTCAGTGGTGTGTGTGGCTCGACTGATGGTGCTTCGTTTGTGATGGTCAGTGGATGTAGTTGGACATAGTGTGCGATTGTTGGTCATCGTTTGTCGATGATGTGCGATGATTGTCGACACGATGGACTGAGCTCACCAGGTGTACAAATGAAAACACAAAATCGATGTTGCCATGTGAGAATCAATTCTCACACTCAGAATTTCTCGAGAATCGATGTTTGAATAAACGAAAAACAATTTTACACATTGATAAATATTTTTTTTCCTTTATCAGCATGTAGCTCTAACACAGTATTAGAAATAATTTGCTCCGACACTGTACTAAAAAAAACTTTTAATTGCATATAACTATAATTTACAAATAAATAATCCACAATTAAAACTTTTTTCTAAATAAAGTTTCTCACAATCAGAAACATGGTTAGAAAATTTTATATCATTTATGTTTTTTCCAAAGCTAACTCTAACACAATACCGGAAATAATGTTTCAATTACCGTAAATAATATTTTAATTTAAAACAATTGTAATCTACAAATAATTAATTGAAATAATTTTTCAACAATTTTTAAATACAAGGAAAAATATGTAGACTCACATATTTATTAATTAAAAAATACAATTTCAAACACATACATCACAACACTCATAAACTTTCTTAAATTTTCCCTACAATTTTCACTCTATTAAGATAAATCCAAACAACTTAAATTTCTTCACATTTTCCCTTTAAATCATTTAAATTTTACTTCCTAATTCAAACAAAACGTTAAAGAAGTCTTTGATCACACTAAAAAATAGTAAAAAACTGAAAACATGTGTTTCTAATGAAATTGCGTAACAAAGAATAATTTAAAAATGAAGAACTTCAATCAATAGAATGAAATTTAGAGTGGTAAGAACTAACAAAGAAGGGCTAAATTAAAATTTAAATAGAGAAACTTAAGATTCCCAATCTAGGAATTTAAAATCTACCTACCGGAAAGGAAGAAGAGGTCAAATTCTCTTTCTCAATTGTGAAGGAGTGAAGCAAGATTTGGGGGAGGAGTTTTATTTATATGCAATGCCTTGCACTAGAAGGCAAAGTTTAATTAGCTAAAAAAACTAATTATAAAGGTCCACAAAACGTTAATTTAAATAAAAATACATTCTCTCGTCTCTGGATTTCTAATTTAGACTTACCTTCCTTTCATTTAGATGCACTATAAATTAAGTCTCCATAATTGATCATGTCATACATTTATATATAGTCAATAATATAACCCAGATAATCAATTATGGTGTTGGGATTTTGAGAGCAAGATGACAAATGAGGGTCATTCAAAGCAGCATATGAGCACAAAAGAGAGGTTTCAACTCGTAGACTACCTTCATCTAGGCACGTGAAACTTTCAAGTAGAGGTTCGTGAGCGATTATGCCCAAATTCAGACCGCTTTTAAGTATAAAATCATAGACATTTTAAGATTTTGTTTGTATCAGTCTATCTATTCAAAATGAAAAGTGAGGTCCACATAATTCTTACTCTCATTTATGCACAGACTTGAATAGAAGCAAACCAGATATGTTCGAAACATTTTCCTCTGTTCCATCCTCACGCATAATGAATCTTGAGAAGCAAAGAAAGGCTCATATTGGCCAAAAAAAGTAGCTCAAATAAAATTAATGCACATAGAAATAAAAATGATGTGTAATGTTTTATTGTCCTAAACATCGGGCAACTTTCAAAATCGTCTCAATTATTGGCACACAGATGCATAGAAAACACGCACGTGCACTCAACTATCACTGATTCTAGTACAATAAAACCTAATTTTCCAGTCCAATGCCATCATTTTCAACCCATAAATAAGAACAATAATATTTGCCCAAAGATTTTTTTTTACCTATGGGACGAGCTTACGTAAATTGCTCATATCATATTTCCGTCATATTTCACAAACAAATACTATCTTTAACCTCATATTAACAATGTAAATATGAGTCTTAACACAAGCTGTTGTACAAGAACAAGATCATATGGCCTCATCAATCCTTCAGAGAACCTGTATTAGCTGGTTTCTGAAAGAATCTTGCAATCGGCATCCCATCAGCATCAGTGTTTCCTGTCCTCCAGGTACGATCTTTTTTCCTCTGTGGCTTTTTATGGTGTTTATGAGATTCCTTGGGCTTCTTAAGAGTTGTACTTTTTGGCGCAAGTCCATTGGCCATGTCAAATGAACTGAGGTCGTCCAATACATGCTCAAGATTTGGTGCAACACCACTCTCAACATCTGAAGAATCTTCAACATCAGACGAATCTGATGCATGCAAGTCAACCGAGTCATGTCGGGTGGGATCTTCCAAAGCTTGTTCCTCTTCTGATGTACCTGGAGGCATTTCATAGTGAGGCAGCTTCCCATCAATGTAATCTTTCAATATCTGACGGGTAGCCCTAGTTTCATCAGGGAGTCCACTAGAACCAACATACCCACGGGAAGCACAGTATGCTCTTAAAAGTTCAGATGCTAGAGGGGGACGGGATTGGGACTCATATGGCTTAGGTTTAGGAAGCCTTATCTTGTAAATCTGTTCGATGGCATCTCTTGGGACTCTATCAGCTACAACTTGGACAGATTCCCGGTGTTCAGTCATCCTATCAATGGGCAACACCCCACAAGCAATCATCTCATATCTTGAGCTAGAGAAAGATGGAAAAACTAATCCAGGACAATCGCAGAGGGTCAGCTTATCAGAGATAATTAATGTCTGAAAGTGCTTTGTTTTACCGGGGGTGGAGGTGACACCAGTCCGTTTTTGACCAACCAGAGCATTAATAGTTGAACTTTTCCCCACATTAGGATATCCAACAAATCCCACAACTACATTACTCGATGGTGAACTGCCAGCAGTATTTTCAGCATGAGATTTAATGTTAGATGGCCCTGCATCAGAGGTGCCTGAATTCCTCCTCCTGTTCACTATCTCTTCTGCTTCTGATTGCAGGCGGGCCAATAGCTCGTCCCTTCCATATATCTTTGTGTCTGTGTCTGTGTCTGGGCTATTAGTTCTCCCCGTGTTATCATCATCCCATGATGAACCAAGCTTTTTTCCTTCCAGGGCTGCTGTAGCAGCTTTAGCAGACCAGAAGATGAAGAGAATATCATGAGCTCGAAAATACTCTGCCCATTTCTCTCTGCAAAAAAAAGAAAAAAAAGAAATACAGGACAAATAATGAGGCAAGATACAAAACCAAGGCCAATGATTTGATGCAGTATAAACCTCGTATTGGAATGAGACATTCAAACCTCATAGAAGTTGGCAAAAGATCTGCCTTATTAACTAGAAGCAATGTACGTTTATGTTCATCAACCTCCAGTGCATAATCCTGCCTCAAAGAAATTGGTGCAAAACGAATCATGCTTGGCTCATGCCATAGTGATTCTTAAAAGAAATAAATAAAGATAAGAAGGGCCAAGAGTAGGCTATACAGATGTACAATGTCTGATCAAAACTATCTCATTACTGCTTGTCATGTCACGATATGGAGATTAAATTTAAGCTAATATGTTTTAGAGAATAGAAGTAGAAACTCTGAAAGGATTTGACTGTTTTGAACTCATTACACAAGAATATCCAGTCCAAAATCTTCACTGTTAGATTTGCTACAAACCTAGCCACCTCTAGAGTTGTCAGGTTAGCATTTCATTATGAAGAAAGAAAAAAATATCTTACCTCCAGGTCTGGACAACGATAAAACAGAGGATCTCGTGAATCAACAACCATAACAAGCTGACAAAAAAAGCATGAGAGGATCGTCAACTTTAACATTTCATGCATTTTCAAGAAAAATAGGAAATATATAGAAAAAACATATTAAGTATACTTCAAACAAATCCATTACTGATAAAGCAAATATATGAATAGGAAGAAGAAAATGAATGTACATCTGATGAGGAATAAATAGTGGACTAACATCCATTGTCCCAGGTTTCCTACTAGAGCTTTTCATTCCTTTTTTCATGGTATTGAAAAGTTGAAAAATTATATTGTTTCAAAACCCTTTTCAATTTGCAGCTAATGCTGCAGTTCCAACTTGTTTCTAGCCGATTTCCCTTCTTTTTTTTTGAATAACAGACCAAATTAAATATAAGGCCGATTAGAAATCGAATCACTGAAATCAGTACAGTTAAACAGGAAAAAATAACAAAAGATCACACAGTATTGTGGAACTCCTTCTGTATCTATTAACATGCTAGTAACAACCATCTTAAACAGAGCTGAAGCTCCCATTATTTGTTATCATGCCAATATACTGTTTTTCTTTTCCTGCAAATGAAGTGACATTAGGGAAGTGAGACTGAACTCACCAACGTAGAAAACAAGAACATGACAGACTAGAAACTTATTTACTTCAACAACATAAAGTGTTGCATGGATAAGCAGATGCAGTTGTTTTGCAGTCAAATTCATAAAAAGGAGAAACATGATTATCTTCATTGTGTACAATCCTAATAACTAGGTCCTTGTCACTCATAGAAACATAACATAATCATATTAAAATACTTCATCAACCCATAAAACTTCAAAGAGGATATGAACTCACCAGATCACTACGCTCAACCACACGCCAGAGCTGCCTCCAGATGTCAATATTTTTCTCAAACGGAGTAAGGACAAGCTTCTTATTCTCCTCAAGCCTGAAACACATCCAAAACACGAACTATAATCCTCCTCAACCCTCAAATCCTTTGATAACGCCAGCAAAATTAGAAACGATGAAAATTACATTTGTAATCCCTGAACATGCAATAACCCTAGTTTCCGTCATTTAGTTCTAGCAATCCGATTCATGGCCTATAATCCAAACAAGCCTAAACCAACTAGAACTAACCTCGCTAAACTGCGACGCCAAACCAAGAAAGCTTGCGTTTCGCTGTCATGAAGCTCCTCGGGAGACATGTCGGGAGTCCACGGAGGCCGGCGCGGAACTCGGAGGCTGCTGGCGTGGAGCGCCTCCTCCTGCTTCCTCGTTTCTTCAGGCGTCATTTCGGCAGGGTCCCTACTCTCACAGAAGGATTAAAGTCACAGAACATTCGCGAAAAGAAGAGCGTGGCGGGTGAGTGCCAAAGGAGGAGAAAGAAGACTCACAGGCTGATGATGGTGGTGGAGGCGGCGGCACGTTCGGGAACAGATTCGAGGGATTGTTCGATGATGGCGTCGATGTCGGAGACTTCGGTGAAGGATTCGAGAACCTTCTTTCTGTAGAAACGAGACTTGTCCTTGCTCTGTTGAATCATCTGATTGTGCTGCTTCACCAGGGCTCGACCTAGCCCCGTTTTCTGGTTCTCGTTCTTCTTTCCCATTGCTTCTACACAGTGCTTCTTCCCGTTCCTGTTTCTTTGCTTTGCTTCTCGCCCTCTGCGTCCGTTATGTGATCATGGCTGATTTCGGATTTAGGGTTCGGATTTGTTGCAACGAAGAGGTGCTGTGCCCTGCCCCGTCCGGGTTATTTAGCCCGTTGAACCGACCCGATAGGCAATTAATTCTTTGATCTTTTTAGTTACTAATAATTTAATCTTATCTATAACCACTACCATTAACAAAGTTCTTCCCACTTGAAGTATATTAATATAGCAATTTGTAGTTAAATGTTTTTCTATAAGGTTTTGTCTCTAGAAAGTAACTAGAAAAATAAATAAAAAATTAGAAAAACAAATAAAAATGAATTATTCCACAAAGAACCTAAATTAAAATTAATTAAATTTATGTGTAATACGTTGGTATAACTGCATTAATTTAAATAATATAGTTAAATTCATTAACATTTTCATAAAAATGCGTGGAACAAACTAATAATTTTCTTGTAATATAGATAATTGTTACAGATTAAAAATCGTATGTAATTACATATGAATTTCAAATTCACATATAATTATCTTTTAGATTTACATTTAGTATATAATTTCATCAAATAGTTACGCATAAAAATATTCATATTTATATCTGTATGTAATTGTGTAGTGAAATTATATATAGAAGATTTAATGTAATTTTGTTTTGTTTTTTTTTTTGCAAACATAGAGATATTGAATTGTTTTTTTCAGACATGGATATACATTCAAAAGATTTCATAGACATATATTGAGAACCTTTCTTCTTTTTTTAATGTCTTACAAAAGGCTTTTAAGCAACACCTCTTAGTTAATTACAAAAATGACAACTATTTTTTTCTTTTTATATTATTATTATTTTATAAAAGTGTTATTCTAATGCCATTGTAATGCCCATTTTTTGTTTAACTATTTTTAAGAACTTTCTTTTAATTACAATCTTAAATTTTAGATCTAAATCTTATTAGAAGAATTCATTAATATAATAAAATCTAATCAAAATAAAATCAGTTTAGATATCAAAAACTAATTATTAATCCAACTAGATAATGAATTCTGTGTACAATAATATCAAAATGATAATAATAATAATAATACATTGAATATTGAAGTTTTATTCTATTATATGATCATAACTTGCCAAACTTTTTAACAAATGTATTTTTATATTTTCTTTCACGTAACAATTGTGGAAAAGTTCACAAAAATTTAAAGGAGAGCAACTTCTAAACAGAAAAAGAACCTATTTCAAATTCCAGTGATTAAACTTCAAATAATAGTTAACTCGTGGCTTTTACCTTCTATCCCCTTCTTGCTATTTCATATGAAATTATAGTGTTCATGTTATAAAAATACACAACAGGAAGCAATAAGAAAGTTAGGCATGCATTAGAATCATAAAGACCAATAGTATACAACCTTGAGAAGATTGAAGAGGCTACGAATAATTTTGATAAAGAAAAATTATCAACAGAAGACACCACTTCCAAAATGACCAAACAAATGTTTAAAATTCACTAGGATTGAGTTTCAAAGAGTGTCCTTCGAATCTTAATTAACAGGTTCAACCCAACAAAGTATTACAAAATAAAATCTAAAAAATAATCAGAAATCAAATTCAAAGATTACCCCTAATCCGTAAAATTGATTTTGAATCCTATTTTCGTTTTGAAAACCCTAAAACCTGCGAAAATATAAGAAAGAAAGCTTGTGAAAATGTTATCACTTCACATATTCTAAAACGTGCGAAAATATAAGAAAGAAAGCTTACGAAAATGTTACACTTCACATATTTTGCTTTTATCATGGTTTGGAAGAACAAACTCCTTACCTTGCTCACACATATTGACACTCTGGTTGGTAAGGAATTTGACTTCAAAAAAGATGTTTAGGATTTTTGGTTTCGGAATTTGGATGCGAATTTGATATTTAGGTTTTGGAAAAGAAAGAATGAAATGGAGAAGAAGTTACCTAATATTTTTTTTAATTCTGTACGTAATACTTGTACATACAAATATAATCCTTCAAAAATCATTCACGATTCATGGCGCCAACATTACATACTAATTAAATTCGTATGTAATCAATTTTGACTTACATATAGAAAAATTCATAGGTAAATATTCGTATGTAACACTTACTTTACATACGGATCCAAATCTGTATGTAATAATTGGTAATGTAAATAAAAAAATTCTTGTAGTGTTAATTATTAACAAGGATTCAATAAGGAAATATATAATTATGTTACTTAAAATCGATTGAAAAAAAATACAAACTTTAGGGATTAAATAATATTAATTAAGATTCAGAAGATAACAAACAACTAACCAAAACTTACCAAATACATCTATCACCTATGAACAAAGACCCGATTCTAAATGTTCTAACTTGAATTCAATTAAGTTTTAGACCAGAACACATTATTTTAAGATATAAAACAAGGAAACACATCCAATAGTGTAATGTTTTATTTAGGTAATACATTTAATAAATACATAAAATAATTAATATTAAAAAAATAGTCTATTTGTTTACAAAAATACATTT
This sequence comes from Phaseolus vulgaris, assembly GCF_000499845.2. NCBI lineage: Eukaryota > Viridiplantae > Streptophyta > Magnoliopsida > Fabales > Fabaceae > Phaseolus > Phaseolus vulgaris. The sequence continues at coordinate 10,641,055 of NC_023749.2, forward strand.
TATAACGTTAGAAACTACATTAAAAACACATTTTCCCAACCAACAAGTATATAATCAATATCAAGATTACTGTGTAAAATTTGATAGTGATATATGATTTACTCAAAATTATAGGAATTATTGAATTGTTATATAATATAAGAATAGTATTAAGGATTTGATAGAAACTGTATATAAAATAAGAATAGTTTTATGTGATTGTTTTAATTACTTGATAGAATACTATATACTTTTCAGTTTGATAGAAACCTACATATATACTTAGAATAGTTTTTTTATATAAAAAAATAAGAATAATATTAAGGATTTTGATAGGAACTGTACAGAAATAAAATATAAGTTTAAATATGTCTTTAGGTTAACGATTTATGTTTTTTAATATTTAATAAACATTTTCTTTAAATTAACACTAGTGCAAAAAAGATTTTTTATGATGGTTCTGATGGTAACATAGAATCAAGAGTTATAAAAACTCAACATTTTCTATGTAGGTTGAAAATTTGTCATATTAAGTTCACTTACTATGACTGTTGTCTATGAACCATCATAAAATGTACAAAACACCTGTCATAATATGTTTGGACAAAATTTTCTATGACTGATATTTATACAATCGTCATAGAAACTATGATGGTTTCGATCAGAATCGTCATAGTAAGTGATTTTCTATGACAAATATTTCAACACCCGTCATAGTAAATAAGACTTTTTATATCATCTATTGCAATAACCATCATAGTAAGTTTTTTTTTTAGAAAAATTAATTATTTTATCAATTTTTCAACATTAATTAATAACAATCATCTACATATAGATTTCAGACAAACTCATTAGGAGGCATATCTAATTGAACATTTTGCTTTCCAATTGTCACTAACTAATTATTATTTTTAAATACATTATTTTCTAAAGTTGTTAGTTTACATGTCATTAATTTCTTAAACTTACATACGAAAGTTTAGATGATTAACATGTTATCCTCATTTCTTTTGTACCCTTGTTCCCCACTAAAAAAAAATATGCAAAGAGAACCAGTAAAAATTATTAATATGCCTTGGACAGATAGTAAGATTACTCAACGCAACATTCTCTTTATCTATTTATTATCCTGCTTTTTTCTAACCAACACTTAACATTTGAGTATAAGATCTCAATATCACAAAGAAATGTACTAAGTCATTCATATTGACAGCTTCAAAGAAATGTAGTAAGTGAACTTCAAGAATATTTTAAAAACATGGATAGGAGTCATCTAAAAGTTACTTCTCACCGACACTGTAAACATTTTTGGTCTCATAATTTGAGTCTTTTGATGGAATCTAAGATGTAGTTGGATCAAAGACAGAACTAGAATTTGAATTAATATGTGTAACAGTATAACTTTGCAATTGTATATGTATCATAAACCACCACCAAACAAATGTTAGAAACCAAATTATTAGTTCAAATTGGAAATCACAAATGATTCTTAGGATTCACCTTAAGATCCTCTTCTAGCTTCGAAATAGCCTCTGCTCAAAAACAGATCACAAACAAAAAGTAAAAATCATGAGCACAAGAATACACTTTATTATTATATGCTCAATTTAAAATCTTAAAAATCAAGAACAAAAAGTGATGAACTTTAAGCCCGAAGGAGATTGTTTCCCTTCAAATATCACTCTAAGAGTTTGCAATTAAATAATGATTGATCTAAAATAAATACAACAGAAGTGTACAAAAAGATATGACAATGATGACAAAGGAATGATAAAAATGTAGAAGAGCAAAAGGTATCTAGTGTGTATGAGGACAAAACACAAACAACATTGGAATCAAATAAGAGCGGGCTCACCAGAATCATCAGGCCAATTTCGGAAGTGGATTGCCTGCTAATTAGTGGACAAAGGAGCTAATCGTTCTCGACATCAAATTCTTCAACAGAGTCATCGCCACCAAGAGGCAACACCGTGGAAAAACTATCGTGACTGTGCTCATAACCTACATGGAGTGAGCGCTACAAGATCTCATCTGTGACCACACCGACAATGGGATTTACTTGTCGTTAGATCGAGGAGATTTCGACTCCAGATCCAAGCAATGCAGGCTTTTGGAATCAATCATGGTTCTCTTCCCCCTTGAGAAAGTAATATTTTCAATCTGTTGCATGCTCCGTTGCATTCACGCCTCCAATTTCACAAGCATGACCGCAATTACCAGACAAAGCACAACCACAAAGGAGTAACCACAACAACGAAGATTGACGAGAACTCCAAAGTAAAGTATGTGTCACATTAGGGTTTAAAGAAGAGAGTTTGTTCCTGAAGAGAGGAAAAGAAGTATGAAGCTCAAGCAGAGAATGTAAATATTCCAAAATGCTAAAAAAGAAAAGAAAAGAGTTACTATGTCGGATAAAATTAAGCGTGACATGGTAACTAATTTACTATAAAAGTTATACACACATACAACATAATAAATATTTACCATGTCATTTCTAATTATAACTGACATAATAAATTATATATTTATTACGAAAATGCCATCGTACTACTTATTATAACAGGTATATTACAACCATCATAATAAGTCGTTGTTGATTATTGTTTTTGTACTAGTGTAAGTATTTAATAAAGCAACTTTTTTTTCAAATTATATTTACATTACCTTTGACATGATACCGATTTTATATGACTTAAAATGTTATGACAAAATAAATATTAAAGGATCAAAATATAAATATAAAAATATTTTAGGAATTTAAATCAATAAATATTTTATTAAGGACTTAAAAATATGTTTAATTTATTAGATACAATATTAATTATTTAAAATAAAAATTGGTCAAATATTAAAAATATGAAAGTTATTTAAGTCTAAAATAAAACACTAATCAACTACAATTTTAAGGTTTAAATTATTTTATATTTTGTTTTTGTGTATTTGTGAATTTAATTGTTGTTTATTGTCTAAAATAATTTTATTAATTTTCCCATAAAGCTTATAAGTAATATTTCCTTTTAATATTAGGTTCTTTTTGTTATAACTTTCAATCACAACCCCTCGTTCGATATGTCTAGGTTGAATAATGCATTTTAAGAGTTGTCTCATAATGCAATTGAGTTTGTTATAAGTTAACATGCACAAACACATATTTTGACACTAATCGAATTGAAAGTTTGTTGAGGTTAGATACATTAGTTAATAGAATTCATATGATATATCTTTTGTTGTTAACCAACCTTAATTATGTGTCAAAGTATCGTTGATACTCAACTGTTTTATCATTTGTATCCTTCTTAGATAATGGTGTTGACTTCAACTAACAAAATATTGGAGGTTACATGTTACTATTGCAATCATGGGCTTGAAATTGCATTACATGTATTTCTCCTACAGTTGAACCTTTAACTACTGAAAACATTGAAGTCGACATTGACTTTCCATTGGCGAAACATTAGTTTTTATGCACTTCACAATGTAATTGAATGCAACACTTATTTTGTTAATTAAGTATCATTCTTTATCATAGGTGATCTCTTCCAGGATAATCACACTTACATATGCACTTCATTTATTATGAAGCACATTTAACCCACTAGCAACCAAAGGAGGCCATTCCTAAACCTAATTATTACAATATTCTCCACGTAGTTATTTTGTCACACACATCTTAAGAACAATCTTGTTTCATTTTTTTTGGATTCCTTAACATGTAGATAATGTCAGACATTAGATCATTATTGACGTCCCTCCTATTATTCACTTTGTTGTTTCTCTTATATGTTTTTTCACAATAGATTTTCATCAAACTGATAGGGTCATGACGTAGTTTGGGCTTTGCCAATGTATTCCTTCAAACTAGTTAAGCTTAGATCAACTTCATAAAGATGTCATGAGAAGAAGAATGAATATATATTGACTTCAATATTATGAAAAGTGGATCGCCATGTGGAATGATCGAATAAATGGCCTAATTCAAGGACACCAGTTCGAAGAAAAAGATCATTTTCGTGACACTGCACAATATATGTAATGGTACATCCAACGTATCATTCGGTACATAACACCTCAACAAATATGTATATCAATGAACGATGTAAGTTCATTTTCTATTGCATTTCAGAATGCAATTTTTAATGACACCCCAACTAATTGTTACTTTTCCAATAATATGACACTTCCCACGATCCTGAACAAATGCAACCTCAACCATAATATCAACATATTTGATCCTTTTCTATTGCTTAAAAATTTCAACCAGCTCCAACATTCAAATACATGGGTAACATTCACACCATGCCTGGTCAATCATCATCTCAACACCAAGTTCCTTCCACATATAACATCTTTCCTTCTCAACTGAATGTTTTGTCAACTCCATCACATTATATTAACCACTTCTTCGACCACCTCGCTCTCTACATACAATCTAATACTATATGTGGATTGTAATTGACCAACCATGTCTTCACAGATGTTCGTGAGGACAATAAAGAGGAACATGATCATGTTGAACAAGATGTTTTGATGTCTCCAAATCCAAGAGGAAAGCTTGAAGACCTTGTTGTTGGGTGTGTGTGTGTGTTGTCTAGTTGTTTGAAACTTGTTAATTCACTCCTTAAGATGATCCAAGTTCATTTGAATCTTTAACCTTTTGAAAATATGGGTTTTATAAAAAGTTGTTGAAATTTCAAAACAACAGGTTGTTTTACCTTAGCAATTTTTGAAAAGGTTTTGAAAAGCTTGACTTTGTTGTCAAGTCAATCAACCGATTGTTTCGACAAATCAATCGATTGTTTTTCCTGAAAACCTTAACACAATTTTGTTAAGTGGTTTTAATATGTTTTAAATGATCCTAACTACCTTGGCTCCTTTATTAAATGTTTTTGACTACTTGGTTGGTCCATATAAAGGTGGTTTTACGCTCCTAATCTTGGAGTAAGAAAAAGAGTTTATAAAAAATCGTTTTTCCAAGATTTGAAAGAGCTTTGGATCATTTTTAAGTGTGTACAATAGGATTGGGTTGTAATTCTGAACTTTAAGCTTTGTAATACTGATAGCTGTCGTTTTGATGTCAAATTAATATGATTCTAGCGTAGACTTGTCTAACACTAGAGAGATGATAGTATAATTATGGACAAATGTCCCCAAGTCGTCTCCCAACGAATCCAATAGTAAAATCAGTTGATCAGGTTTAAAATCTATCTGCAAGCAATAAAAGTTAGCAATAACAATAAAGATAAAAAGGGGGTTTGAGATAGTTGTGCAGAAAATATAAAAGAGATTAAAATAACAAATAAAAAGTTGTTGATCCCAAGTTCTTCCACCATTGAATTCTTCACAGGTTGTCTAAAGATTAATCTTTTCTCAATCCTCCACCAGAGCTAAACCAGATTGAACATGCGCAGATCTGATTCAACTGAAACTCACTAGTAAAACATGCGTCTACTGGTTTAATCCATACCCACTTTGTTCCATGCGTATACTCCATGGGAATGCTTACCTCCTCTTCCTTGAATCATGCGCCCAAGAAATTAATTATAACAATGCGAACTAACTAAGAAACCAAAGTTTAAGATAAGGAAGACTCTCAATCATGCGTTCAAGTACAACCTCTCACAAAAACTAGTTTTCCAGGAGATTAGACAATAAAAACAACTGCTATAGAGAATTAAAAATAGAAACTTTTATTGAACGAAACCTCAGAGCTCAATGGGAAATTACAAAGGAATCAACAAAAAAGGTTTAGCCTTCCATGCGGAGGCAAAACAAAAGAATTACAAAGAAGAAAATAAACTAAGAAAACCCTATGAAGCTCTCCCTTTTCTCCTTGATGCTTGTGTCCTTTTATAGGCTTTTCTGCTCCAAGGATCTTGGGAAAATATTGCAGTTTAGATTTTGTAAACAGTTTCCACTTTCCATAATTCTTTTTATTTTGCAGAAGATTTGCTTCCAATTCTGTTTCTGGAATCTTGTAGCTTTTATTTTCTTTTTCTTTTCCTCAGAATATTTTTTCTGTTTTGGTTCAAAAAGCAACTTGGACTTTTGCATATTTGGCCCATTCACAAAGGTAGATGCTTCCTCTGGATAATTTACTATAAAAACACAAAATTAACAATAATAATAGTTAAGGCCCAAATAAACCCAATTATAAGAATATTAATTAAAACAATTGATTTATTTATTATTATAGTCCAATAATCTATGAATAAGGCTAGTGAGTGTGAATAAATATATGCTCATCAAATACCCAAGTGTATTCTATTCCCTTCTTCCTTGATTACTGTATTTGTGTTGTCAGGGAGTGTTGTGTGTTCTTGAGGGGTTCAAGATCAACACTTTCGGTGTGTTTTGTCAAATGTAGTGTGTTTCATGTGAGGTTAAAGGGCACTACTTTGGTGTGTGGTGTTTGTAATATGGTTTTGATTACATAGTGGAATACCCAGTGGTTTCTGGGAACTAGATGTAGTTATTGGTGTAAGAGTGAACCAGTATAAATCTGTTTGTGTGATTCTCTCTTTCCCTGATCTCACATATATCTGTTTTAAGTTGTTTTTATTAACTACTGATAAAAACAACCGGAAGAATCGCAAAAACAACTGGAAATCAACTAAAACAGCTTTGTGCATTGCTTTCCTTAGTTTCTTTCTCTGTGATTCTTCATTGACTTTCATTATACCTTTAAAGTTTGCGAAAATATTTCTTAAACAATTCACCCCCCTTCTTGTTTAAGACCATATATTCTAACAGATCATAATGAATATGGAGCCCTAGTTGCATTTTCATCATTCATCTACCAAATATAAAGCACATAAAAGGTCGAGAAAACAACTTAGAAGACCATTTTGTGACATTGACTCACATAGATAAATGTTTTTTCTGTTATCAACAATATTCCAATAGTAATATATATATATATTAAATATTTATATATATAAGTAAGTATTTTAAATTTTCCAAAATTACATTCCATTAACATAAGTAATTTCATTAATTAATTAAATTAACTAAAATGTGAACTATAACTTACAAAATAATAATTTAAATATATTTGATTACATTAATATGTTAAATTATTCAAAATACATTCATTTAACATATATATAAATAATTAAGTACATTATCTAAATTTTAAAAATTGTCAACATAAAAAAACAAATAAAATAAAAGAACAAAAAGATATTAAAAAAAACAAGCGTACTAAGAAGAATAGTTTAAAAAAAAGTTGTATACTTGCTAGCAGTATTTCAAAAAAGAAAAAAAAGAATATAATTCATGTTATTAAGCGCGACTTGAACAAAATAAAAAAAAATTGCACAACATAAAAGCAAAAACCAGAAAAATAAAACAAACATACTTTCTAGCACAACTTTAGCAAGCATTTATGTACAACTTCATATAAAACAAAAAAAAATATTTGTTAGAATGTATGGCTTTAAACTAGAGGGGAGTGAATATTTAAAGAGAGATTTCGAAAACTTTTAAGCCTTGAATGAAATTACTTCGAGAATATCTTGATTAAGAAATCAGTTTTTCAAAACACAAAGCAAAAAGCACAACACCAGAAAAACAATCGGTTGTTTCGCAGAAACAATCGGTTGTTTATACCAGTTTACAAATAACAAAACTGAATTTAAAGAGTTAAGGGATAGAGAAAATGCACACAGAGATTTATACTGGTTCACTATAAACCCAGAGCTACATCCAGTCTTCTCAGAAACCACTAAGGAACACCACTAAGCAATCAAACCTAGATCACTTACAACACAACCAAGAAAGTGACACTGATCCCCTCAAGACACACTTCTCTTGGCCAACACACACTAAGAATGCTAATCTTGATCCCCTCAAGAACACACAACACTTCTCAGCAAACACACAAAGATTCTTGTTCAACATACAAGGATTACACTTGTTACAGAAGCAAATCTGAAATCAATACAAGCAGAAATCCTATCTCACACTCTTTGATCAATCTCAATCTCTAAACAATCTCAACTCTTTGAAAAACTCAAAACACTTGTGTAAAAACTTCTTAATTCAAATATGTTTTTCTGAATATATTAAAAGATGTTGTTTGTTATCAAATCTTAACAAACTTATTCATTGCATTTAAGGATTGGTCAACATTAAAGACTGGAGCGTAAACAGTTAGAAAAACATTTAATGCTCAGTCAAAGTGTAAACCATTTTTCTGTTATGGTACCAAAACAAACAATCGATTGTTTTGGTTTTAATAGCTCAATCATTTGAAAAACAGTTTTCAACCTTTTCTAAAACCTCCTAAGTATAAAACAATCGGTTGTTTCGACAAAACAATCGGTTGTTTTTCACTTAGTTTGAAAAACACTTTTCTTCTAAAAAGATTGAGAATGCCTATGCTTTGGATTCAATCAAGAGTGGATTACATAAACAATCTACCCTAGATCCTATCTAAGACAACTCAACAACAACAAGCACAGCCAAGCCTTCAACATCCTTCAAAGGGTTTGGATTCTTCAAAGCTCTCCCCCTATTTGATGAAGACAAATCCCTGGTGCTTGTGTTTGATCTGATTGAATCTGAAGCAGTACCTGCAAAAATAGCATATCTACCATCCAATGCTTCTTACAGCAACATGTTAGATTTTCACACATTTAAGACATAAAATCTGATAAACAATCGGTTGTTTACTCGAAACAATCGGTTGTTTCTATCAGCAGCAGCAAAAACCAGTTTTATATCAGAGATTTTAATAGAATCAAATAGTTTCAGATAAGGATTCACAAGACCAATTAATTCTCCCCCTATTTGTCTTCACAAATAGACTTTAACAATAACAACACAGATTTAGGAGAGATTATTAAGATCAAGAATACCTAACTCATTTCTTAGGAAAAATAACCTCTCTTTTGGTAGTGGTTTTGTGAAGATGTTAGCTAATTGCAGTTTGGTATTCACAAACTTCACTTCACAGTTCCCATTGTTTACATGATCCCTAATGAAATGATGTCTTATCTCAATATGGTTGGTCCTTGAGTGCTGAATTTGACTTTTGGCAAGATTGATGGCACTTGTGTTATCATACATCAAATGAACTTTGCTGATTTGTAATCCAAAGTCTGCTAGTTGTTGTTTGAGCCATAGAATCTGTGCACAGCAACTACCAATAGCTATATACTCAGCCTTAGCAGTAGAGAGAGCAACACATGCTTGCTTCTTGTTATGCCATGAGATTAGGCTTGAGCCAAGGAGGTGGCAAGTGCCACTTGTGCTCTTTCTATCTAGCTTGCAACCTGCAAAGTCAGAATCTGAATAACCAATTAAATGAATTGGAGAGTGAAAAGGATACCATAATCCAACAGATGATGTTCCTTTGAGATATATCAGAATTCTTTTTGCAGCTTTGAAGTGTGACTCTTTAGGATTTGCTTGATATTTAGCACAAAGACACACCGCAAACATGATGTCCGACCTACTAGCTGTTAGATATAGCAAAGAGCCAATCAATCCTCTGTATTTGGTTTGATCTACACTCTTTCCAGCAGAATCAACATCCATGTAGCAGCTTGATGGCATTGGAGTGCTTGCTTCTTTGCAACTCTCCATTTCAAATTACTTGAGAATCTCTTTGCAATACTTTGATTGACATAGAAAGATCCCATCCTTTGTTTTCTTAACCTGTAATTCAAGAAAGAAAGACAATTCTCTCATCATAGACATTTCAAACTCACCTTTCATTGCAGCCACAAATTCTTCACACAAACTATCTTGCGTAGCACCAAAGATGATGTCATCAACATAAATTTGCACAAGTATTATTTCTGAATTTGACTTTTTGATGAAGAGAGTCTTGTCTACCATTCCCCTTTCATAACCATGACATAGCAGAAAGTTGTTAAACCTCTCATACCACTGCCTTGGAGCTTGCTTCAGGCCATACAAAGCTTTTTTCAACTTGAAGACATGGTTGGGATGTTTATGATCTTCAAAATCCGGTGGTTGATCTACATACACTTTCTCATTGATGTAGCCATTTAAGAAGGCACTCTTGACATCCATTTGGAAGAGTTTGAAACCACTCATACAAGCAAAAGCTAACAGCAGCCTCACAGCCTCCAACCTTGCAACAGGGGCAAAGGTTTCACCATAATCTATGCCCTCCTCTTGATTGTAGCCTTTGGCAACTAACCTTGTTTTGTTCCTTGTGATCACACCATCTTCATCTAACTTGTTCCTGAAAACCCACTTCGAACCTATAATGTTCATTTCATCTGTTTTAGGAACAAGAAACCATACCTCATTCCTTGCAAACTGATTCAACTCTTCATGCATAGCTTCAACCCACTTCTCATCCTTGAGAGCTTCATTAATTGACTTTGGTTCAATTTGAGATACGAAAATTGTGTGCCTGCAGAAGTTTGAGATGGAGCTTCGTGTGGAGACACCTTCCTTTATCTGCTTTATGATGTTTTCCACTGACAGATCTCTAGGAATCCTCCACTATTTGGGCAACTCACTCTGTTGCAGAATTTCAATCGGTTGTTTCTACGAATCAACCGGTTGTTTTTCTGCACAGATTTCTAGCTTCTCCAAACTGATGCTTTGTTCATCCTCTTCAGCTCTGGTCTTTGGGATTTGGATGTTTCTGTGATCTACCTCATCAAAGACAACGTGAACTGATTCTTCTACAGTCATCAACCTCTTATTGTAGATTCTATATGCATGACTTGTGACAAAATACCCTATGAAGATGCCAAGATCTGCTTTCTCATCAAACTTCCACAAGTTTTCCTTTCCATTGTTGAGAACGAAACAACTGCAGCCAAAAACTCTGAGATGGTTGATGTTAGGCTTCCTTCCATTGAAGAGTTCATATGGAGTTTTCTTCAAAATGGGCCTAATAAGCACTTTATTCATTACATAACACGAAGTGCTCACTGCATCCGCCCAAAAGTACTTAGGAAGAGATGATTCACTAAGCATTGTCCTTGCTAGCTCTTCAAGAGACCTGTTCTTCCTCTCTACCACACCATTCTGCTGTGGAGTTCTTGGAGCAGAGAAGTTGTGCAGAATCCCCATCTTCTCACAGAATTTCTAAACTTCTCATTTTGGAATTCTCCTCCATGGTCACTTCTAATAGAGCCTATGTTGCAGTTCTTTGTATTTTGTAGCCTTCTTGCTAGCTTTTTGAATGCAGAAAAGGCATCACTCTTTGATTCCAAGAAAAGAGTCCACGTAAACCTAGAAAAGTCATCAACAATAACAAGAGCATAATAATTTCCACCAAGACTCATAGTTCTTGAGGGTCCAAAGAGATCCATGTGAAGAAGTTCAAGGGGTTTTAAAGAAGAAACAACATTTTTTATTTTAAAAGAACTTTTCACTTGTTTCCCTTTTTGGCATGCTTCACAAATGTGATCCCTCTCAAACTTGAGCTTTGGTAGCCCAATCACAAGATCCCTTGAAATTAACTTGTTCAAGTGATTCATGTGAATATGAACAATTCTTCTATGCCAAAGCCAAGATTCGTCTTGCTTGGATAGAAGACATCCAATTGAACATGGTGAAGAGATATCTAGAAGATACACATTATTTTACTCTCTTACCTTACCAACATTACCTCTTTTGTGTTGGGTAGACAGATTTCACATGTATTTGACTTGAACATCACTCGATATCCCTTGTCACATAGTTGGAAAATGCTCAGCAAATTGTGCTTTAGACCTTCTACATAAAGCACATCATGAATGACCAAGATGTCTTTGTCTCCTATGAATCCTCTCCCAAGAATCCTTCCTTTGTTGTTGTCCCCATAGGTGACATGCCCTTCTTGCTTAAAGGAGATGCTCAGGAACTTTGATTTGTCCCCTGTCATGTGCTTGCAGCATCCACTGTCCAAGTACCATTGTTGCTTGCTCTCCTTCAAGATTTCCTACAAAGAAGATTTTCAAGTACAAAGATTTGGTCCCCTTATGAATATGGGTCCATTTTGTTTATATTCATCAATTGAATCTTTATTGCACTTAGGAATCCACTTCATAAAGTCTCTAGGAACAACAGATTTTCTGATTTTACAGAACCTCGCAGAATGACCTCTTTTCATGCAATAGAAGCATGTAACAATCGGTTGTTTCGATGGTCCAATCAGTTGTTTTTCTGGCATTTTCGAAAATGATTTTAAAAATCTATCTTGTTTGTTTTGTGGGTTAAAGCCCAATCCAGCTTTTTCAAAAACACAGTTTTGAGATGCCAAGACATTCTCAAAGTTGGATTGACCTTCAGAAAGCTTATCCACAGTTTTAACAAGATAGTGAACCTTATTTTCAAGATTTTCGCAATTTTCACAAACAAGAGTATTACACTTGCAAGAGGAGTTTTTGTAAATGATTTCAAGGTTTTCAAAATCTGTTTTTGAATTTTCTAATTCCTCTTTCAGTGATTTTACTCTGTTTTCAAGCTAGCTTTTCTTTTAACCGACTGTTCAAGAGGGCCAATCGGTTGGCTTCTTCATGCGTTTCTTGAAAAGCTTGAAGTAATTGACCATAATTTTCACAGTTTGAGGAGTTAGATGAACTTACACTACTTGAGTCATCCTCCTTTCTGGCCATGAAGTAGAGGTTGAGGCTTTTCTTGTTTTGCCTTCTTTTCCTTCTTGCTTGACTCTTTGACCTTGCCTCCTTTGGTTCATTGTTTCCATGAGTAGCCTTGAGTGTGTCCTACATCTCTTTAGCAGTTTTGCATTTTGATATCCTGAAAAACTCATTAGTATCTAGTGTAGAAGCTATTATGTTTTGAGCAGTACAATCAAGCTTGGCCATTTTACATTCATCATTGGTACATTGAGACCAAGGTTTTGCAATGAAAAACCCGTTCTTTTGAAACTTTGGAATGTAAGGACCATTCTCAATTGAGTCCCAAATTCCTTGATCAATAGATTCCAAAAAGATTTTCATTCTAGCTTTCCAGTATTTGTAATTCAATCCACAGAATGAAGGTGGTATAGAAAAAGGATTTTTGGATCAACTTGAATAACTTTCAAGAACCAAGCTCTTGATGCCAATTGTTAGAATGTATGGCTTTAAACTAGAGGGGGGAGGGGGGGTGAATGGTTTAAAGAGAGATTTTGAAAACTTTTAAGCCTTGAATGAAATTACTTCGAGAATATCTTGATTAAGAAATCAGTTTTTCAAAACACAAAGTAAAAAGCACAGTACCAGAAAAACAATCGGTTGTTTATACCAATTTACAAATAACAAAATTGAATTTAAAGAGTTAAGGGATAGAGAAAATGCACACAAAGATTTATACTGGTTCACTCTAAACCCAGAGCTACATCCAGTCTTCTCAGAAACCACTGAGGAACACCACTAAGCAATCAAACCTAGATCACTTACAACACAACCAAGAAAGTGACCTTGATCCCATCAAGACACACACTTCTCTTGGCCAACACACCAACACTAAGAATGTTGATCTTGATCCCCTCAAGAACACACAACACTTCTCAGCAAACACACAAAGATTCTTGTTCAACAAATACAAGGATTACACTTTTTACAGAAGCAAATCTGAAATCAATACAAGCAGAAATCCTATCTCACACTCTTTGATCAATCTCAATCTCTAAGCAATCTCAACTCTTTGAAAAACTCAAAATACTTGTGTAAAAACTTCTTAATTCAAAGCTGTTTTTCTGAATATATTAAAAGATGTTGTTTGTTATCAAATCTTAACAAACTTATTCATTGCATTTAAGGATTGGTCAACATTAAAGACTGGAGCGTAAACAGTTAGAAAAACATTTAATGCTCAGTCAAAGTGTAAACCATTTTTCTGTTATGGTACCAAAACAAACAATCGGTTGTTTCCACGAATCAATCGGTTGTTTTGGTTCTAACAGCTCAACCATTTGAAAAACAGTTTTCAACCTTTTCTAAAAACTCCTAAGTATAAAACAATCGGTTGTTTCGACAAAACAATCGGTTGTTTTTCACTTAGTTTGAAAAACACTTTTCTTCTAAAAAGATTGAGAATTCCTATGCTTTGGATTCAATCAAGAGTGGATTACATAAACAATCTACCCTAGATCCTATCTAAGACAGCTCAGCAACAACAAGCATAGTCAAGCCTTCAACATCCTTCAAAGGGTTTGGATTCTTCAAAGCTTGAACACCACTTGGTTCAACAATATTATCCTCTCAACTTGCTTGAACTTCTTTAAAACTATTATTACAAGCTATGAAGCATAGACACGGACACAACATGGATACAGATACGAAGATACGGCTAAATTGAAAAATATAGAATACGAGACACGACATATATATATATACATATTGTTAAAATATATTAATGTACTTCCTAATCTGAAAAATTAAAAAATATATATATTTATAAAAAAATCTAACAAAAGATAAACATATTTAAATTATAATGTTTGAATTTTACATTTGTTCATCCTCATTGAAAAATACAACTTCTAATTCTGGTTCATCAAGAGATAAATTAACAATCTCAAGAATTTCATTTTCATCCAATGAAAAATCATCTCCTGCAATATTCCACAATTTAGTTTCCTCTTCTTTGTATTTTGAGGAATTTCTTGATAGAAGACGGAGATTACTATGGATAAATATTAGATCCTATGCCCTTTTAGGTGTCATCTTATTTCTTTTCAGAGAATGTATGAAAGAGTAGGTACTCCAATTTCTTTCACAACAAGAAGAAGAACATGGTTGTCCAAGTAGCTTAAGAGCTATCTTCTGAAGTGTTGGTGCATGAGTTCCAAGAACAATCCACCATGATTTTGCATCCATTTTACTTCTATCCCTTAAAGAGTCAGCATCATCAAAATCTTCTCTTCGACCTGAAAAGTTTGCAAACTCTATATTTACCTGTGTCCTTATGTTTGCATCATCAAAGTATCTCATAAAACATTTTTTTCTTTCCTGAGTAATTTCATGATCTTGATGTGGGGCAAGTCTTTTTGAATCTTCATCTAACCATTCACGATTATAATATCTACAAAATTAAAAACATATAAACATAAATCAATATAATATTATAAATTTATGATATTATAAATAATATGTACACAACAAAATATAATTATGAAATAATTTAACTATATAATGTATTACCTTGGATTTAAAGAATGAGCCAGACAATGAAGAAGTGTGCTACTCTTATCCAACGATCAATTAATATTAACTCCACTACATTGAAAAATGATGAATATTCAACTTTTGTCTTCCTTTCATGTTGGTATATGACTATTTTCACATTTTCAATCATTGAATCCCACATTCCATATACCAAGTGAAGAGATGCCATATCCGTATCTGTTTTTTAAGAACATCATAAATAGGGGCAGTAAAAGCAAGTATATAATCAACCTTCATCCACCAATTATCATTCAACAAAATTTCTTTCACAAATTGTGCACTATCCACATTATCCTTTTTGTAAAAAGACCATTCATCACTAATAACCATCTCTTGGAGTCCTTTTTTCAAACTTCTAAACCTTTTTGACATGACTATGGTTGAAGCAAATCTTATTGGAGCAACAGAGAGCAACTTCAATGAGTTGAAATTATTGAACATTGATAATCTCATAGAGTGTCCCATAATAAAGTTTTTAACAAAGGTAGCATCATCAACAATTTGTTAGATCTAAGAACATTGATGATAAATATCACTATTTTTATCAGTATTTTTTGCTGCACAAATATTTTCAATGCAAGATTCAATGTGTGAACTGCACAAGGAGTCCAATAAATTGAAGGAAATTCATATCCTATGAGCATACCCGCTGCCTTACATACAACTGCATTATCAGTTATTATTTGTACCACATTGTTGTGTCCAACCTCCATAATTACATCTCTCATGTGTTTAGCAATAAATTCTTTGTCCTTTATCTCACCAGATCCATCTACTGACTTTAAAAACATTGATCCCCACTCAGTGATAGCCATGAAATTTATGAGTGGTCTTCTTTGAGGATCACTCCACCCATCACTAACAATTGTTACACCTTTCTGATTCCACGAGTTTCGTATAGGTTGCAAAAGATTTTCTACATGACTTCTTTCCTTTGAAAGCAAAGGACCTCTCAATTTATTATATGTTGGCGGTACATATCCACTAAGATTAGAAGTATTGGTTGCATTAGAAAATGCACTTCTATAATAAGGACTTATTGCTAAATGAAACGGTAGTCCTGAAGAATAAAACATTCTTGCAATTTCACAATCAAGAGTATCTCTCATCTGAATATTGAAAGCAGCTTGTAAAAAACCTTTGAATTTTGGGTTAACATCACTCCTAGTCTGATTTCCTTCATCAGATACAGGTGGTAGAGAGACTTTTTTTTGTTTCAAACCCTCTATTTTCAATTTTGCTTCATTGTCTAATTTTTTTAACTCAACAAGTTTTGACGCGGTCACATACGGACAACTTCTAACTCCTGCTCCCGTAAGTTTTAATAAATGAGCTCTTACTCGAGTGTAAGATCCATTCAATATAAAATTACACAAACTACATTGGATCATATTATTTCCACCACCAGTTGTTTTTCTTAGCTTTGAAACATATCTCCACAAAGGTTTTGTTTCATCTTCTTGTTCGATAGCTTGATTAGGTATATTCATCTTAATTTCCTAACAAAAATAAATTAAATATAATAAATTTACTTAAATATAAAAATCAAATAAATTCATCTAATAGATATAATTTATGAATAAAAAACAAAACATGTAGTAAATTAAAAATTAATAGTAGTATAATATACTAGATTTTTTAAAATAAACATTCTAACCGGGTTAGAGATTGAGTCGTCCAAGGTGGTGAATCTCAGGTAGACCAATCTCTGTCTTGAGACTAATTTTCTTGTTGAGCTTTAGCGATGAAAATCGAGTGGAAGTTCACCTCTCCAATGCTCAAGAGAAAGAGTGTAAGATATATGATTAATAACTAAATGGATTGAGTATTAAGTAAGTCAGAAATACTCCTTCATTATTGTATTTATAGACTTGTGTTTATCATTAAGTGGTTATATTTACATAACCATAAATATTTATCATGAAGTGGTTATATCTACATAACCATAAATATTTATCATTAAGTGGTTATATTTACATAACCATAAATATTTATTATGAAGTGGTTATATTTAAATAACCATAAATATTTATCATTAAGTGATTATATTTACATAATCATAACTATATGATTATATTTAAATAAGCATAAATATTTATCATTAAGTGGTTATATTGACATAACCATAAATAATTATCACGAAGTGATTATATCTACATAACCATAAATACTTATCATTAAGTGGTTATATTTACATAATCATAATTAAGTCATTATATTTAAATAAACATAAATATTTATCATTAATTAAGTAATTATATTTACATTATCATAAAAATATTTATCATAATAACTATCAAAACATTTATCATTAATGGATTATATTTACATAATCATACAAATATTTTTTTTTTAAGTGTTTATATTTATATAATCATAAAAATATTTATCATTAAGTATAATCATAAAAATAATTATTTGATTATATTTATATTAACATATAAATATTTATCAATAAGTAGTAATTAATAACTAGTTATATTTATTTAGAGTTATTTAAAGTATTATAATTAAATATAAAATATTGTGATTTAAAATATTTTATTTCTTTTGAAGTTAAAATTTAATCTTATAATATTAATATTTAATAAAAATATTATTGTTTAAAAATTAATTTAAATTATAAAATGTAATTTAATGGCAAGCCCCAAAGCAAGTACCGTGTGATTGTCACTCTTGAAATAAATAAAGGAAAAGCAGGCACATGTCAGTAATAAATTAATGAATCTCAGTTTTCCTTTAAAAAAAAAAGAAATCCTAACGCTTCATCTTCTTCTTTCTTTCATCAGAACTTCACAGTCATCTTCGTCACTCCTTCATCTTCTCCGTTCTCCTCCACATCCTCCACGCATTTAAAAGTATCCACTGCGTGTCCACAATCTAGGTTGTGTCCAGCCCAACTCACTACATTCTGTTGAAGATGGTTGTTGCCCTTTCAAGACATGTGTTTGATGAAGTCATTTGTGTACATGTATAGTTGTATTTGCTTTAAGAATGTCTTAGGTATAAGTTAGAGGTTGTTTAAGATTAGACTTTTTGTTGGGTAACTCGCCTCTTAACCCCTGACCATGTGATAAGAGTAAGCACAAATTTTCTGAAACTGTTTTTCACATGTTTTGCAAAAACACCTTTACTGCATAAAAATAAATATGTTCTTTTCTAAATAAACAGATTCTTTTTTAAACTGATGCATTGACTAAGTCTTTCGAAAATCAGGTTTTGTGCATCAAGTATTTTGACTAAGTCTTCTCTCTTTCAAAACGATTGTGTTTCAATAGTCAAGTTTTTTCTGTTATCGTTTTGAAAAATAAATCTGTTCATCTGTAAATGAATGGATTCTTTTTAGTCTGGTGCCATGTGTATCTTAAAAGCTTTTTTCGTTTTATCCTTGCACCAGAATGGTTGACTGAGTCTCCTTCAAATAACAAATTCTCTAACTGCTTTTGAAAATAAATATGTTCATTTTATTTCAATCTGTTCTTTTTATAACAGCTTTAACTGTTTTTTGAAAAATTGTTATAAGTTGTTTTTATATAAAAAGAAAACTTGTTCCTACGTTTAAAAAAGAATCATACATTTGAGAAAACAAGTTTTACATCAGAGAATTAAGGATTTACAGAGAATTGGCATGTGTTCTTGAAAGATTTCAAAAATCAAAAGTGTGCTTGTTCTTGTTTGGTTCTAAGGCTTGGTGAGAGGTGTTGCTACTGTGTGAGCAATCTGTTCTACTGGTCTAAGGCAGATTTATGCATCCTCTATCAGGTGTATTCGTTTCATTTTTCAAATTCTTGTAAAAGTGTGATTGTAAACTCTTCTTGATAGGGTTTCTTGAAGAGTGTGTGTGCTGAAATAGTGCTTTTCAGCAAGTGTGTCAAGTTTCTTGTAGGGTTCAAGAACAGTGGTTGTGTAAGTGTGTTTGGTACATTTTGTTTAGTGGATTTCACCATGGATTAGGTGAGACTGGATGTAGCTCATTTGAGTGAACCAGTATAACTGTTGTGTGTTCATTTCTCTTCATCCATGCACTTGAATTCTTGTTTATCTGTTAATCTGCCAGAAATTGAATATGTTCAATTAAAAATAAATTTGTTCTTTCTGGGCTTGTTCATACAGTTCTTATTTTCTGGAAAATCAGTTTGGTTCTGTGAAGAAGATATATGATCTGTTAAATACAACTGGAACAGGTTGATTGTGATAGGTTACCCAATTGATTGTCAAGCTAATAATTGAACCTTAATCACTTGCTTAAAAATTGAAGGTCACTGTTTTTGCTGTTCACAGTTTTCTCTTTAAAATCAGTGTGTGTGGCTTGCAAATTAATCTGTATAATCTCAAGATTAACTTGGTTGATCTAAACGTTTTCAAACATAAACAGTGTCAAAATAAATCTGTTCACCCCCCTCTTGAACTTTGACACTATTGAACCCAACAATTGGTATCAAGAGCTAGGACTTGTATTTTAATCAAGTTTGTTTGCAATAATGTATGAGTTTAAAGTGCTTTTTGCTGAGGGATCTTCTGTTAGTAGACCACCTATGTTCAATGGAATGAATTATGCCTTTTGGAAAATTAGAATGAAAATTTTTATGGAATCTATTGACTCGTTTATTTGGGAGGCTGTGGTCCATGGACCCTACCTGCCAATGCAGGTTGTCAAGGATGAAGAAGTGGTAAAGCCAAGATCTGAATGGAATGAGACCGAAAGGAAGAAGGCTCAATATGATCTAGTGGCCAAGAACATCATAACCTTCTCATTAACAATAGATGAGTTCTTCAGGATATCCCAATGTAGTTCAACTAAGGAGATGTGGGAGGTCTTGGAAGTCACTCACGAGGGTACTAAAGATGTGAAGAGGTCAAGAAAACATTCTCTCATCCAAGAATATGAATTGTTTAGAATGCAACCCGAGGAGAGCATTGTTGATGTGCAAAAAAGGTTCACTCATATTGTGAATCACCTTACTGGTTTGGGAAAGGAATTTGACAGAGAGGAACTCAACATAAAAGTGATGAAGTGCCTCGACAGAAGCTGGCAACCCAAGGTGACAGTCATATCAGAAAGTCGTGATCTATCAAAGATGTCAACTGCTGCACTCTTTGGGAAATTAATGGAGCATGAGCTGGAGCTCAAGAGACTCAAAGAGCAGGAAACAGTGGAAAGAAAACCCAAAGGACTTGCACTGAAAGCAAGTGAACAGAATGAGATCAGTGAGGAAAAAGAAGATGTTGAACATGATGATACAATCAGCCTACTTACAAAGAGATTCAGCAGATTCCTGAAGAAGAAAAGCAGAGATAGGAACCAGCAGAAAAAGAAGATATCCTAAACCTAATGACTCAAATTCCTCTAACTATACTTGCTTTGGCTGTGGCAAAACAGGGCACATCAAAATGGATTGTCCAAACAATCAATCAAAGGACAAATCTGCCAACAAAAAGGTTGAAAGGAGCAAGAGGAGAAGAGCTTACATTTCATGGGAAGAGAATGAAGTATCTTCAACCAGCAGCTCTTCAACTGAAAGTGAGGAAAACAATCTGTGCTTCATGGTGAAAGATGAAGGGTCAATCTCTGATTCAAAAGGCAGCAAGAAAAATCAATGGTACTTGGACAGTGGTTGTTCCAAACATATGATTGGAGATCTTACAAAATTCACTAGCTTGAAGCTCAAAGGAGAGGGACATGTAACCTATGGTGATAATAACCGAGGAAGATTTTGGGGCAGAGGCACTGTTGGAACAGGGAATTCAACCACTATTGAGAATGTGCTTTATGTAGAAGGACTCAAGCATAGCCTTCTCAGCATCAGTCAACTTTGTGACAAAGGATACAAGGTGAACTTCAAGTCAAAAGGCTGCACAATCTCAAGTGATTCCTCTGGTAAGGTGTGTTTTACTGGTAAGAGAGTGAATAACATATACATCTTGGATATCATGGAAACTATCTCTTCAAATGAGTGTTTACTGTCTAGAAGTGACGAGTCTTGGCTGTGGCACAGGAGGCTAGCTCACATACACACTAATTACTTAGATAAACTGAAATCTAAAGATGTTTCTAGTTTACCTAACATTAAATTTCAGGATAACAGGCTCTGTGATGCTTGTGTGAAAGGTAAACAAATCAGATCCTCTTTCAATTCAAAAGATATTGTTTCTACAAAAAAAATCCATTGGATGTATTGCATATGAACTTATTTGGACCCTCTAGAGTTGCTAGCTTGGCTGAAAATTTGTATGCTTTAGTTGTTGTGGATGACTACTCTAGATTTACATGGACTTTGTTTCTTGCACATAAAAATGATGCTTACAATGCTTTTAAGAAATTAGCAAAGGTTCTGCAGAATGAAAATGGTTGCTGCATAAAATCAATTCGAAGTGATCATGGGGGAGAGTTTCAGAATGCTAGATTTGAGAGGTTATGTGAGAAGCATGGGATATCACATACCTTTTCAGCCCCTAAGACTCCCCAACAAAACGGTGTAGTTGAAAGGAAAAACAGATCATTAGAAGAACTAGCTAGAACCATGTTAAATGAATCTAAGCTTCCTAAGTATTTTTGGGCAGATGCAGTTTATACTGCAACTTATGTGTTAAATAGAACCTTAATTAGACCCATCCTTAAGAAAACTCCATATGAATTGTATAAGGGCAGGAATCCCAGTGTGAGCCACCTTAGAGTGTTTGGGCGTAAATGCTTTGTATTGAATAATGGCAAAGAGAATTCAGGTAAGTTTGATGCTAAATCCGATGAAGGTGTGCACATTGGTTATGCTTTGAATGGTCATGCATATAGAGTCTTCAATAAAAGATTGCTCATAGTAGAAGAATCAATGCATGTTGTATTTGATGAAGCAGATCATAGCATATCTAAAACTGTTGTTGATGACTTTGACTGTAATGAATTTAAATTTGTTTTAAATCAAAATGAATTGATTCATATTGATACTGCTGATACACATGCTATGCAAGAACCTATTGTTTCTGCAGGTTTGCCAAAAGAATGGAAAACCCCGAGAGACCTAACCATTGATAATGTCATTGGGAACATTGAGAAAGGAGTGTCAACTAGAAAATCCTTGAATAACTTCTGTGAAACAATGGCCTTTGTATCTCAAGTGGAACCCAAAAATCTGAATGAAGCCCTCAAGGACAGCAACTGGATTCTGGCCATGCAAGAGGAACTGAATCAATTTGCTCTTAATGAGGTCTGAACTCTTGTTCCTAGAATACCTGAGATGAATATAATTGGAACAAAATGGGTATTCAAAAACAAGATGGATGAGCATGGGGTGATTACCAGAAATAAGGCTAGGCTAGTGGCTAAATGGTATAATCAAGAAGAAGGAATAGACTATGATGAGACATATGCACCGGTGGCTCGGCTAGAAGTTGTTAGATTGTTGCTTGCCTTCTCCTGCATCAAAGGGTTCAACCTATTCCAAATGGATGTGAAGAGTGCCTTCTTGAATGGTTATATAAATGAATAGGTATTTGTTTCACAACCACCAGGTTTTGAAGACCATCAACATCCAGGACATGTGTTCAAACTCAAAAAGGCTTTCTATGGGCTTAAGCAAGCTCCTAGGCAATGGTATGAGAGGCTAAGTGATTTCCTCACCTCACAAGGTTATGACAGAGGCACATCAGATAAGACCTTGTTCATCAAGAAGAAAGGGCATGACAAAATTCTAGTACAAGTATATGTGGATGACATCATTTTTGGATCAAACAATGGAGTGTGAAACTTTTGTGGAAATCATGAAGAGTGAGTTTGAAATGTCAATGATGGGTGAGTTGAACTATTTTCTAGGCTTGCAGGTCAAACAACTTAAGGATGGCATTTTCTTGAATCAAGCCAAGTATTGCAAGGATCTGTTGAGAAAATTTGAAATGGACAAGTGCAAATCAATCAGCACACCCTTCTCAACTAGCTGCCACTTGGATCATGATGAAGCTGGAATTCCTGTTGATGAAACCAAATACAGAGGACTCATAGGATCTCTACTGTATCTCACTGCCAGCAGGCCTGACATAATGTTTGCAGTATGCATGTGTGCTCGGTTTCAATTTGCTCCTAAAGAATCACACTACAATGTTGCCAAAAGGATTTTGAAATATTTGCAAGGAACTAAAGAAGTTGGCTTGTGGTATCCAGGTAACATTTCATTAAGTTTGACTGGATATTCTGATTCAGACTTTATAGGTTGCAAAATTGATAGGAAAAGCACCAGTGGTACCTGTCACTTGTTTGGATCAAGCTTGATCTCATGGCAATGCTAAAAACAGGCATGTGTTGCTCTCTCCACTGCTGAAGCAGAGTACATTGCAGCAGGGAGTTGTTGTGCTCAAACCATATAGCTAAGACAACAATTGAATGACTTTGGTATCTTACTTAACCATATACCTCTGTTGTGTGATAACACAAGTGCAATCAACTTAACCAAAAATCCTGTCATGCATTCAAGAACAAAGCACATTGAAATTAGGCATCACTTTCTAAGGGAACACATATCTAATGGAACATGTGAGATTAAGTTCATTGGTACAGATTTACAACTTGCAGATTTGTTCACAAAACCATTGGCTAAGGATAGGTTTAATTTTCTGCTAAATGAATTGGGAATTATAAATGTTAATTGTACCTCGCAGTGAAAAATTAAATCTGTTTATTTGCAATTAAATGTGTTTATTTTTGGTATTGATATGCCTTGATGACCAGGAAAGAGAAATTATGATCTTTGACTAATTGACTGACTTTGTGGGTATTAACCACTGTACCTTTGACGGTTTTGGTCATGGTTATGTAACCGATTTGATGGTTTGGGTGCTCAATTAAGGTGTGATATGTGTGCATCGTGACCCCAAATATTTGCTGCATTTTTCAAAGATTCTCTGCACAATTTCAGAGCATAAAATCTTCATGCATATCCCTTCATAACTGCTCCATCAAATCATTCATTTTGCAATATAAATTTGTGTAAAAATTTGCTACCCACATTGGTTGTCCATTTTCGGTTCTCATCATTTGAAACACAAGAAAATTCTGGTTCAACCATGGCTTCTTCTTCAAGACAGAAAAAGAAAAATCAGGAAAAGCAAAGCACCTTTCAAGGCGTGCTGGAAGGCTGGTTCGCTGGAGATGAAGAGGGTATCAATGCCTACATTCACGAAATGAGCAGAAAACAGATTAACATACCCAAGGTATTTCAACTGGCTGAAATCAGAGAAATTGGCTGAAACAAGGTCTGCATTGAAGCACCAGAAATTGAAAAAGCTGCTGGAATTAACTGGTAATGTGTATCCTGATTTAGTCAAAGTGTTTTACACAAATCTAACCTTGGATGGAAAGAACATTGTATCCTATGTGAAAGGAATCAAAATGAAGGTCACCAGTGATGTTTGGAATTCAGTGGCTGGAATCAAATATTATGGTCTAAAGGTTGGAAAAGGGAACACAAGTGGGATTCAGGAGTTCAACAAACTTCAGTATTACAGAAATTGTATGAGGACCCCTACCCAGAGCATAAGCAGATTCCATGCAGGTCATTTGAACCTAACACCACGTCTTATTGCCTACATTATAGCATGGCAACTCATCCCAAGAGGTACAAATCATGTTGTTTTACATGAAGAGGATTTAATCCTTCTATACTGCATCATGAATCTGATCAAGGTTAATTGGGTGTATATCATCAATGAGCATATGTTGAAATCCAAAAGATTAAGTGATTATCGCTTTCCTTATGCTATACTTGTTTCAAAATTGATTGACCACTTTGGCATTGACACTTCAAATGAGCGAAATGAAACCATCAAAGTTGTAAGTGAGATTGATAACTCAACTCTCACAAAAATGGGGTTTCATAAAGTGGAGGACAGCTGGGTGTTTCTCAAAGGTAAGGATCCTCAAGAAGAACATGGAGCCTCAAACCTCAACAATGAAGATGGAGATGAGGCTGTTCCCATGGAAGATGACACGGTTCAAGCTGCAGAACACTCATGTTATGTTATCCATCACTCCTGCGGGCAAGAGCCATCTATTGGTCATGCTGGAAGTCAAAGGACAAGCTCTCCATCTGTAGAAATCAGAGGAGATTCACCTGCTCCCCAATCAGTGCATGAAGAAGCTGCTGCAACTCATCAGAATGTTATTGTTGCCTATCAAACCCCATAGTACAAAGGTGAACCATTATCTATGTTTGAAAGGCAGGTTCTGTATCGCCTTGATACCATGACAACAGAATAGAGAGCATATTTTGAGACCACTCAAGCAAGGTTTCAGCACCTTAATGATCAAATTGAAGGAGTTCAGTTGCAGCTTGCAGAGTTATATTACAAAGATTAGAAGTATCTTTCTTTCCATGCTTTCTTTCATCAGTTTATATTTCTGCAATGTTGAACAATTTGTATTTGTTTCTGGACTGTTATGGTTGTGTTTCTGTTTTATCTTTCTCTATGCTTAAATGTTGTTTGATGAATCCAAAGGGGGAGAAAAATAGCTCACCATGCTAGGTGAAGCTAACTGAAACAGGAAGTTACATTCTGTACCTTAAAACTAATTCACATGTTATGCAATGTTTCAATTTTCTGGTTTAGTATTTGGTGCAGTACAGGTTCTTAAAGCAACAGAGCTATGGGGATTTGTCTCCATCAAACAGGGGGAGATTGTTGAGGATGGTTGTTGCCCCTTCAAGACATGTGTTTGATGAAGTCATTTGTGTACATTTCATGTATAGTTGTATTTGCTTTAAGAATGTCTTAGGTATAAGTTAGAGGTTGTTTAAGATTAGGCTTTTTGCTGGGTAACTCACCTCTTAACCCCTGACCATGTGATAAGAGTAAGCACAAATTTTCTGAAACTGTTTTTCACATGTTTTGCAAAAACACCTTTACTGCATAAAAATAAATATGTTCTTTTCTAAATAAACAGATTCTTTTTTAAACTGATGCATTGACTAAGTCTTTCGAAAATCAGGTTTTGTGCATCAAGTATTTTGACTAAGTCTTCTCTCTTTCAAAACGATTGTGTTTCAATAGTCAAGTTTTTTCTGTTATCGTTTTGAAAAATAAATCTGTTCATCTGTAAATGAATGGATTCTTTTTAGTCTGGTGCCATGTGTATCTTAAAAGCTTTTTTCGTTTTATCCTTGCACCAGAATGGTTGACTGAGTCTCCTTCAAATAACAAATTCTCTAACTGCTTTTGAAAATAAATATGTTCATTTTATTTCAATCTGTTCTTTTTATAACAGCTTTAACTGTTTTTTGAAAAATTGTTATAAGTTGTTTTTATATAAAAAGAAAACTTGTTCCTACGTTTAAAAAAGAATCATACATTTGAGAAAACTCTTCAGTGTTCTTGAAAGATTTCAAAAATCAAAAGTGTGCTTGTTCTTGTTTGGTTCTAAGGCTTGGTGAGAGGTGTTGCTACTGTGTGAGCAATCTGTTCTACTAGTCTAAGGCAGATTTATGCATCCTCTATCAGGTGTATTCGTTTCATTTTTCAAATTCTTGTAAAAGTGTGATTGTAAACTCTTCTTGATAGGGTTTCTTGAAGAGTGTGTGTGCTGAAATAGTGCTTTTCAGCAAGTGTGTCAAGTTTCTTGTAGGGTTCAAGAACAGTGGTTGTGTAAGTGTGTTTGGTACATTTTGTTTAGTGGATTTCACCATGAATTAGGTGAGACTGGATGTAGCTCATTTGAGTGAACCAGTATAACTGTTGTGTGTTCATTTCTCTTCATCCATGCACTTGAATTCTTGTTTATCTGTTAATCTGCCAGAAATTGAATATGTTCAATTAAAAATAAATTTGTTCTTTCTGGGCTTGTTCATACAGTTCTTATTTTCTGGAAAATCAGTTTGGTTCTGTGAAGAAGATATATGATCTGTTAAATACAACTGGAACAGGTTGATTGTGATAGGTTACCCAATTGATTGTTAAGCTAATAATTGAACCTTAATCACTTGCTTAAAAATTGAAGGTCACTGTTTTTGTTGTTCACAGTTTTCTCTTTAAAATCAGTGTGTGTGGCTTGCAAATTAATCTGTATAATCTCAAGATTAACTTGGTTGATCTAAACGTTTTCAAACATAAACAGTGTCAAAATAAATCTGTTCATTGCCAAATAAATCGATTTATTTTCTGTGTACTGTGATAAAAATTGATTCTACGCTAAACTTTTAAAAGGTCAATTCACCCCCCCCCCCTCTTGAACTTTGACACTATTGAACCCAACACATTCGACACGGTGTCGACCTCGTGTCGGCCAGGTATCCGTGTCCAATACGTGTCTGACATGCGAAAGCGGTCGTGTCGGAGCTTCATAGGTTACTAGTATAACTTATATAATTTTAAAATTTGCTTATAATTTATCATTTTTGTAATTTATATAAGAAATTACAGTTACAAGAAATCACATGATTTTATAAAATTCTTCTGCGCACATGATTTTGTAAAGAAAAATTATGGTTGAACAACTCCAAATGAGGGGCATACAACCACCCACGTGGCTAAAATAGTAATATTTTAATTGTGTTTTGGGTCTCGAGAATGTAGTGTAATATTTTGAAAAGATTTAAAATTAGGGTGCTTAGGTTACATTGTGAATTTAGATTAAAAGAATTTGTGGTTATAAATTTTTAATTAGGGTTTTCCGTTCTTCTCCACTTCTCCACCTTCATTGCCTCTTTTACTCTCGCATCAGTTCCACTTCTCCTTGAGCTTCTATTCCAATGTCTCCTCTAACATCTATTCAAGGGTTTGTCTGTCCTCCAACTTCTCTTCCAGCGTTTATCGTTCATCGTCGTTCTCGTGGGTGTTTGCAAGGGGAGACCTGACATCTCTTTTCACGATAATTGGGTTGTGCAAGATGAATTTATTAGAATTAGAATATACAAAGAACTACATTTGTGATCATATGTGTCTGCGCTATTTTCTTTTTTTTCTAAAGTATCACTTGATTTTTGTGGAATATATTGTTAAAACTATTTATTTTCGCGTACTTAGTTTGTGTATGCACGTATGTATGTTTTTTTTTATATGTTTTCTCCAAGAAAAGCCTTTTTTGAAGTTATGATATTGTGAATTCAGTCATTGTTGAGTATATAGACAAAGAGAGAGGTCACTACATATTGATATTGTAGATAGATAATCATGTGACTTTCTCCAAGATTGACAATGATATTACAAAAATTTGGCTTCATGTTCAACTAAACTAACTTCAAATTTCAAAAAATATGTCAGCTCAACTACATAAATGAAAGTCAATTAAGCCCATAAATGAAAAACACTTCAAACAATCCAAGCAATTTACAATTGCCAAATACATATGTTAAATTTTGGAAACCACATCACACCCAATCAAATAAACATGTACCATTCTTACCAACTATTTGGTAATAAACATACTTAAGTACTAAACACCTCATGTACGAGCCCTTACAATTATGACTAAGAATTTTATTTTATTTTCTTGCATAGGTAGTCCATGGTGTTTTCATGATAGTTGACACATGTTTCCTTGTTTCGTGCTTAACTCGGGTGAAGATGATACTTTTTTTCTTTTCCCCCGTCGTGCTCTTCGGATACGCCTTTATCATTAACATAAGGCCTCTACAGATGTTCGTCATCTACTCTAGAAGGACTATCATGCAAACAAGATTTTTCCCTTACAACTAACCATTCTTGTAACTCTTTCACATCCTTCTTCAGACTGTTGATGACAACCTTTTACTCCTTCGCTTTGCCAAGCAAATCAACGACTTTTACCAAGCTCCTTTTTTTTTTACATGTCGGTTGTAAATCCATGTCCAACTCCCTTAAATGCTTCTTTAACGAATTCATTTTGCAACTCTTCATTGGACTCAAATAAGTTAACAATAACTTGTTCATGCACACAACAAATACCAACATAATTGAAAAAAAAATAACTATTCTACATTTAATACAAATTTCAATGTACTGGAGAAACCACATATCTGTTGCAGCCTAGAAGCAATTTCAATGTCACGGAGCCTAACATCCATCCAATGTATAATAAGAGGATATCTATTCCCACTCCTCGACACCTAGCGCTTGTAAGAGAATAATTGTTCAAGAGCCCATATCTACACAATTCATGTCATAAATTCATGTCAGTAACCACAAAATGGATGGGAAATCATTACATATACCAACTAAACATTTTAAATTACCTGCATCAAGTATACACAATCACCAACATGGATATATGTCACATTACTTTTCCTCCTCATACACATCGAAGCAATACACAAATTATACTAAATATTTAATTTATTTAATACAAAAAATCTCTAAAAACAACCCATCACTTATCCAAATTTTATATCTTTGTATCTTATATTATTTTATATTCAAATTTGAATGTTGATGGAGTTTTGGAGAAATACATTTGATGTTTCCAATTCACCTGTTCCTATGACATTTGGTGGACGAAGGTAAATGCAGGGGAGTTTCAGAAAATCTTAAAATGAAGATTTTTTATGGTTCCATGTTTGAATATTTAAAATTATATAAATAATGTTATTTGAATTCAGTCAATCAAATATATTCAAATAAGTAATCACTGTTTATGGGTAATTTAAAATTTCTCGTATTATTTTTTTTTTCTCAAAAGAGTGCAGTGATAATTAAACACTTAAAATAATTTTATTATAACTTAAATTATTCATTAGAAACTGAAAAGATAATTGATATATTAAAATATGTATTTGTGTATTATGTTATGTTTTATTTGGTTTAATGGGAACAGTACTTTTTATATGACTCATGCAAAGCATGTTCTCTAAACAGGCATACAAGGTCCGTGAAGTTTTTCTTGACCAAGATCATGGTGATAAAATAGTAATTTTTTTAATATTAAAAAATAGTAGTTTTCTATTTATATAAAATGTTATTTATTTTTTAATTTATAGTATATGTTTAATATTTAAAGAAATTATTTGAAGTTCTGTTTTTTTTTTTAATCTGTTGTTGTGTTTATATTAATATATTTCTGTGTATAGTTATTATGTTTATGAATTATAATTTATTTGATTATAATTTTTTATGAACTTTTTTTATTGTTAATTACGTTATATTTTTGTTGTTGTAGTATTTTTTATTTTCATTACTACAGGATTTTTAATATTAAAAAATATTTTTTTTATTTATATAAGATCTTATTTATTTTCCAATTTTATAGCAAATAAAATTTTAAAGAAATTACTTGAAGTTCTATTTTTATTTAATTTGTTGAATACATATTTTTTTTAATTATACTTTTTATATTATACATATTTACATTTAACATTTTTTTTCTAATTATAATTTTTAAATTTTCGTGAAAATTGTTCATTTTTAAATAAAAACAACTCATTTTATTATTACTTTTTTTTAATAGACAAGGGTAAATTTGTAAAGTAACATTTTACACCTTTAAAAAAAATTAAAATTTCCTCACACATTCACCCTAACATACTTTAATCCAAACACCCTCACTTTTTTCACACTTTCCTCTCACATCCTTATACATTCACTCCTTCAAATCCCCACACCCCCTCCACAATCCAAACAGAGCTTAAGTCTAACTCAATCTTATAAAACTAGCTCATAAGATTTGCATTCACTTATATACTATGAAATGTCATAATATATTCTAATAATGATTAAGGAACCTCTAATGAAACTAAATTATTATTTGATAGATATCTTTATGTTTAATTTGGAGAAAGATTCACCGAATTAAAAAAAAGTAGATTTTGTGTGCAAATTAAAATTTAATGACGTTAATAATGCTAAAATGTTTATTTAATAAAGTGTAGAATTTACTATGATTGTGTTAAAGATCAGTTTGCGTGAATTGCTAGTGATTAATTAATTAGGTTGGACTACAATGTATCTTTTTCTTTTCTGAATTGACATCGAACCTTTTCTTTTTATTCTTAAACCACTGTACTATAAATCGCTTTATTCTGATTTGCTATAACCACATTTTCAATACACAATTTCAGATTTGATGGTAAAATGTTTCATCAAACTAATGTACAAATACTCTTCATGTAGTGTTGTTATAAACCAAATTGGTATGAAATAAATATCCAGTAACAAATGAGAAGGCAAAGAGCAATTGGTCACAAAGTTACAATATCATCCCAAACCATCAAAATAATCCAGAGGAAGAAATTTTCTTGATGTTGTTACAAGAATTTGTTATACTGGCTGGTGAGAGAGTCCCTCAGATTTGAGTACAAGCCGTAGAGAGAGTACTGCCGCAGGTTTTCCACTTCATACCATGAATTAAGCACTGATAGATGCTTGTCTGTCCCAGAAAATGCTAGCTGAATTCCTAGACTGCAATCTACTGCACCTCCTCTACCTTTACAAGATGATGTTCTGATAGCACAATCTTGTTTGTTGAGGCAAACAAAGTTGGAATTTCCCTTGCATGAAGAGCAACCATCTCTCTTCCAGTACAAGTTCTGTAGCCTACCCTTCTGAAACTCCAGTACCTAATCAAATGGAAAGTCAAACCAAGCCTTAGATTTTTCAATAACTAACCAAAAACTCAACTCATCATGTCCATGATCTACCATCTCTTACCAGTGTGAAACTTGTCACTGTATATGTGCTGTTTGCAACAAATGCAAGTGGAGATCGTGCAGCATACTTCCTCCCAGCAAATGCCACCATATATCCACCATAAGTATCCTACTTATTGAGATGAAAATTAAAGTTATAAATCAGTTGTTAGGATAACACTGCTCATGCAACTTTTGTTTTAGCTTGTAGTTCTCATTTTTGTTTTCAGGAGAACTAAAGTTGGTTTAAGGGATCCCAGTGCAAGTCACCATGACTTGAGTTTTTCACTTCTATCCTATTAAAGCAGAAGTGTTACAAACAGATATTTTAGTATAAAGTCAACCAGGGAATTTGTATAAGAATCTTGTGAATTTGAATGTTCCATGAAAAACAAAACAAATACCATTTTATTATTAACTCAAACATGCATTAAGGGTAAGTTTCAAATTCCATATAAAAATCACAAAATACACTAGCAGTGCAAAAAGATTCTAGAAAGTCATCAGTTGAAATTGCCAGATATGATAAATTTGTCAACTTAGACAACAACTCTAGCAAATTACAATAGAAATTCATTCCTCTGACAATTTCTAATTAGTTGTGGCCTAAAATTTCTTACAGTAATAGTACATCTAATTCTGTGTTTTTTCTCTCTAAAGGTAGCAGTCTCCATACTTCAGATTATATTGCCTAATTATTTGAATTTGTGGTTATTGATTTTATGTCTATGTGCATGTGAACGAGTCTAATAGTTAAGAGTAAATTGCATTGATCACATTCAACAAAGATCAGAGAAAAATTGCAGTCCTAATAGTTAAGAGTCATGGTTAACATCAATATCTTAATTTGAGTTTATGTTTAATATTGAGTATCAGATATACATTTTTACCATGTGTTAAATAAATTTGTCATGCCAAACAAAAATAGAAATACTGCCAAGTTTGCCTGACTTCTGCATATACCCAACGAGGAGTGCATTTACAGAAAAAATTTAGATAATGTGGTCAGTACACTGTGTGCAATCAAGTTCAACGGTTATACCAATAAGGGGTGGCTTAACTTTAAGTTGGAAGCTAACACAAGAAGAAGGGGAAATAGCAACAGGTCAACAACTCAACATAATAAGAATACATTATGGTTGAAACTGGTAAATGAGGCACAGACTAGCAGGGGAAAATATTTAATTAGCAATGCCGAGAACATAATATAATTAGTATCACTTGTACCATGGTATCCATAAGGAAGCTTAAGATGGTTCAAAAAGTAGAAACTTTGCTTCGGTGAAATGTCAATACTAGTGGCAAAAATGTGGCATAACGGAAAAACAAAAGAAAATGACATTATTGAGCTAGATGCAAAGAATATAGGTCAGGTTTGCCCATTGTACCTAACTTCTTTAAGCATGATTCAGGAGCTACATGCATTATATAATAGGTATTACTGCAATGGGACTGAATCTCTATTCCATGGCTTTGATCTACCATTTTGGCCAAAACTCTACTTCATCTCTCAGCAACATGGTTATCTTGTGCCATATTTTATGTTTTTAGTATATTGGAGCAGCAATCCACCCAAATTCATATTATCCAACAAAAGAATATCCATTTATTGTTGAACCATCACCATGACACGAAAGATGAATTCATCGTTCACAACAACTACAACAAACCCGAGAAGTCACCATGTCAATATCAAATATAGAAGTGCCCCACTTGACCAACCAATGAACAGAAGCTACAATCCCATTATCCCCATCCCATATTCTACAATGAAAATTACAACACATAAATATAACGGATCCCTTGTTCATACAATAGTATCATCCACTTTTCTATAACATTATCTTTTACCTCTATCTCTATCACACCATCTAACTATTTTTGTATAAAACTTCTATACCAATAAAATTTCTCCAAATATAATAATCATCTAATAGATCACTGATTCGTACAACAATATTATCATGTCAACTATTTTATCCTAAACATTGTCTTCTCTTACTCTCTTATACATTTATTCTACAAAAACGATAAACTTCTATGAATATAATCAACATGTCACCTCAAAGTTCCAAACTTTTCAACACAACAGAATCAAACATCCATGTCACAGTAAGATTATAGCCCCCACAAACAAGTCCACAACCAAGAGAAACAAAAGGATATCATCTATTTCAATCAATCAGGGCCAGATAAAAAGATCAAAGAATAAGACCAGATGGTGAGAAAACGAGAAGAGAGGTAACACTGCTACTTACAGGGAAGAAACTAGAGGTGTTGATGGTGAGGAGAGAGATCTCATCAACCTTGGGGCGAAAGAGAGCAAGCTGTGAGTTGGAGGAGGAGAGAGAAAGACGGTGGTCACAGGGAGAGAGCTGAAGGGACTGGTTGAAGAAGAAAGAATCCCTAGAGCTGAAGGCAATGCCAAAAGTGAAGCCATCAGATCTCTGAATCTTGGAGTCAGCACAAGGCTGGTACACGCTGTTGGTGTTGGTGGCAATAACAACAACTACTACCAGTGGCAGCATCATCAACCACAATGCCCCTTTTAGTGCCATTGTTGTGTTTGGATTTGATGATGATGATGGTGTGGTAGGAGATGCCAAGTTTTGTTTTTTTGTTTCTTTCAACTTTGAATCTACTGGCTACTAATGGGGTGTGGCTGGTTTTAATCCTACAGTGTAAAGTTACAAGCTTTGGGAGAGCTATATGAAGAAAATGGTGATTACAGTTCTGGGATGGTGGCAAATCTGGTAACAAATAACAAAATATAATTTTCTGACTCATTTATTTGAAAATATATTTTTAGTTTCTAAAAAACATTATTTTTGCCTTTCAGACTAAATTTTTTGTTTTAATCTTTTGTAATTAATTTTAAAGCTGTTTCTTTTAGTTTTCTTATGTTACAAATATCACTTGTAAAAGATATATTATCATAATCTATAAAATGATTATCTCTTGTATACATTTTATTTTTTTATTTTACTCTTAGTTATATTTTAAAATTAAAAGAATTTATAACAGTATATAAAAATAATATAAATTCAATATTTTTTTATTTTATTCTTAATTATATTTTAAAATTTAGGAAATAAAAATAAACTATTAAAATGATAAAAGTGATGTAATGTAATATGTAATTGCCTATTATGTTATTATTACTATTTTTTTTCATTACGGTAGATAGTAACATAAGTGCATCCTTTCTTGTAGTAAATGAAAAACAACGTTACACCGAACAGAAAAGAAAAATAAAATATAAGAGTGAGATAAATGCTCATTGTTTTTTTAATGCGTATATATAAATAAATAAATCTTCACTTAAATGAGAGTAATATCTATTGGTAAGGTTTTTTCAATTTGACTCTTTTAAAATACAATTGGGTTTTAGTTCTAAAATTATATTTTATTTTTTTAAGGAAAAAATATATTTGAATCGATAATATTTTTAGTTTTTTTTTTAAAAAAAAACTTGTAGTTTCAAAAGTAATTCTTTTATTATATAAAAAATAGTTTAAAAAGACATATAAATACTATAATAATAGTAGTAGTAATAATAATAATATTAGCATTATTTAAATAATATTTAGGAAAGTTTATTTGTGTAATTTAAAAAAAAAAAGTTATAATAAAATTCGGTGAACTAAAAAAAATGTAGTGTTTGAAATGATAATGGAGTGAAAATAAGTTTGTCAATCTGTCATGATCTACAGTCACTTATTTATTTAGGAAATGTTAGATTTTTTTTTTAAAATCTTATATTTAACTGAAAATCTCATACTTCTATTAAACTTATAAAATAATCTAAATAATAATATTATATACTTTATAGATAGTACATATATAATAATTAGTAATATTTTTTATAATAAAAATAATGTATTTTTAAATACGTTAAATACCCAACTTTCAAGTGACTTATCCATATTTCTATTATTATTTATAAAAAATATTTATTATTTTATTCAATATAAATATCATAGTCACATAATACAAGAGAAAAAAATAAAATTACAATAATTAAAATTAATAAGACGAAACACAAGTATATGTACATTTTTAAAATTAATATTTTATTATAAGTTATTATGAGTCTATTTTAAGGTGTTTATTATAAAGTAATTAAATTCATTATACATAATTTATAATCAGATAAAAAGTTACTGCCAACTCTTTATTTACCTTTTTTAATCATATTTAAAAAAAATAATTGATCAATTTTCATGCTTGAAAATATATATGTATAATTGTATTAAAATTTAATTATAATTTAATCTTAGAAAAGAAATTATAAAATAAAATATAACTGATTTATATACTATAATTTATTTCTATATTTAATTGATATAAGTTTTTCAAACATACTCAATTACATTGAAAATAGCATAAAAAACTAAAAAAATATCTAAATACAGATGATACGATATCCAACATCTTATTAAAATATAATCTTAATAACTCCAATATTATCTTTAAGCTAAATTTAAATATACAAAACTGATTTGTAAAATAAAGAGATCATGTATATATTATAACTGAACTTAGTCTCTAATCATTATAAGCTCTTCAACATATTATTAAATAATAAGTTAATTTTTTTATTTTGTTATTTATCTTTATTAATATGCTTTAATGCATATTCACTAAGTTAATATTATCAGAATATATTAAAACTTAATAAGATAACAGATACAATAATTTAAATTAGTATACATGCATAAATTAAATAAGAATAATTAAAATATAATTGATATAAAAATTGGACAACATTGTTGTCTTGAAATTAGTGACGGAAAGAATACTTAATTTAAATTAGAAAATAAATGAAATAATTGGAGACCGGTTGAAAAAAAGTAAAAAACAAATGAGAAATAACAGGGAAGAAGTCTAAGAAGGAAGGATGAGATATTCAAATTTTCAAACAAGAATAAAAAATAAATTTTAAGAGAGAAAATATTTAGAAATAGATAATATTTTCAAACAAACTAGCTAATTTATTTGATTTTTTAAATGAAATTAAATAATAGAATAAACTCTAAAAAGTATAATAATTACAATTTAGATATAATTTTTATAATATTTAATCTAATTTCAATATACCTTATTAATAATGATTTATATTAATTTGAATAGTCTTTTAATTGTTGGAACGAGGAATTTGAACACATAGTTGGTTAAAATCAGCTTCAATATGAAAAAGTAGTTTAAAAAGCAGATCAAAGTTTAAAGTTGTAAAATTATTTCAAAACTAAAAAGTTATATATTTGATAAAACTGACTTTTATAATTGTAAAATAGAAAATAATAACATAATTACTATTAAATCAATTTTTAATGAATAAATACTTAACTTAATCTTTGTAATATAAGTGTGTTTGTTGGTAGGTTTTTAATTAAAATTTTTATGTAAATGAGTTATTAAAAAAAAATTACTTACATATGAATATTTTAATATTATATCAATAAATTATATATAAGTAGTTAAATTTTCTATAACATAATTTTTTTAATAAGACATGCTTATTTTAATATTTACTCAGATCTTAATATTAAGTAATTACACACAAAACATTATATGAAAACAAATAAGTTTTCCAAGTACCTATCTACTGATAAGACATACTTATGTTAATATTTACTTTAGTATTAATGTCAAGTAAATTTTTTTATATTAAAACTGTGTTAGGCATCATTATCTAACTTGACATCTCAACTAGGTTAGTTAGGTTGACACCTTAAGTAATTATCATATGTCATCATATGAAAAAAATATTATTATTAAAAAAAATATTAAAATATTGAGAGACTATATTAAAACTCATATGTTAAGAAAAACGATATATAGGTAGACTATACATATCCATGAAGAATTATAAAAATAGACTAAATGGAAGTTTATTATACCAATGAAATGATTTTTTTATGAATAAATCATAAATAAGTCAACTTATCAGCATACGCATTCTCTTCACGAAAAAATATGAGTAAACATAAACCTGATTTTCGCATAGTAATTAAGACAAGTATTTGATTAATTACGAAGTATTCACAAAACATTAGTTATAATAGTAAACATCGCACAAACAAAGGCAAAATCACATTAAAGTCAGACATTAGCAAGCCTCATCTTTTGAGTTGGCTCTATAGCATGTATAACTTCATAAAACTCAACAATCATCGCAATATGAACTTCAATAAACGCAAAGAACCAATAAACTTCTTTATACTCCTACTTCCACAAGAAGCAAGATTAATGTTAAGTAATTACATATTTTAATAATTATAAATTTACCTTCTCTTATTTTATTTTAATATTTTAAATATCCAATATTTTTATACAAATTAAATTTCAAATAATATTTGTATAAAAAATATTATTATTTATAGTTAATATTTTTTAATAAAAACATATTACAATAAAAATAAATTAAATAATTAAGAAAATTAATGTTTTGTTTCAAGAAGGAAGTCAATTGAATTAGTGAATTTGAAAAAAAAGTGCAAAAAGAATGATGTTGTTTGTATTAAGATAGACACCAAAAGGTGAAAGAAAAAATTACCACAAAATTTGTAAGTGATTTGATAGATATAATAATTTGTTATAAATTATAAAATAATATATCTAATAACTAATTTACTTATATTATTATAAATTAATTTTAACTAAATAAAATATAATAATTTTATAATTAATGGATAATTTTAATTTTAATTTTTTTATCATTATTATTTATTATTTATAGTTTTTGAATTATTTTATTATAGTTATTATTTCATCTATTTATCATTAATATTTTATTTTAAAAATTATTTTATATATTTATTAAGATTTTAATAATAATAATTTTTTATATTATATTATATATATTTATATATTTTTTTTAAATAAAAGCTTTTGTTATATAACTTAAAATCTCAATGCTAAAATATCAAGTATCAATAATTATATTACATACTTTAATTATACTTATTTTATTATAATATAAATATAAATTAATTAATAATATAAAAATATAATATATATTTAATATAATAATTATAAAATGTATATTTTTAACATGGATTCTGCATGTTTGTGATCGAAAAAAAAATTTGAGATTCTTTCATCTTGTATTTTGCATTTTATTAATTTTTTATTTCTTGTTTTTTTTGAACTTTTTCCATTTTTTCTTCACTTTTATAAATCCGTCACTCCATCACTGAATTCAAACACATCTTAAGTCAATCATAATGATTAGCAGTCTATTTTCGAAGTGAAGAAAGATATAAAAAGTGTAAAAATTAAAGAATAAAATATTATTAAAATTTTCAGAAAATAGGCAGAAAACTTTGTTTCTTTTTTCTTTATAAATATATAAAATTCTGGTGAAAAAAATAGAGTTAAATATATATTTTATAATTACTATATTAAATATATTATATTTTTATATTATTAATTAATTTATATTATAATAAAATAAGTGTAATAATTATATAATAAATATAATATAAATAATAATAATAATTCCAAAATAATAATTTTTTTAATAAATATATAAAATGACAATTAAAATAAAATAATTATATAAAATTGTTGTAATAACTAATGAAATAATAACTATAATTAAATAATTAAAATAATTATAAATAACAAATGAAATAATAAAAATAAATAATATTAGTAATAATAATAAAATTAAAATTATTAGTTTTTATTTAGTTAAAATTAATTTATAATAGTAATATAAGTAATTAGTTATTATATATATATAAGTATTATTTATATTTTTTAAAATTTATTAAATGTATGAAATCACTCACTTTCATAATATTTTCTTTACATTTTACTGTATTTATCTTAATCTAAATAACTTAACTTTTTCACATTTTTTTTTAAATTCATTTTTAATTCAAACAAAACATAAAAAAATTGTAACAATATAAATAATGATAAAATTTAATTTTAAAAATAAAATAGTATAGTAATTTAATATAAATAATTTTGAAACACTAATATCAACATCCTACTAAAACAAGTTAAATATTATTAAAAAACTACAGTACTAGTCATAAATGAAACAATTTTATCAACATTTTATTTATTTATAACATAATAAAAATACTTTAGCAAACACACGTGTTTAATTGGTTTATTTAGTGTTTAAAATGAAGTGAATGAAATTCGAATATTGAATAGTTTAGACAATGATACAAATAATATTTTTTTCTCTCGGACAAAGTAAAGTTTAGAATACATATGCTTAACCAACTCCTTTTGACCCTCCGTTAATTAATATTGCTTAGAAAAATATGTTATTAATACTAGCGCCCAAGCTAAACTTACGTCTGTTTATTGCAATATCCTCTTTTACTCAATCTTATACTAATAATTTTACATACATTTAAAATAATTTTAAATGAGTTATAATTAAAAAAATAACATATAAAAAATATGAATTAATTAAATAATTTATTTTCTTTTTCTTTGATTTAACTTTTTTTTTAAAGTTTTTTCTCTTATTCTAAATAGTTTTAAAATCAGAAAGTATGATGAAAAGAATAATTGAGAATGAAGATTATTTTATATGATATGTAAGATTTGTTATAAAAATATATTAGAATATATTTTCTCCTATTTTTAAAATAAAAAACAAATAAATAAAAGTTAACATATAATTTTTTTCATATAATTCTTTTACATTAATATTAATTTAAAAATTAAAAATAATTTTAATTTTTAAATGATTTATATAAAATAACAAAATACTTCATTTTACTAATAAATAAGGATAAAATAAAATGAAATATATTGAATAATTTTTTAAAAGAAATAAAAATATTATTAAAGGAAATGGAATTCTCTCGCATTACCATGAAGGATCCAGAACAAAATTCCAAATCAAACACATATTCATATCCAATGGTTCACACCTCCAACCTACCCAAACAAGCAAACAAAAGTTCTAGACTCTTCTCCTGTGGGACCCACGCCACGAGCACCCTCCATCACGGCCGTCCATTAATAACTCATCTCTCAATCTCCACCACATAAAATAGAGACAAAAATAAAGAGGAACACAAATATAAATATAAATACCCAACTCTAGAATTCTGATAGCTAGGGTGTTGCTTCATCTTTCGTTTGTTCCGATCTAGAGTTTTCCCTTCTCGTTGTTCTTCGCTTCCTCAAACTAGGGTTTCCAATTTCGATCCATTAGAGCAAGATGTTTGGGAGAGCACCCAAGAAGAGCGATAACACGCGGTACTACGAAATCCTCGGCGTCTCCAAGAACGCTTCACAGGATGATTTGAAGAAGGCTTACAAGAAAGCCGCCATTAAGAATCACCCGGACAAGGGCGGTGATCCCGAGAAGGTACCTTAGTAGTCCTCGATTTTTCCATTTCCACTTTGATTAGGGTTTTATTCGTTGATTAAGGTTTCAATTATAAGGTTACCTAGGGGCTGTTATTGAATTAGAGTTTAATTAGATTATGTTTCTGTCGTTGGTTGTTTTATGCCAGTGAGGTGAGGCTTATGTTTTTTTGTTGTTGTCTGGTGTAGTTCAAAGAGTTGGCTCAAGCTTATGAGGTTCTGAGTGACCCTGAGAAGCGTGAGGTATATGATCAGTACGGTGAAGATGCCCTTAAGGAAGGAATGGGCGGTGGCGGTGGCCATGATCCGTTTGATATTTTTTCATCTTTCTTTGGCGGTGGGAGTCCGTTTGGATCAGGTTTGGCTGTTAATATAATGAACTATTGTTGACTTTAATTGATCAATAATTTTATAATCGATTGGCTGTGTGCTAAAGTAGTTATGGCTATTTTGAACAGGTGGTAGTAGTCGAGGTAGGAGACAGAGACGCGGAGAAGATGTGGTTCACCCTCTCAAGGTCTCTCTGGAGGACCTTTACCTTGGGACTTCAAAGAAGCTGTCGCTCTCCAGAAATGTCATATGCTCCAAGTGCACTGGGTGGGTATTTTCAGAATTTGTTTGGGTTTGATTAATAATATTCTTTCATTGAAAAGTCGCATGTATTGAGTTTAGATGTATGATATTGGTTAGTTTGGACATGATCTGCTTTATATTCTTTGTTGGTACATTGAATGTGTTCTTTTAATTTTGTTCAATTTAGACATTTGTCTGTGTTTTGA
The DNA here is from genome assembly GCF_000499845.2 of Phaseolus vulgaris. NCBI lineage: Eukaryota > Viridiplantae > Streptophyta > Magnoliopsida > Fabales > Fabaceae > Phaseolus > Phaseolus vulgaris. Next base: position 10,682,884 of record NC_023749.2, read on the forward strand.
GCGATTTAGTTATTGGTTGTAATTAAGTTTAAGGGAATAATACTTTTTTGGGTTTTGAAGGAAGGATGCGATGAGTGTTAACTGTTTTTTAGTCACTCTGTTTAGGAGAATGATCACCTATAGTCTTCAAAAAATGATATGACTCCTTATTTGTTCTCATTTGTGGAAATGTGTCATATATGAGCTTGTGTTCATAAACGAAGGACTGAAAGCATATATATCCTTTTTTGTGAGACAAGGGCTATAACATGATATTATTTTTGATAGATTGTAAATAAAGAACGTTGTTATATTTACTGGACTAAAAGCAGAATCATATATAACCTGTTGGATTTTATTGTTTGCATTATTGTTGACTGTTTTACCCATGGGATTTATTAAATTAGTTGTTTGTGAATTGTTTACAGCAAGGGTTCGAAGTCTGGGGCTTCGATGAAGTGTGCTGGTTGTCAAGGAACTGGTATGAAGGTTTCTATAAGACACCTTGGTCCATCCATGATTCAGCAAATGCAGCATGCTTGCAATGAATGTAAGGGTACTGGAGAAACTATCAATGATAGAGATCGCTGCCCACAGTGCAAGGGAGAGAAGGTTGTGCAGGAGAAGAAAGTTCTTGAAGTTATTGTGGAAAAGGGAATGCAGAATGGCCAGAAGATTACATTCCCTGGTGAAGCTGATGAAGCGGTATGCGGAGATTCTGACCATATTGTTGCTGGCATTTAAGTTGATGATGATTGATTACAGAATTTGTTTGATAATCAATGTTTGTTTGTGTGTGCAGCCGGACACAATTACTGGGGATATCGTCTTTGTGCTTCAGCAGAAGGAGCATCCTAAATTCAGAAGAAAGGCTGAAGACCTTTTTGTCGAGCACACCTTGTCCCTTACTGAGGCCTTGTGTGGTTTCCAATTTGTCCTGACTCACTTGGATAGCCGCCAACTTCTTATCAAATCTAATCCTGGGGAAGTTGTCAAACCAGGTATGTAAATGATTAATATGTAATCCTTTTTGGGCCTCTACTTTCCTTTGATAAACTTTGGTAATGCTGTGTACACTGGTCTACACGTGCAGATTCATACAAGGCTATTAATGATGAGGGAATGCCCATGTACCAGAGGCCATTCATGAAGGGGAAGCTTTATCTTCACTTCACTGTGGAATTTCCAGATTTTCTAAATCCAGAACAGGTTAAGGCTTTGGAGGCCGTTCTGCCACCAAAGCAGCCTTCACAGTTAACAGACATGGAGCTGGACGAGTGTGAGGAGACCACACTTCATGATGTCAACATGGAGGATGAGACTAGGAGGAGGCAGCAACAAGCTGCTCAGGAGGCATATGAGGAGGATGATGATATGCCTGGTGGTGCACAGAGGGTACAGTGCGCCCAGCAGTGATGACTTGTGTGGAAGGAATGTAGAATCAGAATTATATAAAATGAATGATGATGATGATACTGTTGATGATCCGTAACTGTAGCGTGGACTATGGACTAAAGACGAGTAGCGTTGTAGTAGTGTTTGATTGTGAGAAAGTGAAGAACATTAATACTGTGGAAAGGATAATTTCTGTTCTGGCATCCTAAATACTTCTGTTTATTGGTTTATTTTAAGCATATTTGTTTCGGTTATTTAATTTTATTACCATCTCATGTTTGCGTGTGGTTGCTAATGAATTACCGTTTCATGGTTAGGCAAAGACCTTTTTTTATAAGGCTAAGAAGCAATAGGCGCGTGTTAATGACTATGAAGAGTTTTTCTTTCTTTTTCGAGTGGTTGAAGATTACAGTTTATTTTTGTAGTTATAGAATTGTATATTTCTTAATTTTATAATATAAAGTTGATTGAGCAATTTTAGAGGTTGAAGCATGTGAGCAGTTGTACCGTATGTTTTCTCCAGGAAGATCATTGTTTGCAGGGTCATTCTTAATGAGAAGGGAGGAAGGTGTGCGGTTAGATGTTCTGAAAAATAACTAATTTAAGAAGAAATGGAGGACTGCAAGGTGTGGAGATCTCGTAGCTATCTTGTTGAAATTTTATTTTTTTTCCATCTAAAAATATCTTAATTTGAGTTATCTCGCTAATTAGAAGTGAATAACTCATTTTACTACATAACTCCTAACTAATCGATTAACATTCTCTACTCACAAAAAAGATTAACATACCCTAATCGATTATATTGTGCTTGATTTCAAGTTTTCTTTATATCTTCACTCTTTTTTTAAGTGTGGATTCACAACAATTTAATTGTATTTTTTATATTAATATTAATAAAATAAAATAAATCGAACCAACCGAGTCAAATGTTTTTGAGTTGAATAAATAATTTAATAAATATTTATTGAAGGAAAAAAATAATTTTTAGGTGAACTTTTTTAGGTAAAATTAAGCTGAAATGTTGCAGATAAATTTTATATTACGTTAAGAAATTTAAATAAACGCTTATTTTTTGTTGGTACAAAGAAAGTTAGTAAATAATTAAGATTTAGCCTCTCAGCTATGAATCTAGTAAACTAAATGAATGGGACCCAAGTCCTAAAACTAAAATCGCCATGCACTGCACGTGCTGCTTCACTTTTCTTTATTTTAATTTATAACTGTTACGATTCAATAATTATCACAAAATGTTATAAAAAGTTTTTTTTTTAAATATGAAGAAGATGGTATAAAATTAAATAATATTTTCATACAATTTAATGGAAGATGCCAACTGTAAATAGAACAGTATCCTTATTTTTAAATTTATATCTTAATATCGTTAATGTTTTTACTATTTACACCAGATCTTAACGGGATTTTACCTTTAGCAACTTTTAAGTGTATGTTTAACAAAATTAATGTTTTGAAAAATACTATTGTAATTTAAAAAATATATATGTTAAAGAGGAATGGATTTTTTAAGTAAGAAGTTAATTTAAGCTACTGTAAAAATACTTTATTATAAGTTTATAATTAACTTTTAGCTCATGAAATATAGTTATATAATTAGATATATAAATAAGTGTTCTTTTCTAATTCTCACTTGAAATCTCGTCAATTTATCTCATTATATTGTTAATTAAAGAATACCAACTCTTTGACTTAGTATATGAATCAAGATTTATAATACAAATAAAAATACACCACTTTAAAATCTATATCTAAAAAATCTTGTATTAGTTGATAATATAAAAAATATATAATCGTATAAAGAAATTAAATATTAAAAAATAAATTTATAGATATTAAGTGAAGTTTGTATAATAAATCTAATAAAGTATTATTTACATTTTTATTTTTCTATCTAGCATTTTTTCATCGTCTTAACACCTTTTTCTTATTTATCTAGCACAATTTTAAAATTAAAAATTAAAAATTAAAAATAAATTAATAAATTAAAAAAAATGATAATTTTAATTTTAATGTATTAAAAAAATAAATATTTTTTTATGTTTAAAATAGTTAAAAATATAATTAATAAATAAAAGAAATAAGTTTTTACAAAATAATAAAAAAAATAATATATTAAAAAAATAGTTTATTTTTTTTAAATTAAGAAAATTAAAAATTAAAAAAATTAAACTCTACAACAACATAAAAATTGAATTTATAAACAAAAATTAATATTTACTTTTATTATTATTTATGATATAATTATGTTAATTTCAAGTAAAAAATACAGGACATAATTATAAATAAAATAAAATAATTATAAAAAAATTAAAGTCAATTAGTATTAATTAGTAGTAGACACAAATAATATTGAAGAATAATATTGAAGTGTCTACTCTAAATGCAAAATCCTAAAAAAAAAACTAATGCAAATACTGCACTTAATACTTAAAAATAAGAAGAATAAAATGCAAAAATAAATAAATGTGACGTACATTTCGAGTATGGTTTGTAGTTGAATAGAGTCGTAGATGCCAAAGAACGTCTCAACATTATCATCCTCGATCATCTCAATGGCGGTGTAATGACTTATCCCTCCACCAAGTCTAGTCGGGTAGCGAAAGTGAATTGTTGCGACCCTTTGTTTTGCTTTCCTATGCAGTTTTCCGAGGATAACTCATTCTTTGTAGGGTCATTCTCCTTTTGATAAGGACAATTTTTGGTGTTATAGAAGTGAATGCACATCCTTCAATGAGACATTCTTTCATTGATCCATCATAGTGAATAATGACATATAATGAAGTCATTTGTTGACAACAAACAAAATGTTGGATGTGTAATACAAAAGGAAAGATAGAGAAATTAAAATGTTGGGTGTGACATACTTATTTAGTATCGTCTTATATATCTTATTTTTATATTGGTTAGATTTGTTTTTATTTTTTATATCTTTTATCATTATTATTTTGTTTTACCTTTATTTTATATATTTTTTGTTTTTAGTTATTATTATTTTTTTCTGTTATTCTTTATTTTTTTCTGTTTTTTTTATTGTTTCTGTTTTTATTTTTTATATTTATTTTTTTTAACATTTTTTTCTTCTCATTTTTAAGCATTAAAGGTAGTATTTGCATTTTTTTTAGAATTCTGCATTTAGGATAGACACTTCAATATTACCTGTGTCCACTACTAATTAATACTAATCGACTTTGGTTTTTTTATAAATATGTCCTATATTTTTTACTTAAAATTAACATAATTACATCATCAATAATAATAAAAATAAATATTAATTTATGTTTATAAATTCAACTTTTATGTTGTTGTAGGATTTTATTTTTTATTTTCTTCATTAAAAAAAATTAAACTAAACATTTTTAATTTATTACCTTTTTATTTTTATTTTGTAAAAACTCATTTCTTTATTCATTAATAACTATTTTAAACATTAAAATTATTTTTTTTAATGCATTCAATTTTTTTAATTTATATATATTTTTTACTTTTGAAATGGTGTTATATAGGGAAATAAAAACAAAAGAGTGCTAGATATGGAAATAAAAACAAGAGAGTGTTAGATGGAGAAATAAAAATGTAAATAGTGCTATATAAGGAATTGAGTATACTTCCTACGCAGGTGAATTAGATCAAGTAGAATTGTTATAACATAGACTCACCTATTTCTTTTATAATTTTATCTTTACTTTTAAACTATTTTTAAATAAAAACAATTATGCTAAATGTTATTTTTATTTTGGTAATTGGAAAAAAAATAGTCACACGCGTTCATGTGCTTTCGCAGTTATATATACTAGCGGAAACACAGGTGCAATCGCGCGCTTGTGTATTCATATTTTTCTCTTTTACTCAACTTTCACGATGATAAAAATTTAACATACATACAAAAATAATTTTGGATGAATCGAAAATGAAAAACAAAAAATAACATGTAAAAAAATATGAATTGATTAAACAACCTCTTTTTTCTTCTTCTCCGGTTTGAGTCTCTCTTTTTCTTCAAGTTTTTTTCTTCTTCCATTGGTAGTTTTGGGATCAAAGAGTGTTATAATGTTCACGTTAAAGTTATGACTGACTTGATGGTAAATACAAAAGAATAATGGTTTTACCAAAAAATATAGTTGTTTGAAATAGAGTGAAGAGAGTAATTGAAAATGAAAGTTATTTTATTTGATATGTGAGATTTGATGTAGAAACAGAGGGTATAGTGAGAACAAATAAAATAAAATTTTAAAATTAAAAAACTGCTTATTTAATAAAAAAGAATATCAGTTTAAAACATAAAAGTAAGTAATTTTTCAACCTCTCAACTCTCTGAAAATTACTGAAAATTAGTTATGTGACAACAAATTAAATTTAAGGTAACAATCTCTCCACCCTCATGTCTATAAAATAAATTTTTAAAATTAAAAAATTATTTTATTACCTTCTAAAATTATAAAAGGTTTAAATAACTAAAATAAATTAATAAAACAAAATATTAAACAGTAATAAAATAGAAAAGCAATAATAATAAAATAGGAAAACAGTAAAAAATTCCTTATAAATAACGTTAATTTTGTTTTATTTTATTAGTTGGTTCACATTGTGGGAGCCACTAATATTGTTTAATACCTAAGCAACACCTTGTGTTTATCAGTACCTCTCCCTTCCTAGTTCTCACTCTCTCTTTCATCCATCCTTTCTTCCTTCTTACCCTTTTGCACCGAGCAATGGAGTTTCACTCTCTTCCCAAACTCTCCCTTCTCTTTTCCTTATCCATTCTCTTCCTTTCATCCTTTCAAGCACAAGCTACAACTAAAATCACTTACTGCGGTACTTCATCACTCTCTCTTTCTGTGTTGACCTTTTTATTGTTATCATTTTCGTTTGATCCGATGAGTTCAAGATAAGATTAGAAACTTAGATTTACTTCTCTGTGTTTTGATGTTTCACTACTTCTGTTTGTTGATATTAACTTTTGCATAATGGGTTTTTCCTACTCCTCCCACCCTCCAATTGTATGAAAAAATAACCTTTTTTTCGGGGTTCTGATTTTGTTTCTGTTTGAAATTGAAATCTGTTAACGAAGAAAAACTCTCGGAACATGCCAATAGGTTGAAATTTATTGAAAACAATAAAATCATGAAAGTGGCTGGCTCCTTCAGACTATCTCCTATGTGAGTGTTTAAGAAGGTTGATCAACGATAATGACTGTTACTTAAATTTTTTTAGCATCGAAGCATATGAGCTGGCGTTGACTACACTAGCACAATTGATTGTACAAGCAATGCTGCTTAAAATATTTTGGAGAAAAAAAATATTGAGGAGAACAATTATTGATCAACAAAACAGAAGGTACAATGAAAACTACAAAAGTTGAATAATGAAACTCAAGCAATAGAACATAGATCCCTAAGAATATCATAAAAAAGAACCAATTGTAGGATCCACAAAACAAGTAACGTCACTATTGACATCAATTTCATTGAAATAGTGTTTAAATCTATATTTCAAGATCCACAAAATTAATCTAAATAGTTCATTTAAACAACTATGTATTGTGGATGCTAGTAGGTGAGACCTATGAAAAGTTGTATTTTTTAATCAATTTCAGTATGTAGTGAGAGGTGCTTTGGTGTGAGCAAGTATTGCTAATATTTCTCTTTCTATAAATTTTGTGACTATGATGTCATGTAATGCTGGCAGCTTAACTGTGTTTATGATTTATTTAGATTGTTTAGATCAGGGTTATCTTCTGTGCACTTATTTTTCCGCTAAAAAATCCTTGCAGATAAGAAGACAAACTATCCTGTGAAGGTGTCCGGAGTTGATATTTCACCAGACCCTGTGAAGAGTGGCCATCCAGCTACCTTTAAGATCTATGCTACTTCAGGTAATCCCCCCATCCTCTCTTCTTATTTATCTAGTTTTGTTGTTTTAATCAAATTTTATTTTATCTGCATGGTAGTACATTATATACATTTCAATGTTGTTTTTAAATTTTTAAGTATGTGTAAGCAAAATAATTTGTCTAGACGCGTGTTATTTGCAAATGAGTCAGAAGCTATCATTTATATTTTTGGTTCACTTTATTTGTTCCTCATCTTAGAGTGGCACTTGTCTATTTTAACAAATTATACCGAGGTTTCTGTCTATCTTCATGCAGGTAAAGCTATTCTTGGTGGAGAGGTAGTGATTGGAGTTTCATACGTTGGGGTGCCTGTCCATACTGAAAACATTGATCTCTGTAAAGAAGTAAATTGCCCTGTTGCTAATGGCAATTTTGTGATTTCACACACCCAAACATTGCCTGTAATTACTCCACCGGTTAGTTTCATTTCATCACTATCTTACAAATTCCATCACGTTGTAAAAATATAATCTTATCAGGAAATATATCTTTTGATTTGGTGCTAATTTTCTTATTGTTGAGCATTTACAAATTTGCACTTGGTGTGTGTATTGCCCATCTTCTCTTTTAGGCTTGTAACTTGAAAATTATTGCAATTTAATGTTTGCTATAATCAAGAGTAATTAAATTAATCCCATTAGATTTACTTCCAGGAGATCCTCACTTGTAGTTCTTTTACACATTTTTTTTTTGCTCAGCGTTCTTTTACACACATGATTTTCTTTTTCTTTTGAAAAGTGGGTTTATTGTAGAAGATTCAAGCTAACCTTGTTTTCACACAACCCATTTTCCTTTATCTAAATGTACTTTTAAAAGTTCTCTTGCTCTCTCTCTACGACTTCATGAATCACCGAAATGTGAAGTCACAAGTCATTTTGCTACCCGTGAGAATGCTAATAAGTGATCATTGAAATGCTATTTTTATGATGGTCATAGAGATTGAGTTACCGAACCAATCTAAAAGATTGGATTTGAATCAATAGTCATTCTGCCTGTCTAGATCAGCAGTCTCTGTTGGCTAAAAATGTTTAAAGCACAATCCGTGAAAACAAATGTCTGTCAAAGACTCTACAATACATGTATAAGATGGTCAATGCTCTATATGGTAGTTAATAATAGGCAGTGGCAAGTGTAGCAGAGATGAGAGGTTAGACACGAGAAAAGATAAAATTAGGAACAAATATATTTGGGAGAAAGTTGAATTATCTCCTATTGAGAAGATTATGTTTGGACATATGAGAAGAACAATATAAGCTTTAGCAAGAAATGTTGATCAAGTGGAAGATAATTCAATCAAAAGTGATAAAGGAATGCTGAATGAAGCCTCAGAAAAAACTGTTAGAAAATACTTTTACTGAAAGTTTGGCCTTTTTCTTTTTGATATTAAGTCATTGGATATTCATATTTCCATCCAAAGTTCCTTCTAAGGTTCTTAATCTCTTTTTAGTTTATGAAATATTCTGAAGCTAGTCTAGAAGCGTGATTCTTTTCAAGAGGCATTTAAATTTAGTAGGCAAGAACAATACATGCTTCATGCGTTGAATTTATTTATTTTATGAGAGTCTGTAGAGTCAGATTTGACTCAATTGTTGGTCTTATTCACGGTTGTTGGTTGGTTTTATTCACGGGCAAACCTTTCTAATCTTATAGGCATATAGGGCCTTCTTAAGGAGAAAGGTGAATAGAATATATTGAAGGTACAAGGATGGATGGACACATTTATGCATTGGTGGATTGATGTAATAGAATGTAAGAAGGGAGGGAGTTTCCTGCTAAAGGTTGCTAGAAGGAAGTGGGAGATGAAAATGGTAATGATAGAGCGGGTGCTGGGATGTGTAACTTTTCCTAAATGCCAACTGTTGTGGTTTCTTTCAACATAACAATACCTATCTCGTGTCAGGGACTTGGGATGAAATGTGCATTCCACATGGTGTGTCACAATATCTAAATCTTAGAAGAATGTGATGAAATTTGGATTCAGGGAGAACAACTCCGAGAATGTCTATATCCAGAAGCTGGGAACAAGAATTAAGAATGGTATCCGTTGCCAATGGAAAGAAAGAGAAGTATTGTTATTTTTGTCTGATTACTTTTTCATTGAGCCCCCTAGGCCAAAAACCAAATAGTATTAGGCAGTTACTGCAATATCCGGAAAAGAGATTCTAACAAACCACTCCACCATCTAGTGCTACATCAGCAACCCAAAAACAACAAATAACCCATGAAATAGAAAATAAAGCTGATGACAAAAACAGAAAAATAACAAGTAATTATTAAGGTCAAACCAGAGGTAAAAGGAAAATGTTACATCTTTGTAATTGCTGTAACAAAAAAACAAGCTGAATGTGAATTATGAGTACCCATCTCCCACAAAAGACAAATCTTGTTTCATTTGATGCTTGATCTGAGCGCTCAGGGTATAGAGATTGATAAGGTGGTTGTTTTAGATCCTATGATAAAGACATTTCATAGTATATAAGTGAGTGCAAACCTCATCTTATGAGTCGATTTTGTAAGGTTGAGTTGACTTAAGTCAACTTTTTTTAATAGTGGTAATCAACACCTATTGTCACATATTGCAATGAAATTTTGGTTGGGTCCTAAGGCACAGAATCACGTGTTAAAGTTTTCTTGAACTGTCTTCTTGGTTTAATCATCCTTGTCTTGGACAGCAAAATTCTGTTGAGGTAAAACTTTTGTTTTGGTTAAAGCTTACATTACTGAGCTCATTTCCCTGACTGTGTTCGTTTTTGCAGGGACCTTACTCTCTGAAGATGACACTGAAGAATGATCGGGACGAGTTGTTAACTTGCATTAAGTTTAATTTTAAGATCGTTCTTGGATCTTTGGTGTCTGATATGTGAAGTGTCCTTTGTATGATTGATCTGGTGAACTTCTTTGCTTCATTGTCAAGTGTTTTTATTGTAATGTGTACTGTATATCACCTTCCACGAGTCAGAATCATGTAAGGCTAAGATTATCTGATGTCAAATTCATGTCAATGACATTGAACTTGTGATGCTATGTAAGGTTCATGACTGAAAGTTATATTTCTTTTAACTCAGAAGTTTCATTTGCATAATGCAGTCCATACAAATTTGATAGGGATTAGGAAAATATTTGACGGTTAAAAGCTAATGGGAATGGGAAGAGAGAATAGATATGTAACGACTTGAATATTTTTTCAATACATACTCTTACGTATAAGGCTTTAAGATACTTTCTAATACTATTTTAGTCTTTTAGTTTAGATTTAATTCAATTTTATGAAATTGCCTAATGAGATATTGTCTCTCACATTGTGTTTTGCTATCCTTGAAAGGCATAGGCTTATCGGTTGAATGGAAATGATAAAGTTTGAGAAAAACATATGGGGCAATTTCCTTCATCCAATGATTTTGAAACTGCACTCGATCAATTTCAAAAAATGTTAAAATTGCCCTTTATATTGGAATTGAAAAATACATTTTAAAAAAGAAAATTTGAAATAAAATAAAATTCTGAAAAATAAAATCCAGAAATATATTTCAAAAAACATAAATTCAGAAATACAAATCTGGAAAAGTGTCTAGAAATCTAAATCTGAAAATATATTCCAGAAATCCAAATTCATAATACATTTTATCATACATCTTCTCTCATATTTAAAACCCTAAACCCTATTTAAAAACTAAAAATGATAATTTTATCATTTCACACCATATATTAAAAGAAAAATAGGTGCAGGAAACAATTGCTGCATGTTTGAAAAAAATGGGTGCAGAAAACAATTGCCAGCATATGGACTCATGCAGAGTATATTCCATGCTAAAAAGGTCCCATTATAATTTTCTCCTTTAAGTACTGGAACATAAAAAACAATCTTAGAGGAGAAAATTACACAAAATGAGATAGTATAAATCACTTTAGTTTAATCTTAATTTTTTAAGTTAATGTTGGACATGAATTTCCAAATACACGTGAGTAAACCATGGTTATAGAAATGTAGTTAATGGTGGAAGTAAAATGAAAATAAAATATTAATCTATATAGACATTTAAATTATTAGTCATGTCCTAATGGGTTTTAAAAGTATTAAAGATGTAACTCCATCATTGTATTTTGAAAAAAGGCCTCCACCAAATTAATCAAAGATAAGCTTGTAGTTAATTGAATATGTTTGGAATTTTTAATTCCTCTTTCAAGTGTACAAAATAAAAGTAATTCATAATAGTTTTAAATTAAACATGAATCATGGATCAGTGATATAATGTGAAACCAAACATGTACTAAAAAAAATACATTATAGATTCTTTCAGTAATTTATTAACCTAAATATATATTTACTAGTAAATTTGATTTCTTAATATTACAAATAATAATTGTAACATTTCTTTTTATAAAACTATATATCTTAATTTTTAAATCTTGTCTTCTAATTTTTATATTAAATGAAATTAGTAATTTTCAATTAGTTCTTATAGAAAATATTTAAATTATTTAAATCAATACTAAATTATTCAATAAATAGTTGTATAAAAATACTAAGTTTTCTTTCAGCCATCTATAATACAGAAAAATAAAGGGAATAACTTGAATTAGTGAAATAATATATTCACTTTTTTGTGTTTATTTATTTTTTACTTCATCTAGTATTGGAATAGTATATTCTCTTAGAAATCTCATTTTGTCTTCTTTATTGCCTTAAATTTTGAAAATTTACTACTATTTTTTTTAATTGTCTCTTTTTATATAGATCACTGTTCAATTATATTTTTATTTTATATGTTTATTATTAAAAAATTTCTCTCCCTTAATTATATAAAGTCTTGGTTTAATGACTTTTTTAATTTAAAATCTTCTTTGAATATGAGATCTTATTTAGAAAATATGGGTTATCATACTTAAATAATTACACAAAATGAGATAGTATAAATCACAGTTAGCATACATCATTGTTATAAAAAGTACTATAAAAATGTCAAATTTATATTTTAAAAAATAAAACACGCGAGTTATATAAACAAGTTATCATTAACATAATATTTTATTGATTAAACTAATTTCACAAAATAAAAATTCAAAACGTATATATCTTTACCTTTTAATTTATATCATGGATTAAATAAATTTTTATTCCTTATAAATTTATGAATTTTATATATATTTCTCAATAAAAAAAATCTGTCAGTTTGTCTTTAAGTTAAATTTTGATTTTGATCTTTACTAGTTATTTAAACTAGGTTAAATAATAGTTTTTTTGTTAGATAAGACATAAACTGTTGAGAAAGATTAATATGTATTTTTTTTCTTTTGTTTTTCAATAATTTTTTCCCATCTGATCTATAATTTTGTTTTGGTTTTAATTCCTATAATTTATTAATATGTTTTAAGTGATGAACAATGAGAAAGTTAGCCACTAAATAAAATCAACACAAGTATTTTATTTTTTAAATAACTTTTTAAAGACAGAAAACTAATCAGTGTAAAGCAAACAATTGTAAATTCTCTGTTTCTTTTTTAGAATTTGAGTCTGCTATCTCTTCTCATCTTCAATATTCAGCTGTAGAATCTATGAAGATTAACATGAATAAGATTTTTTCTGGAATTTTTTATTCTTTATAGGTTTTACTTTCAAATACAAATAGTAAAAGAAAAAAAGAGAGATTAAAATCCTAATTGAAGACATTTGCGTCAAGTTGATTAATTTTTTTCCAAACAAAATAAATTTAAAAAGATGGATATTAGTTCTACTCACATTAACAAGAATATATATTCTAAATGACACGGTCATATTGATTATTTTTTTCTTTTAAACAAAATAATTAAAAAAATTAAGGTTTTTACTTAATTGTTTACACATATGCTAATAAAATACATAAACGTAGAAATAAACAAATTACAAAGACAAAAGTGAGAAAAAAATTGAAGACTAAAAGAAAAATATATAGATTTATGGGAAACAAAAAATGCAGACAACTTATTACTCAATGTCACTGAATAATAAGAATAAAAAAATGACTTTTTTTAATACTGAAATTGAAGAAAAAAAAAAACCATTGAGAACGTATTAAAATTTAGCAAATTCACGGAGATGAAAAAGTTATTTAATTCTTATATTTTTTCTATTGTTGATAAAATCCTTTTTGTGTATTTTTCCCTGTGTATTTTGCAAAGTGTGTGAGCAATGCTGGTAGAACTACGGGTTCTTCCTCCATCTTGAATTAGGGTTTTCAGATTTTCATTTTTTAGGTTCATTTCACCATCCTCATCACCTGCAATGTCTTTTCCTTTCGATCGCTAATTGTTGAACACATAATCCCAATTCCTCTTTCTCGTTTCGCTAGCTCGATATTCCAGTGTTTATTGATTCGGTACGTTATAGAGCTCTTTTGACATTTTTTTTTTCTTTTCCCATTAATTTGCACGTTCTTTACACTTGCAATAGTCTGTTATATTTGATTTACTTCACTTTTTAGTTTGATTTCTTTAACCCTAGGATTCTATAACTATAACTAACGTTTATTATACAGACTCATATGTCTTGACGGGTTCTATTGGGGATTCAGTTGCCAAATTTTGTAATTATTTTGAAACATCTGTTCAGTTTGTTTGTGGAATGGTTCATGTGAGAGCAAAGAATCGGTACATGCATGATGCTATATGATTGTAGTGTGGGTTATGTGGTTTAGTGATTGGTTTGGGTTTTGTGGCTTTGATGTCTCAGAGGTTGTGTTCACATAGGAGTTGTTTGTGACAATGCGACGGCAGGGGCACTATGGGGATCCATCGGCCAACACTAGTGTTGGTGGCCAGATGCATCATATGGTGGCCGGTCCAAGGGGGGAGGCCAAGTCTGGTAATTTTGAAGGACGTCTTGAGGCCTTTACTCCAGAGAGAGAGAATCCGTATGCAAATTCCAAGTCGGAGGGTCAGTGGAGATGGGAAATGGACGAATCGAAGCTGTCCAATTCAATGGCATCTCGAATGTTTAGTGAAGGCAAGTATTTTCACTGCCCCTTCACACTTGTTTATCCTTCTGTTAACCTAGCTATGTGCTGCATCTGCTTTACGGAAACAATCATTTTTTTTTCTAGTATGTCTCGTGAGGGATCCAGATTTCTAGAAGTTGTAGCTAAATATTGTTTTTACAAATTTTCACGATTAGTTAGTATAATGTAAATTTTGTTTTCTTGCCAATTTTTTCATTAAATTGACAAAAATGTCTACACTTGAACGGTTGGTTTTTCACTAAATAAAAAGTAGGATCTATGATGTAGACTTAAAGGAGCATAGTGTGTAAGTATGATATATCTGCTGCTTCCCTGTAGACTGTAATTGTTAACCTTTCTTCTGTGTTTCAGTATGGAGACTTTTGTTTCTAAATTAGAAGTTAGGTATTAGCACAATACTTTTGACTGTTCTTCAGAAAACAGATTAACAATTCATGTGGCTCAATTGGCAGCATAATCCTATTAAATGTTATACTTTCCAATTTGTTGTTAACTGCATATTGTTATTCTTGTTTGTTCCTGGCATCCTTTCTGCAAAATTTGCTTTTTTTTTCAATGAACACACTTAAAAGTAGTTCTTGATGTATAGGAGATGAATTTATTTTACTTTTGATGTGTGCTTTTATGGAGTTATAATTTCAGTGAACATGGCACATTTTCAGAACCTATTTTACTTTTGAATTTTTAAAACATTAGCTTCTGCTTCTAGAATGCGTGGTTACACAGGTTTATATTATGGAAAGAGTTTTCAAACTCCTAAACATAGGGGAGCTGTTTCATGTTCTAGTGTAGGTCAAGGGGTTGATGCTTCAAAGTCCTATTTTCAAGGGCAGAGCCGGAACAACAACGATTCCAGATCTCAGGCTCATGAAGAAGATATGGATGTTGGATATGAAGGAAATCATTTATCACAAACTTTTGAAGGTCTTGAGCAGAATTTTCGTGATGACATTATGAAACTTACTAAAGAACAGAATGATGCTGAAGATGCAGAATATGCCAGGCACAGAGAGGTTTGTGGTAAACATAAAAATAAACAATATTAATTTGTTACTGTGTTCTTGAAATACCCTAAATCCTCTACTCTTTTTGTGTCTTTTTTTTTGTCTTTTTCTTTATTTTTCTTAATAGACAAACTCATAATCATGCAGTACCCTTGATGGACTGGGTCCAGTTTTGCAGACATCACTAGGTCTAGCATACCTCTTGGGCATCATCGCACTGAAAACTGGACTAAAATGAGCCACCTAGAGTCTAGACTGTTTCATGAATATTTAGAGTTTATAAACTAGTGATCATATAATAATAAAATCAATTAGATTTTTTTTGAAGCAAATGTTCCAGACTTCCAGGGTGCAAAACTTATTACTAATATTAATTTTTGAAAACATGCACTGTTCTCATTTGATGACCTGTTTTAGTTATGGCTTTGATGCGTGTTTGTCTGGTTTAGGTTTGGACAATCTTGTTTTGTTAGAGGGCATTGTTATACACGGTTTATGCTGCTTTAAAAGGTCAATAAAGTCTATAAAATTTAAGACAGTCTCCCTTTTTATTATAGCTAAAACGTGATGGTCCAAATTGAAAGGTGATGAGAAGAAGAAATGCATGTATGCTCTATCCTGTAGTCTTGTCTTGTCTCCCCTGCAAGTGTAAACTGGGACCTGCTTCTCTTTGTAAGAATGGTTCCACTTTGGTATAAAACTCTGGGATTTGTTAAACAGTTTGCCTTTTTTGAAGATGCTAAAGGTACTGTTGAAGCTGTAAAACTTTTTATAGCTGTTACAGAAAGTTAGTAACACATCAAGGTATCAGATACAGATCCTCTTGTAGAATTACGGTTTGCAGGGATCGAACTACATCCTGGGAATCAATGTTGTTAAACTTGTAACTCGGAAGCGGATCAGAAAGGGTATGAAAACTTGTTACCCGAGGATCGTAACTTGATTTGGAAGAGTTACTATTCTAGTTACTACTGTACATAACATAATTAAAAATAGATTCATAATTCATGAAATGATCCTAATACATAATATAATTAAATATAGATTCATAATTTATAAAATGGTCTAAATACATAATACAATGAAGAGTAGTGTGCGGCAGTGGCACGAGCAGTGGAGCAGTGGCAGGGCAGTGGTGCGTGCAAATGGAGGGGCGAGTGGCGGCGAAATGCGTGCGCGAGCAGTGGTGCAGCGGCGCGAATGGAGGCACGAGTGGCAGTGGAGTCGTGAGCTGCATAGGTTCTGAAATTAGGGTTAAGGGGTTTTCAAATTAGGGTTTCTGGGTTTATTTGGGTTGGGTTTCAGTTTTTCTTTGGGCCGAGTCATGGATCGTGGAGGCCCATAGATCGTCTGATCCAACCCATGAATCGTCGGATCGTTCCGATCCGGACAGATTCCGATCCACCCCATGATCCGACTCGTTTCGTTTTCTTCTCATAAGATCGGTGATCTAGATCGCGATCTTGACAACACTGCTGGGAATGCAAGCTTATCACAGGTTGCTAAGTGCATTTCTGGAATTAAATTCTGGAAGATTTTTTTTTTGTAATGGATAGTCTTGTCGTAACTTGTATACCTTGGATTTTTCCATGACATTTGATCAACTTGAAGTAATTATGCAAATGCACAACTGCAGTTATATACTGCTCTTTCTGCATCTTAGTTGATAATCTTGGAAGTGATAATGCAAAGCTTCGAATACAGCTGTTGTGTGTACTTTGTGCATCTTTTAAACTAACCCAGTGTCTTGTTAGATCTTTGTTATGTAACCCATTTTTAGAACACTTCCTGAATATTAAATTGATGTACAAAATCACCTTTGCAAGATAATTTTTTTTTATTCTTGAGTTGGGTTCTTCTATCAGCTAACTGTGAGCACTGGGTCAGTTCTGTCACCTGCATCTTTCCTTGTATATTAAATAATCTACACCCTATGTTTTGAAGCTGGATATTTGCAGCACATTGGGTGTTGCAAGGATAATCTTATTCATGTTAAATTCTGTATATTTTCTTACATATATTCTCTAAAACTATGTTTCAAATCCACTGAGCTTTAACTAAGTTCTACATATTTCTTTTCAGAAAATAAATGCAATCAATGCTCAGTACGAAGAAAAACTGGCTGCACTTCGAGCTCAGCATAGCAACCGCAGAGCTGAATTTCTTCAAAGGGAAGCACATGCTAGGCAACAGCAGTACCAGCAAATCATAAGGGATCCTTACCCCAGCAGTGGCATGGCACCTCGAGACCCTCATGGTTTCAATAATGCGAATGCTCCAGTAGGGGGAGAAGTGCAGCGAGGCTATTCTGCAGATCACTTCGATCCTTACAGAGAGAGAGCTCGATTTCTTGGGGGTGGTAGAGATCAAGGATTTGAACCTAGGGGTCCATACCCTGGTGGTCGTGTTTATGACACTGGTTCACGCTACTACAGTTGAGTTTTGATCCGGAGGTTTATCTCTCATTTTGGGTTTCTACTGCAGGTGAAATTATATTGACATGATCTAATGCTTTGTGGTCTTATTTGTTACCCTGTTTATGGAAGTTAACTGTTATTTATATAGATCAACATTGGAGGTGCACACTTCTACATTGGTGTTGTGCATTTAGATGTAGAGCCACTAGGATATTTGTTGTTTGTGCTTATGAAAGTTAATAACATAAAACTATGTAATACAGTCTTTCATTTAATTCAACTGCATACGGAGAGATAACATTACTCCGATAACTTGTTGCAAGCATCAATGCCAACCACAGAAGAAGCATAGCAAAGCACCAAACCTTATGCTTCTGCTGCTGGTCTTCGATGTTTGTGATTCAAAGAGTAGAAAACGTTAAGTTTTACAACCGAACAGATAATAAAGGAATAAACCATTTTAATCCCTAAAAGTGTATCATGTTGACACATTGACTTTTGAGACTAAGGAGATTTTAAATAAGTCTGAAATTTCTAGTTGTTTCATTTAAGTTTCTACGCTTTAACTATTTCTTGTCATGTTGGTCACTTATAATTCAAGTCAACATTTTATTTTTATTTTTTTAAAGTAATATGGTTGATAAATTATACTTTAGATGATATTTTTTTAAAGAATTTTTTCAGTTTTAGGACTATTGTGACAGGTGTATATATATATATATATAGACACACACACACACACACACTTTTAGGACTAAAGTGATTTACTAAAAAAACAAGCTCTAAAACCCAAACCGTGCACAAAAGAATACAAAGTGGCCTCTAAGTGTTCAATGACTCATGATAGGACAATGGTATGTAGCAGTATATCTAATGTCATCAATTTAAGAAATTTATTGAGTATTACTTCTAGTACAATTTAAGTGACTCTCGGAATGATACGTCATATGTTATGTTACATTATAAATAAGTTAAACTTATCCCCGAAGTCTTTTTCTTCCAATTTCTTCCCCAGTCCCATGTAACCGTGCACACCTTAGCCCTGCATGATCAGACCGTGGGAGAAGAATGGTATGTCTGAAGCGTTAGGCTGGAAGCGATCGGAGCTCAGGCTAGGAGCATACGGCAGAAGACGATGCCTCCAACCACTCGGTGGGCCTGGATTGCGAACTTCTACAAGCCCATCAGATCGTGGTTCTTAAGGAGCTTCTTTGAGATTCCAAGAAGACTGTTGTTGCACTTTGCATCTGTTGGCACTGGTTGGTTGTGGAAGGAGACCATTTTTTAACCATTTTCGTTGATTTGTTGGTTCTAATATTCAAGTTTACTGTTTATGATTTGTTAAATTTTTTGGTCTGGGTACTGATTTGTTTTCCTTCTCCCTTCTTCGGTGTTCTTCTCTTCTCCTATATCAGTAAAATATTTTTTGTTAATATGCAACTGTATTCTGTAGAAAATACATAGTTTATTCTGAAAAAAACTTCTATGCCATGCATGCTTGTGTCAATGGGAAGAAAAATAAAATTAGATACTGTATCAGAATAAGACAACCATGAAGACATTTGCACTATTAAAGATTCTCTTAAAAATTATTGCATGTTTAGATTATACTTGTACCGGTAAGGGTCGTATCACTGATGTCATATCTCGGTCCCTATTATTGGGCCGACCAAGGTAAAGAGGTCCACGTTCATAGGGTTGACCGACATCACAAGTTCAATTATGTTCAATCAAGCAAGGTCAGCGAAATTAATCCACAATTAAGATTAAAAGTTAGGTAATGTAGTCGTAAATGTGGTCCAACTCTTTAACTTAATCCAATATGGAAAGTTCTCCAAAAGTAATATAAATAACATATATTTCAAGAATCAGGTACGTCATCATATGAACCAAGTACTTACTGAATGTCTTTGTTGAGTTTAAAAGGAAGGGAGCTTAAGAATAGTACGACCGACATAATGAGATAGACAAATCCTCTCAATACTTCTCTAGGTTCCAACCTGGAGTTTGCAAATTTATCGCTGCTACATTGATGGCTAACAAAAGTGGGATTAAGAAAAAAGAATAACGAGATTGAAGCGCTTGATTGCCAATTAAGTGGACAAAACGATAAGAAAGTTATGAAGAAGAAAACGAATAGCAAAATTTTCAGAAGATCTATTTTTGGGCTGGAGACCATGAATAATAAACCATTATAAGCTTACAATTTTAGTTAGAAAAAATAAGTCAACTTCTCGTTGAACTCTTTCAAATAATTTCGAGTAAACTTGTATATATTCTTGGATTACGATTCACGTAATTTTTGTTCCATTAACCTTTTAGGGTTAGTATTTGACTAGGACTCATGATAATTTGAATTTTTTTTAGAAATGGGTGGTACTTTAACACCTTATTCAGTAAAATACATACACTCCACACACTAATAAATTATTATTTTAATTATATTTATTTTATTTTTTAATTAAAATATTATTATATTATAATTATTTGTCAAATGTGTGGTTTACTATTTGAGTGTCAAAATAATTTTCCTTTAGAAATATTTTCACTTTAAAATTGATATCTTCATTTGTAAAAATTTTTATGTATGATTTAATCATTCATGAAGTTTGATCTTATTTAGAATCAATGCAATATCACACATGTGGTTTCCTATGCTTTATTACTGAGCTGTTCTATATAAATATTGAGTTTCAAAAGTTATATATGTAAACATATATATATATATATATATATATATATATATGTAAATAATATTATATTAAATTGCTTTTTTGTTTTTGTATATTTAAGTGCCATTGTAAATTGTGCATTTAAAAATTTAAAGTTGAGTAGGATTATAAATATACCTTTCATTCATTTGAATATTTTATACTTCCCGATAATGCATTTAAACTTTATCATGCAAATAACTTACGCATGTAACTGGTCAATGTACATTAATGGAGTTTATCATCAATGCCATAGTAACTAGACTATCATGAACAATACATCAGCAAGTATTTTTCATAAACTGCACTTTTTGCAAGAAAGCATTGTCGTGTAAGTATTTCATATGATTTTTTTTTTTATCAGCAATGTATTTCATATGATTATATTTATGTTTTTTTCCCTCTCATTTGTTCTATAAATTAGAGTCTTAACTTAAACATGTCTAATTTTTTTTTTTTTTTTATGAAGAATTAACTACTTGACTTCGAGTTCAACAATAGTTGTTATTATCAAGTTTGTACTGTCTACCATTATGTATTGTGTGAATCAGTGTTACTATTTTCTCAGGTTCACTTTTTTGTAATGTTAGGTATTGTCAAGCTAGTAAGAAGTTAGATCGTTGGAGACTTACACAGAGTTTCTTCATCAAAAGGGGTTCCAATATGGTCACTTCATGAAGAACAAGCTAGAGACATATGTTGATTTACCTGCAGATAATAATCTTGATCTGTCAGCTTATATTGCGCATGGAAATGACAAATCTTACGTACATGTTCTTTTATGCTGCCAGGTGCTCATTATAAAGCATATGTCCATCTAAAAGTTCTGTTCATCTTTTCAATAGCCATGTTCACCCCATCACCAAATTAAGAGAAGACAAAATCTGCAGCTGCCTATGTTTTTTTTTGCAGAAAGTTTTTGAACGCATAAACATAATACTATAGTAGCATATGCACTAACATTATCGCCACTATAGTCTTATAATGAGACCAGCGGTAATGAAAAAGACAAGAATGAGGCCAAAATAAATTTTGGATGAAATAGTCACCAGACATCTTATGATAAATAATATTCTTGAAACTTTGATTTTTAACTGTAACAATCACATCGTAAAATTCATGTAGCTGATTAGACAAGACCTTGTTGTAATTATTATTATTATAAAGTATACTATACTACCTAACAGAAGTAGCAGATTCTTCTGTTATTCACATTGTTAACACTAGAAGATGGGTGTATCTATGAGAAAGATTAAAACCAAAGCCCTTGAATGAATTGAAGCATAACTTTGAAACAAAAATAAGCAAATTGAAGAACATGTTGAGGGAGAAAAGAACAAACAACATTTTGGTGTCATTACTGAAGCACAGGATTTTAGCAGTAGTAAAGTAACGTAATGTCTGACATTTGTTAGTTTTGAGCATCATGGACCACATTTCCATATTGGTGTTAAGCTGTGGCAGAACTCTTGGTGTCTTGTTTGGTGGTGTTGTACCAAAGTACTTGAGACAGCCTTAAGGGAGGGACCACTGATTGAAATTTTACATTCTGTGGCTCTCAGTTGTAAACATATGCTCCCCATTGATAGGACTTAGGTTTATTTTGACAAAACCAGGGTAACATTCACTAACTGCTGCCATTGGTGAATTTGTCTTTGTCATTCACTTATCTTATCCACAGACATTATAATTTAAATACAAGTGAGTGGGGAAGATGAGGTAAAGTTTAAATAAGACAAGGATGATCAAACTAGACATAGAAGAAGCCACTTGTGCTGCTTCAGTTCAAGAACACTGTGAATTCAATTATTTAAAATTAATGGCCTGTTTGTTATCTCTTAAAAAAAAAGTGGTTCTGATGTAAAATAATTTAAGAATTACTTTTCACAGATTTATTTTTATAAAAGAACATAAGTTAATTTAAACTTTAAGAAAAAATAGTTTTGTGAGAGATTATTCCAAATGTAATTTTAGTTCTTGTTAGTTTTAATATTTTTTCTTCAAGATTTTGATTATTTCACTACAAGAAAATCATGAAATAGAAACCAAGTTTTAGAGACAAAAAATAATTAGTTGCTATAATGACTAAATTATAGATCATTTTAGAAACTAATTTTTTTTTTGGTTTTTAAAGTGAAGTCATGTCAAGGTGACACGATTTTCCTAACCTCGTAAAAACGACTCCATTTTGATAAAAAAAAAAACCCATACTAATAAAAAAAAACCATTATTTACCATGTAAGTATTGTTGCCTTGCAATTGACGAAATGGTAAAATTTATTTAATTTTTATCTCACCATAGTGCAATATGTTAAAAAAATTAGTAGTAAAGTTCATGTTATGAACAAATTTTGGTAGTAAAATGTGTAGTTAAGTATTAATATTATTTAATAATTGTATTCAGATTGTATTGAGTCTCAATTTCAATGGACAAATATATCACCTTCTATAAAATAGATTGAGTTAAGTTTTACTCAATCATAAATAAACTTTAAATCAATTTAGTAAGTTAGATTAAGTAAGATTAAGTCATCAAATTATCCAAATAAATATTTTTATCTCTTTTAGTCATGTTTAACTAAAATTAGTTATTTTAGGCTTTTATTTTTATTGAAAAAACATATTGTGTCAAATAAAATTTTGAAAGAACGTGTCAAATAACTTTTTTACATATAAAAGCTTTAAGAAAAAGAGGTTTTCAAAGATAATAAGATATTAAAAATATTGTTTAATTTTAATTTGTCAATTGTGATAACGACACCAATAAAACTCAATTTTTGAAAGGATGTTTGAATTAGGGATGACAAAAAGATTGAGCGATGCGAATTTCACTACACTCGTCCTAGTTTCAAAATCAAATTTAAAAGTCATCTTGGTCCTCATTTTCGTTGAGTATGAAATTTGTGATGTATCTCCATCCCTTTCGAGTAGCAATTGTACTCGTACTTGCATCTGTATCCATATTCTCCTAATATTTGAATAATTTTTATAAAAAATATAGAAAAAAATATGATATTATTATAAACTTAGTGTAAAGAGCACATACATTTTAGTTTCTTCATTGTCAAATTTTGAGGAAGAAATTTTAAGTGCATAAATATTAAAATAGAGTAACCAAAAGAATTTGAGTGAATTTGGGAGATATTAAACGAATTAAATTTTTAAAATAAAATGTAAAATTGTGTAGCAAAAGAAGAGTTTTTGAAATAAAACGAAAATAAGAACCATAGGTGATAATTTGTCACAGTTGATAATATGTGGACTTCAATACATTTCCATCTTGTCTTTTGAGGAAGGAAAGTCTTCTCCCAAAAACATAGGAGGCCTAGAGAAGGAAGTTCCTTTTGCTAGCAAATATGGTTCCATGTCTACCACTTGGATCTTTTTCTATAGTCAAGGAAGGTGCTCAACCCTTTAGAGGCTAGACTTTGATACCAATCTTGAAAAACAGGTAAAACATAAGATGGAAGGGTTAAATGCACTTCATGCATTCATTAAATGTTTTTTTTTTCTTTTTTAAACATCATTATACTTGGAGGTACTCATATCTCTCTAACCTTATTAGAATGTATTTACTTGAACTTTTGTAAAACACAATCGTATGTAAAAGATAGACTTTTTTAGGATTGACAAAGCATGCACATATTGCAAATCTTAATGGTCAAACGTAAGAAGCCATAAAATAAACATATTCATAAAAATATTATGTTAGCTTAAGATTATATGTGCATCATCTAAGCAAACACATTACTTATTAGACGTAGACAACACAGTGTTAACAAATGAAACACTTGTGTCTTCATAATATGTCGCAAATAAAAAGCCTTTCATTGTACAAATCTACTAAAATCTAAAATTTAATTATAGAATAAAGTTATGTCTTATAAATTATTTACGGGTTTCAGATATATGAACTAAAATAAAATAAAATTTATTTGTTACAAACATTTTTGTTTTCTGACAATACTTTTTTGTTTTTACTAATAATTATAAATATCAATATATATTTATTTTAAAGGGACAACAATAAAGACAATATACACTTATATATTCTTTCTCCACATTTGCTTGGTATTTCTTTTAAAACAAAAAAGGCTTTAGTTTTTTTTTTTCTAAAGAAGAGGACTTTGGTCACTACCAGTCTTTAAATAGTTTCTAATCTAACCAAATATTAAAGCATATGGTATATAAGGCCCAACAGGCACGTCACATTAGCTCATTGTTTCAAATTTTCTTATTAAATAGATTAAATGCTTTTTTTTAATTAATCTATTTCACTACATTAAATCTGGTTATATTAGACTTTCAATTTTTAAATAAAATATGTGTTTGTATACAACTATGCTATACATTATGATGAGCTTATATTTCCAAAGTAAAAGTCTTATAATTTTTTATATAAAATTTTATTTTATTTTAAATAAATCTCATAATATTTAAAGCTTCTTTTGCAAGTTTCGCTCTAAAGTTTTATAAAACCTATACTTTTCTACTTTTTATTCTATTTTTATAATTTAAAAGTTAATTAATTATGTATTGAAACGTGTTTGTATTCTTAAGATATAGGGTATAAAATTAAAATTTTAAATTTAAATCTCACCATCATGTTACGTTAGTAAGTTTAATTATTTTATAATATACGTTCCATGTTCTTCTAGAAAGAAAACAAGTTTTTTTAAAACATCCACCATATTTATTAATCTTATTGTTTTGATGCATAATCCACTTATCTATGGCAGTGGGAGTTTCACTAAAAAGCTTAGGATTTTTTTTGAACTTTAAGTATAGTTTTAGATAGCATGTAATGCTATTCTTAATTCTTAAACTAAGTGTGATTGTATAAGAGTTGAGAAATTTCTGAGATATGTTATTTTAATTTTATTAATTTTTTATTGATAAAAATAAAAATAATCTTATTAGTGAGTTGTTATAAGTTTTCAATGCATTTTGCTTTTATTGCAAGTGCGAATGTTTGCTGAAAACACAAATTTTGAAAGGAGGTCTAGAGTTTAGATGGAAGCATATCAAAATGTCTTTTTAAAATGAGTTTTATATGAAGAAAAAAGATATTTTTCACAATCATTCTTTTGAGATAAAATTATTAGAATGAGTTATTAATTATTAGGTTTGGTCACTTTTAAAGTTTGAAGCCTCTTTACAATTTTGTTTATATAAAATATTTTAAAATTAATGGAAGGCATTGTTTGTTTTGAAGTTTAAATTTCATCATAATTTTTTTTTTAAAAAATATTTTAAAATTAATAAAAAAATATGTATTTAAAGTGTATCATTGCGTTCGACTCCTAACTTATCCTAACTTATGTGAGAATATTGAATATATAACAACAATCACTCCTTAAAAAGTCATATTTTATGAAGGATTAGTGAAAAAAATAATTTTATAATTATATTATTTAGAATCAATAAGATAATATATAAATTGATTCTAATTTTTATGAGATTATCAAAAAGTAGCATCCCTCTTTCAAATATGTGGATTAAAAATTGAATTTACAGAAATTTGATTTGATTAGTGGAAAGTATATGCACTTTATATATTTTCTCCAAATTTGCTAGGTACATTTTGTTTAGAGACCGAAAACACTTTAATTTTTTTGTCAAAAAATATGATTTTGGTGACCAAACAAAAGTCTTTAGATACATGTTTTAAGTTTTCTTATTAGATTAATTTACGTAATTTTACACAATGATCTAAACTTATAAAAAATATACCTTTTAATATTTATGACACAGGGAAAGTATTTAGTTTATTAAGTTCTTATTTTGTAAAAGAAAAATAGAGAAGAAAAAGTCCTGAAAGTAAATAATCCCTTATCCTTATCTGGGTTACAGTTTTGATGCATTATTTTGTAAGGAACGGAACGAACAAAAAAAATTAGGACACATGCGATGTTGTAATTAAGACAAGTAGAGTGACTGTGACTAGCTAGCAACATCGACCATTTCTCAAACTTTCTTCTCCAAATAATTCATAATATATTCTAAAAAATTGGAAGAACTTAAATCATATATATAAGGTTTTAGGTTAACGAAGGATAAAAGAGTAATTTCGTAAATATAATCAATGATAAAAAATGGGATTAAAGTAGGAAGAATGAACAAAATGTAACGAAATTCATCTTATCATGTTTCATTTTAATCTTCAAATGTGGACCCCTATACATACAACAAAATTACTTAATTAATTTTTCTAAATTTAAGTGGAGTTTATAAATAAAATTAAATAAAGAGAAATAGAGATTAAGAACGAAAGGGAAAGCATGATGAAGGAAATTATGAAAATTTAACAAAATAACAAAGGATATTGTACTTGTATAGATAAAGTGGGCATAGATAATATCTGATATTAGTTATAATTATTGTTGTTGGTGTCGGTCGTTCGGTAATACTCCTTTGTACTCAAGTTCCTCTGTTCCTTCACTCCTTCCGTCCTCAATACTTTCTCTCTTTAGCTCCTTAGCGCTCAACCGAGTAAATTTGCAGAAAGTTCTCAAACGATCAAGTAAATACTTGTATTGAGAGTGTATATTGTAAACCCTATAAAAACATACCTTAATCTTTCGTAGAAAGCTTATTTATAGAGTTTGATATTGAGCTATTTGATTGATGGGTCATATCTAGCGAATATCTTCAATAAATTAGTATTAGGTGATTCCTCGGGGTGTCACCCAGATTTGTAGGAAGGTAAATCTAGAGCATATCTTCAATAAACCAGTGTTAGCTGATTTCAAGGGGTGTGACCCATATTTATAGAATGTTTCTTTACTTGTCATTGTCAATTTGTTCTTTAGTGTGGTTGATCACCTGGTCGGTCGGTCAACGGGACCGAGGAATTGGCTCACTCAGCCTCGACTGATACATATATGGATATAAAACTGTTAGAAGGAAGCTAATATTAATTTTGTCTTTTCTAATTCTTAGCTAATTCTCTTTGTACATATGTCTAGCCTTTATTTTATTTTTTTTATTCTAGTCTTTATTTATTATATGTTTTACATTGTCCCTTTAGCTAGACCTATAATGAATATACTGCTCGTATATATTCAGATTTTATGTTTTGTTTAATATTTCTTCTCATATCCTTTGTCTTTTTTTTTTCTTTTGTCCATCTCAATTTTTTTTTTAAAATCGCTAGATAATTTAAGATTTTAGAATTTTTCCTACAATTTTTACTATTACTCTTTTAATCTTTTTGGAATTATTTTCATGAGTAATATCATGGTTTGGGATTGTAAACTCATCGTGAATGAGTAATTTCTTGTTTCTAGGAACTAGGAGATTCGAAAGAGGAACTAACGATTTATTTTTGAATTTGCATGTTAATGTTGGATTTTTTTTTTCAACTTTAAAAGTTTTTTTTTTAGGTAAAGAGCTTGTTTTTTTTTTTTACTGATATGATCTAATATGTTAATGGAAGAAGACTATTTGACATTAAAAAACTCATAAATTTAACAATTGAAATTGGTTAAAGCCTTTTGGAATTTTTCATTACCAATGAATTTGATTAGGTTTTATATCCACGAAAGTAGAGATTGATCTACTCAAATATTACCGTGTTTGTGAAAGGAGTCAATAATTAGATTAGGACAATTCATTATATCTAATTAACTTAGGATAATTAAATTAGGAAATGACACATTTTCAATTGCTAAAAAATTGTGTGCAGTCCATTGAAGGTAGAATATGCTAGCAAAACAAAATCTTCTTTTACTTACGCTATTTTTAGGATATTATTGGCCTTTTCCTTAAGAGTAAACATCGAAAAATAAGTTTGAAGCTTCAAAGAATTTACTATGATAATTTTTTTTCTATATATTTGTGCTAATTTTATTGTAAAATTATGATTAGATGAACTTTGTATCTTTTATTTAATATAGTTATTTTAAGATATAGTATTCTGTTTTGTTTCTAATGTTTTTTTTACAACTAACCTTTAAAATTAATGTTACATGTGTACATCACGAAGATCATATTATATATTTTGATTTAAGAACATGGAAATAATAAAGAAAAAAAACTAATCTCATTATTAAGAAAATAGAGTATTCCATAAAATTGATATACATCAAAGTTTTATCAAAGTTCTATAATTGAACAAAAACACACAATAATCTCTTCTTTAAGATGGAAGAAAAATATTTTTGATTCATATCCTGGTAATGATATTAAGGCAAGCATTTTTGGTAAGAGTTTTGTAAAGATGTCAATCAATTGATGATGTTTTCTTTCATAAAATAGTTTGAGTGTGCCTGTTGTCAACCTGTTCCTAGATGTAGTGCAACTCAATCTCAAAATGCTTGATTTTTTCATAATAAGTAGGATTAATAGCAATATGAATCACAACTTTGTTATCACAATAAAAAACCACAAGAGGTTGAAGTATTGAATTCAACTAACAAATTTCTTAACCAAATGATTTTTGCAAAAACAAAAGTCAACAACCTATATTCAACCTCAACTAAAGATTTGCTAACATTGTGCAATCTTTTTCCTTTCCAAGAAATTAAAGAATCCCCTAAGAAGGTACAAAAACAAGTCGTGAATCTTTTACTATCAATACATGATCCTTAATCAGAATCAACATAGACATGTATTTTCTTGCGAGAACTAGATTTGGAAAGAATACCATGATCAACAATGTGTTTTAAATAACGAAGAAGGGTGTAATCTACACTAAGGTCTTCAGAATAGAGATTACAAATAAATTGGCTTAACATATATATAGTATAACAAATATACAGTCTGGAAATAGTGAGATAGAATAGCCTACCAATAAGCCTTCTATAGGTGTCTGGATCAAGTAGAGGTGTCCAAGAATTTGCATGTAGTTTTAAGTTGGGTTCCATAGAAATAATTGAGGGCTTGCAGGACATCACACCAAAATATTCAATAAGAGCTAAAGTATAACGACTCTGACATATGAAAATACCTGCTTGAGATTTCTAGAATTTCAAACCAAGAAAGAATTTTAAGTCTCTTAGATTCTTCAATTTGAAGTTATCATGTAACCTGATTTTGATGATATTGGTAATTTCAAGAGGACCGAGACTAGTGATGATGATGTCGTCAACATAGACAAGAACAACTACACAGGTGCATTTGATTCCTTTGGTGAATAGAGTATAGTCACTTTTTGAATTTTTCAAGCCATAAGAAATAAGACTAACACTAAATTTGTTTAACCAGATTCTAGAGGTTTGCTTTAGGCCATAGATTGACTTGTTTAATTTGTAGACAAGAAGTGTCGTTGATGTTATTGCAAAATGATGATTGTATCCTTGAGGAATATGCATAAAAATATCTTCTTCAAGATCACCATTGAGGAAGACATTGTTGATATCAATTTAAGCAAAATGTCATTAATGTGAGGCAACTAAGGAGAATAGAAGTTGTAGGGTAGTTGTCTTTGCAAGATGGAAAAACATTTATTAAAATTCAATCCATATTGTTATGTAAAACCAGGTGCCACTAGCATTGCTTTATGCTTGGAAACAATGCCATCATAATTATATTTCAACTTGAAAATCCACTTGTAGCTAATATGCTTTTTCCTACTATGCAGATGGATGACAAACCAAGTATTATTAATCTCCATGGTAGCAACAACCTCATCTTCTATGACACTTTTTCAATGAGAATTTTAGTGTCTTGTTTATATGTTGACAAATATTGGACATATATAATGAGAGTATGACGTAGAAAGCTTGGAGTAATTAACACAGTCTTGGACTAATTAACATATTCTTGGAGTAATTAACACAAAATTGGGAATACATCGTTTTTATTCATCTTATAATCCAAAAATATGTAAAAAGGTTAAAATTCCTAAATTAGAGGTTAAATTATAACTATTTTATAAATTAAAGTCCATAAGGGCGTATCTTTTTGTATGAAATATTATTGAATTATGACACTTATCAACTCTCCCAACCTAGAATATTACTTGTCCTCTAGCAAAGTAAATGAATATAAACAAAACATATTTGAGTTAAAATATGAAAACAACGTTATTTACTAAACAACATATTAAATTAGAAACTTATGGTGCTTCCAACTTCAAATATAACAAGATATAAATACAATCGACTTCCAAGATAACAACTGAAACAATGAAATGACAATTTATCAAGGAATTTCTTCTCATATTCTCACAGGTAGGTGTTTCTCTTAATTTTCATTGAATCCTAACAAATCATAGTTGCTTTTCATTTCACCTTCATATCAGAATCACATTAGAAAAATGAATCTTAAGGTCTTCTGTAGAGTTATAATGAGGTTGGGCTTCCAAAAAAGTATATTAGTTTTTTAGATAAAAAAATGCACACTTAAAATAAAAAGAATATACTTACAATCTAATCTAAATACATTACATATGTGTTATCTAATCACCAATTTCTTTGACTTTAATATTTTTCTCCATTTTCTTTTTTTCTTTTTTTATTTTTTTTTTAATTTTTTTTTGTATATTTTTTTTTTCAAATTTCTGATAATAAAAATAAACCCAACCGAATAAAGTATTTAAACTTAAATTATTCAAACAACTAAAGCCAATAATTCATTTTTTTTTATATATAAGTTGCATTTATGTTCTCCTTTCTTAAACACGCTAATATAGGTAGGAAAATATAAGTTAAGGTTCAGGGTACAATAATAATTGAAAAAAAATATTCTTTGCTCAAAAAGGGCTAGCAGAGAGACATAATCAATTTAAACAAAGGTTAACTATTTGGCCCTGAGTTTCTAATTAATACAAATGTCTTAATCATTTTCATACTCTTTTATGATGTAACATAAAATAAACAATCAAGTAACCACAACTGTCAATTCATCAATGAAACTCTCAAATTATTTAAGATTCACACACACTTACTTGGCTTGCTTAGTCTAATTCCTTATTGCTTGTCATTCTCTATTCCTTATTGCTTAGTTTAATATCCTTCCTCAGCCATGTTAATTTCTTCTTGAATTATCTCAATGTGAGGGGTAAACATAGTTGAAAGTTCTTTTCTAACTTGTCCTTACTTTTCTTCTCTTTTCTTACTTTATTTTTCCGAGTTCTTCTCATTTTCTAAATCTAACTACAATTGATCTCTAGAAATTTTTCTCTTAATATCATATATCATAAGATAACTAAAGTAAGAATTAGCACAAAAAAGCAAATAACATTTTTTTAAAAATAAAAGTAAAACGAAAAATTTTAAATAAAGAAAAAAATAAGTATATTTTTTAAAATAAATAAATAAAAGAAAACAAAAAATGTTAAATAAAGAAAACATAACTAAATTTTTAAAAAATAAACAAAAACGAATAATTTAAAATAAAGAAAAACAAAATAATAGGCTATAAGAAAAGAGATAACTGCCATGAACTCATCCCGAGAACCCACCGCATGTCTTCTAAAGAAGTGAACTCAAACTCATAAAAACCCTTCCCAAGAGGGATTGCTCTCCACGATCCAATAGCCTTCTACACAAGTTGCAACTTTTTAGTTAAATCAATGTGTGTGAAAGGTTTATTCTCCTTAGATAGAATAATCTGACCATGTAGATGGGTCTTACAATTCTCAAGACCAACCAAGTAATCTTCCTCATCAACCAAGACAACAACCATGCCTCCTTTAATACAAGGAGTAGGTAGCTGGGATAAGGAATGCCACATGTATTTCCCAAAGCTTGAGCAAAAGTCTTCCTTTGGTCTGACACAACAGATGCTTTCTTATTAGGAAATACTTCTCGATCCATCAAATAAGCCTATGGGATGAGGAAACCCGTAGTGTCCTCAACCATTCTCAAAGGCTAACAAGCTTCCGACCAACCCACCCCAACCGCCATCGTCCCACTGGCCGCACCACTGCCGCACACCAGTCGCACCAAAGCAAACACAAAAGGTGACAACTTTTGTTGTGTGCAAGCCAGCAGCACCCACACACATTTCTTTATAAAAGTCTTGAATTTACTACAAATTAGATCAGGCTACATGAAAAAGGAGGAAATTTTTTTGTATGCAATTCCTTGACACCCCACCAACAACACTCGCACACGTTTCTTGATAAAAATCTTCACTTTACCACAAATTTTGATGAAAATCTTGACTTTACTACAAATTTTAATAAAAATCTTGAATTTATCACAATTTTTGATAAAAATCTTGACTTTACCACAAATTAGAACTGGCTACATGAAAAAGGTGTCAACTTTTTGTGTGCAATAGAAGTTCAAAGAAGAAAGTTTAAAGTACCACTTCAAGAAACTCTATCCCAAAAGCATATTAACACAACTTTACAAAGAAAAATATTTAAGAAAAAATTACACCCTGTATGCAGACGTGGAGATTCGTCGCGCCACCTGCACCCACGATCCCTGCGCCACCGTCCACCACCAAGCTGGAGAATGAACAACCACCCATACAAATCCTAGCCGCACCGAAACTCTTCAGAGGGAAGAGAACAGAGCAAAAATCTTATCTCCAAAGAGATTTGAAATTCACATTAGGATAAGTTGTTTTTATAAATATGCGAGGAATTGATATTTAGGAAGCATCTTAATAATTTTATATGCGATGAATCAATATAAATGATTTTTATACGGGCATCAATATCAATCAAAGTACACAATATTGTCAAGCTAATCAAAATACAAAAGAGTGAGAAAGATGAAACCCAATCCCTATTTTTCCAATTGAAGCAACAAGTTTTTGACTTGTTTTCTTGTTAATCATTTCCAATATAACAAATCCCAACAAACTTTTATTATTCTGTTTTATATTTAGTTAATCTTTTACTTGATTATTTAACTGTTCCTTGTGGATTCGATATCCATCCTTACAGACAAATTATTACTTCTAACAACACGATACACTTGTCGTCGAAAAGTCATCAACGCTCTACGTAATATCATTGCTGCAATCAACAAATTTTCTACCTGGCCCAATAATGTTTTGGCCGAAAGTGCACCATCTACTATTGTCCAAACCCAAAAAGGTATAAGAGGGGATGAACCTTAGTTAACAAAAGACAAGGTTCTCCTCAAATTAAGTGCGAACGAAGATTCTGGTCAATTGAGAGGAGAAACACAAATCAGTCAAGCCTTCGTTGGAGAAGAAATGGGGGCAATGCAAGATCGTGTACAGACGACACATCATAGAGACGAACCTATTGTTCGGAAGATGCACCTAATCGAAGAAGCTCAAATAACTTCAAAGGTTTTCTAACACGGAAGGGGGCTACTGCATGGGGAATTAAGTAAGAAACCACACTGGAAGGCTCTAACTAGTGTGGAAACAACTCAAATTGAGAAGAGCAACTCAACCAAGTTTCTATTCATACTCTATATCAATATATTTTTAATAGTGAAATTGTTAGCACAATAATCGTTTATGGAATTCAATAGATAAAATAGAATCAATACAATTGTGGGAAATGGGAAACAAATAGGTATAACATCTGTAGGGGATGAGGAAGAGGTCCTTAATGAATTAAATCGCATGGGGGATAGAGATTGTAAAATTAAGAACAATTGCAAGTAGGGAAATAGAAATGACCATCTATGATAATAATAAACCTAAACATAAGAGGATTAGAGGGGTACCTGATAAATGCCTAATTCCAATAATATTTCATATTAAAATATAGACACTTATGAGGATTTATTATTAATTTACATATAAAATAATCCCTAATTTATGAATTTATACCTTTTTACATTTTTTATGATCTTTTTTTGAATAAGAGCATTTTATTCCAAAATTTGGTGTTAATTGCAGGTTTCTAGGGAGAATTGAAGATTTGGAGTAAAGGACAATGATTTGAGCTAAAATGAGAAAGCTGAAAGGTCCCAGAAATAGAGAAAAGCGTCGAAAAAGCCAATTTCGCAACAAGAGTATCCCGCTCAAGCGAGATATTCTTGTTTGAGCGAGAATGTTCCAGGACTGCTTTCGGAAATCGACGCCTTTCTCACTCAAGCAAGAATTCCTCGCTTGAGCAAGAATGCGTCAGACAAATTGAGTCTTTTTATGTTTTATTACTTAACCCGTCAGCCTAACATAGGAAGCGGCCTAACCCTAGAAAATAGGTTAGTTAGAGGGCTTGAGGCTCAACCCTAGTGTACTAGAATGAGAGGAAAAAACCATAGAGTGAATTGTAACCCTATTGGGAGAATGAAAGGTGCTAGAAGTATTCGTGGATAATTCTACCCTTTGGGATTGAGAGTAATCTGCTTGAACTCTTATGTATTGAAGTGATATTTATATATTATAATATTCAGTTCTTGATTGATTATTGGTATTGTTGTTTTACTTCTAAATTGTTGTGACAAATTGAGAATCTTAAATATGAATGGAAAGTATTTTTAGGGTTCTAACCTAAACAATAATACTTAACATATTTGAGTACTAGGAATAGACTTCAAAAGTTAATTGTCATTAACGTCCAAGCTTGATTTTAAGTTGTTCTTATAATTATGCGAGGGATCAATAGTTAGGAAACATTCTTAAGTATAGTAAGAATTAGCTAATGGTTATCTCAGTAGAAGCATATTTTTTTTTAGTTGAGTAGGGAGGATGTTGGAGAGGTGCCATAATATAAGCCTAGATAGACACATGGGTTTTTGGGTGGTTGACATGCCACTTTTTTATGGTTTTTTTGGAGGTTATGTATAATATATAACTTTCAACTTTTGTGACAAGGTTGGAGCATCCCTAAAAGGCTTCATATTTTATTTATTTATTCATTTTACTGATAAAAAAATGTTAAAAATACTTAAAACCATCATAAGTAGGTTGTCTAAAGAGTCACCATATATCAACATGAATTAAATCAAAACAATTTCAACTAAATTTTTTAGGATTAGGAAAGGATAATCTATTTTGTTTAGCAATATGACAAATAGAGCAAGGAAAAGAGTGACCAATAGAAGTGAGATGAGTTTTATTTGCAATAGATTTGCAAACAAGAATAGGTATATGCCCTAATCTCTTATGCCAAGTCTCATAAGTAACATTACAAGTATGAACACAACCAAAATAAGAGTTCTTTTTAGGAAAATAAAAAACCACTAAGTTGTGATGAGCTTTTGCAATGCCAATCATCCTCAAGGTTTTCATGTCCCACAAAATAAAACTATTATGCTGCATAATGAACTGAAATGTATTACCAACAATTTAAAGTCAAAAGAGATAGGAGATTAAAGCAAAAGGTACAAATATAAAACACATTATGCAGAAATATATCATCCAAAATCTTGATACTACCTATGCTTTCAACTTTGACCTTTGTGGAATTTTCTAAAAGGAGATTAAAATTGTGAGTAAGCGTGTAAGAATCATATAAATCTTTAAAACAAAAAATGTTAGAAATGCCACCAAAATCTATTATCCATATATGAAGGGAATTATGAGTGTCAACATTTAAACAATTGCCTATAACATGGGTTACCATAACATCAAGCTTGGTTTCAATATTCATTTTGATAGTAAGAAAATAAATTAATTATTGACACTGTCGATGTAAGGATGGAAGCCTGATCAGGGATGGAACTTTTAAAAGCATCATCAACTTAATTAACAGTGGATTGAATACATTTCTTGAAGTAATTTAGGGGATAACCAACAAGTTTATAACACTTATATTTTGTGTGTTCCAACATATCATAGTGAGCACATTTTGACCTAGCTTTCTTAACAAAATTAGGCTTATTGCCATCAAATTTTAGGTTTTAGGAAGTATTAACAATAAAAGCAATATTGTCTAAAGTAGTAATAGAATTAAAATGAATACCAATAATTTTACATTGAGCATTTTCTTGAAGAACAAGGGATAAGACATTACCGGGAAAGAGATAAAAAAAGGAGAATCTAACCACGAATTTGATAGAAAGAATTCTTGAGCCCCATTAAGAACGACATAACATACTCTAATTTGGTATGTATTTGGAGATGTTACAGACCACCCTAAGTACAAGGGAAAAGAGGTTTGTAATCGGAAATTTCTTCCCAAATGGATTTGAGCTTTGGGTAATACGTACTTACATCATTGGGACCTTGTTAAAGACATTAATTGTCACTAGAGCTGAAATACGCAAGGACCATTCTTTTTTTAGAAACTTGTTTTCATATCTTTCCAGGTTTCTTGCACAAGTGGCGAAGATATGCTGCTTATAATGTCTTCGAAAACTGAATTGTAAATCTAGGAGATAACAATGTTGGTCTCAAAGTCAATTTCTTGAAGAGCAAAATTGGATGGTGGGAGTAGATTCCAGTACCTTACAGCGGTATACATCAATTCTTAACTGTTAGACCACGAATCTACCTTTTATATATGTGAATGTTGGTAGGAGGATGTCACAAGAGAGCTAGCTTCTGGGAAGGTGTGTTGGGGAAAATCAGGAGTAAATTAGGAAGTTGGAAAGGAAAATTTGTCTCTATGGCGGAAAGGATTTGCCTAATCAAGTTGGTTCTTACATCTTTGACTTTGTTCTACTTATCGTTCTATAGGGTACCAACAACAGTGGCAAAGGAATAAATGAAGCTACAAACAAATTTTTCGTGGGGTTAGGGCTCAGAATGGAGGAAAATAGCATGGGTGTCATGGGAGAAGATATATGAATCAAGAGATTTCGGAGGGCTTGGAATCACAGATATAAGACTATTCAATATTGATCTTTTAGGAAAATGGATTTAGAAAATGAATTCAGGAGAAGGGGGTTTATGGTTAGATATTATAAAGTCAAAGTATGGTGGTTGGAGAAATCTAGCGACTCAAGGAAAAATGAACAAGGAACTGGTGGAGGGATATGAAGGAGTTTTGGAGAAAAAGGAGGAATGGAAGTCAGTGTTTGATGATAACATAAGCTAGGTACTTGGAAACAGGAAAGAAATCAAGTTTTGGTCCGATAAGTGGGTAGAAGGCGAGGTTTAAAAAAATATTTTCCCAAGGTTGTTTTCTCTAACAACGGACAAGGATTTAAGATTGAACCAAGCAGGGAAGTGGAGTAACGATAGGTGGAGATGGAACTTGGTTTAGAGAAGGAATTTGTTTGAAGGGGAAGAGAATCAGGTGGAGCAGATGTTGGCAATATTGGATAACAAGAATCCAGTAAGGGAGGAGCAAGATAAGTGGTTATGGAAAGAGGGAGAGACAACCTCATTCTCGGTTAAATAAGCTTATAAGTTGTTAAAGGATGAGGTTGGAGGGGCAGATAAACCTCTAATTGACAACACATGACCTGGAGGGTTCTTATTATCAAGATAACAACTAGAGTCAATTTGGAAGATAGATGGATAATGATGTTAAGTAATCAGTGTATAATGTATGGAAGCATTTGGATGACACTTGTAGGAAAAATATGGAAGCATAGAAATAAGAGCATATTCAGGAACAATAGAATTGACCACGTCGAAGTGTTCACTGTTGTGCAATTAAAGGTATGGTCTTGGATCACTTCTATGGTTGTTGTCACAAGTTTTTCTTACTCAGATTGGTGTGTGGACCCTTTTGTGTGTATGAAGTCTATAAGGAAAGCATGAAATCTAACGTTAGATGGAATTGGGGGCTGGCCAGTATGACCTATATATGGTTTTGAACAATCCGATGTGTTATCTGGATGATACGATAGTGGAAGAGAAAGTCTTGTGGCTTTGTGAGTAAGCTCATAAAAACCATTTCCAAACTACAGCTAGAAAGGTAAGGAAGGATTGGGAGCAGAGAAAGATGTTGTGAAGGTAGCAGGCATTGGTTGTTGGAGAATATTAAGGAGTCAGTTTAATAAATAACAGTTTTCTCTTATTTTGATTTTGATTTTGGGAACTTTATGTTTTGTTTACATATGTTGGGTTGAGTTCTAGAGGGTTAAATGTGGTTGGTATAATGGTGGGTCTTTTTTGACGAGTAGAGAGTTAAATTGCTTGTAGGATATGTTGTTATTGTACTTTCTTTGCTGCATAGTTGGATGGTTTTTTTGTTTTTCTTATGCAGCTTTTTGCATTGTTGGGTGTGTTTTTTTGCATAATTGGATGCAATTTTTTTGGTTATCTAGATGTAATATTTCTCCAAAATTGGTTGTTGCTTTTCTGAATAGGGGGCACAAACATGATGTTGTAACTATTTGAGAATTTAGGTGGATTTTATATTGTATAAGGATTGGAGCACTCCTGATGTGCTTATATTTATTTATTCTTTATGTTGTAGATAAAGAAGAAAAAACAATGCTATTTACATGAGACCACGCAACAAAGATGTCATGAGTAGGAGACCTGTCAACAAGGTCAATTTTTTCTTGACAGATAAAGTCACTTGAATCACTTTGCTTCAGGTGGTGTAGTTCTTATGATCGAGAGGTTGAGACGTGAGATCAAGCTCAAAGCCATCAAAATGGTGCAAGAAAAAATAATGGATGGGATCTCAGCTAGAGGATTGGCCATGACAAACTATAAAAAGTAAATCCTAAATCCTAAACTCTAAAGAAAGAACAACATTAATTTTTATCTTCTAATACCATATCAGACTACACACATGAAAAGCAAAGAAAATAAAATTAATATCATATTAAAAAAAAATACCCTATAAAATTGATGTAAAGCAAAGTTTTATAATTAAAACCCGGTAACTAAACTCAATAATTAGAGTTAAGTGAGCATGTCTTAATACTTCTTAACTTGTTCTTATAAATTTTATTTTTAATGTTTGTTATCACTTTAATGTAGGTACACGAGTGGAATATTTAAATAAATAGGACCAAAGTAATTTCACGTAAAAAAAAATTGGGTAAGATCTAAATTAAAAAAATTGGAACTTCTCGTCCATGTTTGAACTACATATATAGGACAAATTTAAGAGAAGATTCCAATTAGAGCTAACGTGAACTTTACTATCATAACAGAGATTAAGTAGAGATGTGATTTAAAGTACAATAAATCACATCGATCCATAAAGAAAGTTGTTGGTCACCTAACTAACACATGTAGGTGTTCCGACACAAAGCACATAACCTAACTAATAAAGTAGCTAATTGACCAGTATGCATGAGATTCATTACAACGTCTAGTTGATTAAACTACACATAAAGCATTGTAACATCGAAAATTCAGTTAAGTTTGAGTTACTTAAACATATGTTCTGCAACCGTATGTGTTGAGTTAATGAAGTCAGTGTTTAGGAGTTTGAGATTGAAGCAATGGAGGGTTTTGACTGTGATGAGTGTGACTGTGTCAGGATCAATGGCCACGTCTGTACGGCGTTGTAGGCATGGATGGAAGGGTTTGGTGTTTTTTTGAGCTTTCCATCACTTTCAGCGATGACCAAAGATAGTTTGCCATATCAGGTAATGTTTGAATCGTACACCACCAAATATACTATCATTGTAACCAAAACTTGTTGGAGTAGAAGCAATATCACTTTGCATGTCTTGTTACATGTCATGTGGCCTACTCAGTGTGAACAGAATAAAGAAATGAATCATCTTCTTCCTTTAATCATCACCACTTTCTCTGTCACCGAGTAGATCTTATCTGTAACTTCTCTTTTATTGCAATGAAGAATTAGTTTATATACGTTTCCTATATCATATATACCGCTCGGCATACATAGCAGGAGATTTGGATTGATCAAATCCATCAGATGAAGCTGTTTATGAATACCTCAGACACGTGTCCATGATCTCTCTCTGCAACCCTCACAAGTGCTGCAACAAAACCTTGTTGCCTCCTTTACCATGGCAACAATGGAGTTTGTGCTAGATACATTAGTAATTATACCCTTTTCTATATTATGTATTTGTTGTTTATATGCATTACATAATTAATTATGTATATAAATACATCATAATATGTTAATTATTTTAAAAAATAAATATTATAATGTGTAAATTTACCATTTAATAATTTTATAGACCTGACTATTAATGTTTTGATAACATTTATTTTCTATACAGATACTTTATAACTAAATATCTAAACTAACAATACAGTTTTTAAATTCCGATAAAAAAAAAGACATTTTTTAAATATTACATTACTATAATAAGATTTTCAAGTAATTATATATAAAATAAGTGTCGTCAAATATTATTACTCGTGTATTTAATATTTGAATATATATAGATCTATTAAATTTTTTTAACGAGTTAACATATAACTTTTTTAATAAAAGTTTTTTAAAATCTAGGCTTAAACACTTCTAAAAATATTATGTAGGCTAAACCAAATATTCTTGCGAAGTAGTATAACATATTTTCGGCTCTTCTTGGTAGGAAACAAAATATAGAATGAAAATCTCGAGTTCGATAAGGAAAAAATGAAGTTTAATAAAAATACATCTATTTTAATTGATTAGTAGTATTTTAATATGCGCAATTAGTTTTTTTTTCTATTTTAGATTTATGATAAACAATTTATATTGTCGTATGTTAACTTGACTACTGATAACTTCTTTTAAGAAAATTAAAATTTAATTTAAAATAAATATAAAAAGAATAGTTTGGAAAAAAATTAACAAAAAATTGTAAAAAATACTTTCCCTGAAGAAAAGTCTTAAAACACTTTGGTGGCAAAATAATTACTAAATATCTGTAATTTGAGATAGCTATCATGATTTATGTAGAGAGAAAATAGACAATTTTGAATATAGAAAAGTGGGTTAAAGAAGTTAGATGAATGAAATTTGATGAAAAGAAAGAGAAGATTAGGGTTATTGGTAAGAGGGGTATGGTGGGAATTGGGAAGAGGAAAGGTGTATGTGACATGACAGTCTGAATAGGTTTGGATGAGAGACATCCATTTATTGTTTTGTGCAGAGAAAGATAAAGTGAAGTTCCATCCATCCATCAGACAAGACCCAATTTCTGAGAGCCACACATCACATGGATCCAATTAACCCCACCTACCTCCTTGATTTGACCTCTCAGATTCTCTATATTTGACCTCTTCCCACCAGACAAACAACCCTTCTTATTATCACTAATCTCCCACTTATCATCTCTCTCATTCTTCAAATCCATTAACACTTTTTCATTTTCATTTACCTTATTTTCTAACTAACTAACTAACCTCACTTCAAACTAACTTATTTCATTTATTTTCTTCCTTCATATTCTCTTCAAAAAAATTCAGATTTTCTTTCAATGTAATAGTTGGAATTATGTTTTAATGTCTCTTAAAATACTCACATTAATTTAAATAATTAGATAAAAAAGAATGTTGTTATACCGTCATCAATACATTGCAAGCTATAAGTCAATTAGATAGGGAAATCTTAGTACATATCAAGTGTTCATAAAAAAAAAACGTGTACTTAAAAGGTGTAAGGATATTTCAAGAAAAAGTATTTATTAATTTTTAGTGCATGTTAAGAAAACTTTAACGGAAAGATAAATAGTGAAAACATTTTAAGTTAGTAAGACTTAACAATTTTTTTTATAAAAAATAATAAATAAATAGAAGTATTTTAGATATCGTTCCACCCTATTAAAAAAGGTTAAAAAAAATATTAATTAATTTCATATTTATTGTAGGTGGTGTGGAGGAATAGAGAAAGAGAGGGGAGTGCAAAGGTTGGGTTGGTCAATACTCCCTCCTTTTCTTCTAAAAGTATGTTAAAGATTCTGCCCAATGATTATCACTTAATAAAATTAATATTTGGGAAATCATGTTTAATTAAATTATTCTTTCACCAGGTCTCTCATTTAGTTTGATAGAAATTCAAAATAAACTTGTAAACTTTTGAAGTGATAATCGTTTCAAAATAATTAACAAAAACAATTACATTAAAAAGTTTACCTTATTGTAAAAGCAACACCATCCTAACACTTAAATGTCTAGTTTCCTAATAGATCTCTCAAATGCGCATAAATTCAATCCCTTTTAGTTTAAATCAACAAAATAACAAAATGAAGAATAAGAATTACATTTCATTTACTTTTTGGGATATTAATTAAGAAAAATGAGGCAAAGGAAAAAAGTAGTATAATTATCATTGAATTTATATGAACATTTTAGATAACTTATATTTCACAATGATCTTTTGTCAAATTTTTTACAATTCAAGATGTGCAATGCTTCTGTTTCAATTAATGACGTTTGGGATGCAATTTGGGTTGAAGTAGTAAGTAAAATTTGGAAACACATGAACAATGTCATCTTTAAAATGGGCATGACTAATGAGTCAAAATTGTTCGCATTGGTTCAAGTAAATGTTTGGTCTTGAATTTCTTCCAAGTCACACTTTGTTTCGTTCCCTTATTCTGATTGGTGTCTGGATCCTTTGATTTGTATGAGGTTGGTTTCTTGATGTTGCAACTTGCGGGTTTTTACTATTGTCAGGGTTTGAGGTTCTGTTTCCGATTAGATATATTTTTGGGAGTTAGGAAAATGATAAAGTATAATATTTATTGATTTTTTATTATTGATAAAAAAGTGTATAAAAATAAAGAAAACTACAAAAAGAAAAGAAAGTATATTATAACATTATGAGGATAATGCGTAATAGAAATGGGAGGAGAATATAGATTATTGGGAAGTTTAGAATGAAGAAGAGATATTATGATGCGTGAGAGTGGGTCTCACGTGTGCGTTCCTTGAATGAAGGATGAAACATTATGATGGAAGACAGGGATGACCCATGTTAGATTGAGGAGATGGTGGAATAGTAGGCTTTGAAAGGAGCATGCATGTCATAACCATATATAGCCACCCCGTCTACTGTGTCTAACATTACACGTCACGTCACCATGACTCAACCAATAGTAGTATTTCATAATTTCAAACACTCTTCCAAGAACAAAATAAAACAAACAAACTCCATCTGCAGCTACCATCCAATATTCTGCTTCCACCACTCCTCAATTTATCACTCACGCGCATTTTCACACCTCACATA
Organism: Phaseolus vulgaris; assembly: GCF_000499845.2. NCBI lineage: Eukaryota > Viridiplantae > Streptophyta > Magnoliopsida > Fabales > Fabaceae > Phaseolus > Phaseolus vulgaris. Next base: position 10,726,172 of record NC_023749.2, read on the forward strand.
TTAATGCATCCTTTCACTTTTTTTTTATAACTTATTCTCTTAAACCCTGCAACTTATATCTTTTTTACTAAATAAATCTCACATCTTTATATTTTTATCAATATTTACTTGCTAAATTTTATCATTTTTTTATAATAAAAAACCACAAATAGAATTCTAGTTCTTATATAGCCAACTGGTGCTTGTCACATTCTTATTAAGACGAAACTATATATAAATGAAGATTTTAAATAGGCATATGCTCTTAATAAAATCATTGAATTAGAGTTTAATAATTATCTATATTTTGTAATTTAACAATAAATTCTCTATCATTATAAGAAAATTATAAAATAATAATTAAATTTAAAAATAAAAAATCATTAATCACTATATTAACTAAATTATTTAAAAATAAAAAATCATTAGTCACTATATTAACTAAATTATACACTATTTTAGAGATTAAAAATTATTTATATCTAAAATAATTTTTATTATTAATAAAAAAATAAAAAATAATTTTTAAATTGATATATAAATTAGTTATCAATGGAATGTTTTAGTTATTATTATTTTAGATTTTAAATTAGTTTTTTAAAAAATTAATAAAGACTAATTTAAAATATAAAGTATTAAGTAGTTAAAATTTGGTAAGTCGTAGGTAGATACTAATTTAGAAACTACTTTATATATTAATGATTTTTTTAGTTTATAAAATAGTTTCTAATTTAATAAAATAATAGTAAATTATTTTTATTTTTAAAATTAGTTGTAATATATTTTTATAACAATTATAATTACACTTTAACAATTATAAAATCGCTGTAGGTATTCACTGATGTGAGCAGATCCAAATCCAGCAAGGTTTGTATGAGGCAAATTCCGCCATGATCGCCGAAGTTATACAAGGTCGATGAACCGGCGATCTCCACGCGGGCGTAGTCGGTGGTCGTCGAAGGTCTGCAAGGGTCAACATGAAACGATGATCTCCATGTGTGCGTAGTTGGTGGTCGTCGAAAAAGGCGATCTCCATGCGTGCGTAGTCGGTGGTCGCCGAAGGTATGCAAAGGGTAACATGATCGCCGGTTAATGAAGCGGCGTTCTGTCAACATGATCGCCGATCGAAGAAGCGGCGTTCTCCATATGTGTGTAGTCGGAGGGTGCTGAAGTTTTACAAGGACAACATGATCGCCGGTCGATCAACCGGCGATCTCCATGTGCGTAGTCGGTGGTCGCCGTAGGTATGCAAAGATCAACATGATCACCTAGTCGGAGGGTGCTGAAGTGCTACAAGGACAACATGATCGTCAGTCGATCAACGGGCGATCTCCATGTGCATAGTCGGTGGTATGCAAAGATCAACATGATCGCCGGTTGATGAAGCGGCGATCTCCTTAGGTCAACATGATCGCCAATCGATGAAGCGACGTCCACTATATGTGTAATCGGTGGTCGCCGATGTTGGTTATTTTTTGGTAGGGTTTTCTCACTTTAAGGTTGTTCTGCTCCAACCATAAAGGTGAGTTTCGCTTGTGGATATAGGAAGTCCACTTCTGGTTACTGTATATGGGTTGGGATACCCCTAAAGAATTCCCTTTAATTTTATTTATTCATTGCTGATAAAAAAAAATAATTACACTTTAAAAGTTATATATATTTTAAGTAAATTTTATTAGTTGACAAAGTCTTAGACAACGGATCATGACAAATGAAACTCTTCAAATAAAATGACAAAATGTATGTTAAAATTACATAATTGTATTTTTCATGAATTTAAGCAAAACTTTATAAAACACAACTGCTTACACATTTACAATTAAAAAATTTGTTTGCAGTAACTCACCATTGAAAAAAAGAGGAAAATACTTACAACATAAATGTTTCATTCTTAATATTTAGTATTTATAAGTAGTTTTTGTTGGTTATATATACATAATGAATTTTAATATAAAAGTGTAGCTATAATTAATATCAAATAGTAGATATATTCTTACAATGAAAGTTTCCTGGTCATTAGTTTTGTGCATAAGCATATATAAGAAGTGTATTTGAGAGAATAAAATGTAGTTACAGTTAAATAAGATTGTCACAAAAAATATATATACTCGCATATAAAACATATAATTATTTAAATCTCAACTATTAATTATTACTTGCATACTGTTAACGGTCAATGGCTGCAATTACAGTTTACAAGGTGTACAGACATATCATTATTTTAAAAATTATATGTAAAATGATTTTTTTAACTATAATGATACTTTTACATTAATGATAGAGTATCAAATTTAATTCTCCCTCTTTCTATGTAATATAAAAGTAGAAGATGAAAATGAAATTAATTGTGGTAATACGGATATACATATAAAGGCAACAGATGCACATCAATGAACCCCAACTAACTGGGTTCATTCATTTATTTACTGATTGAACTGTTTAAAATATGAAAAGAATTGCAATATCTTAATACATGTATACTGAATTTATTATCTGACTGGAAACAAATTTTAATTATTCAAACAAATAGTTTGATATATTATTAGCAGTTCATCATTTTGTTACACTAAAATTTCGGGATTTCTACTTGAGGAAGATTTATCTAATGTATATGGCCATGTTGATGTTAATGAGTATATATTACGATCTATTAAATAATAGAATATGATTCTGAAGGATTAAAGTGCAACTATCTCAACTATCTCTAGAACACAGTGATGTTTCTTGAATATTTATGTCAGTTCTTCTTTTGGCACCTATTTTGCTAGCTTGGTTCATGGCTTCTACCGTTATTATTGTTTTATTGGTTTATTTAACTTGGACACAGTGCTTTGAATTTATGAGGAGAAAGAAAGGAAATCCTTTCCCTCACTCCTTTCTATACAATTCCCTTTTACTTAGAAGCTTAAAAACAAACTGAGTTCTGCGAGTGTGGCAGGTGATCATGCATGCAGAACCTGCACTACATGTTGCTCTTTTAATAGGGCTGTACTCCATTAACTGAACAAAATGGTCCAGGAAGAAAAATAGAAAGAAAGAAGAAGAAAAAAGGAATCCATTAAAGAGCAAGAAATGTAATGTTTCACTCTTTAATTTACTCAAGCAACTACCATGCAAGGTGGGTAAAAAAGAGTCCCCGGGGAGGAAGCACCATAACCAAAAATGGTCAAACGGTAATCTTCTGAAAGATGAAAAAGGTGTTCATGTGGTCCTATGAAAGGGTGAAATGTTATTGGTGTGCTTAGGGGTTTTCATAAAAAGAATAAATAACCATCTTCTCTTTTTTATGCGTTCAAAATTAATGTGGAAGCTAAGAGAGATTTCAAATACACTCCAACACTATAGATTATATTATGATCACTGAAGGAGCATCATCATTATGATATATAGAGGAACGTGTTGTTTACTTAAGTGCTCAAATTCAACACAATAAATGCAATCACAAGAATAGCAATCATTTCATAACAACGATATATGGAAAAGGGCAATACATGTACTATTAAACATTGGTGAGAGGCTGAGATTAATTTGCAGGAGTCTCCCATCCGGTTGTACGATTGGGAAATTTGATCAACCTCATTTTCACTGATTTAGGTCAAGCATGAAAAAAACAAGCTCATACTCACAGGCTTCCATTTTTATCAGTAGAATCCATTGGACTTTTCAGCTGCTTCTCCCTGGTCCAACTTTGCTTGACTGTTGCCATCCAGCTTTAACCCAAAGTGAATGTGAGGGAAATGTGCCCACTGCATACACATATAAAGATGAGGCAATCCCCACTCTTCAGAAAGAGAAATTTCATGGGGTGACAGAAACATGTATATATAACAACACATCGCTGTTTATGCCATTTATAGTCAAGACTTGCAGGAGCTGGCAGCCAATCTAACTAATAAACTCCAAAGTTAACTTCAAAATTTTGAACAAATTTTCACTTATTAGTCTTTAAAATAGCTAACATGAACTTACTTTAGAAAACTTCCACATCCATTTTATTAGTTACTTTCTCTATATTTTTAATGACATTAATGAATAACATTTTAAAAAAGCTAAGTTTGATGGATAAAGTGAGAGTTCATTCTAAAAATTCTAATATCTGTGATGCCTGTACTGTTCTTGTACAAATTAACATGCATGATTTTGAACAAACACAGTCTAAAACAGGCAAATAGTCATTAAAGAACGGGTTTTTCAATTAACTTGGGCAGTGTGTGGCTTCCAAAATAAAATGCGGTGAAAAACATGCTATACCACATAGGAAAAATAAGAGAGTTCAAAGGAGCATACTGTAGTACATAAGAGAATGCTTTAGTACATAAGAGAGTGATGGAATCACATGTAAATGGACTAGACAAGTGACACTGGTTACAGCATGTGATAGGATATTATGCTCTAATACCATGATGAACGAGGAACATGTTTAGGGTTAAGAGAGTGATCATAAAATTGGCTATGGCCTATCAAACTTAACCTCATATTAATATTATACTTTGACTGGTTGCAGGCCTTTTAAAAGGGAGATTAGATATGGTTTTATTGATGAACATAGTTAACTAATCAAATGTCGTTTCACATCCTTTTCTAATACATCAGTTTTTGGAAACTTCCTCTTTACAAGATTGGCTAATCTCATGCTGTATGTTACCAATCTATATGTATGTGAATATTGAAAGCAGTATGTAAATAATGAAGAAAAAGTAATGTTAATTATTAACGTTCGACACCATAAATTATATATAACAGTTCCTTATTTAAATATTTGTTAAATCATCATTTAATGGGAGAGTTTCGAATCTGGATACTCTCACTTTTTTTTGCCGCAAGAGTTATTAATTAATATCTCTGAAGAGATCCCTGATGGAAATCTTAATGCAATCTAGTAAATAGAAACACTAGTTCTTTTTTGCCAACTTCAGAGCTTGATTTTCAAAAGTCTCTTCGGATACTAGTTTATGGTATTTACTGAATTTCAGTCACTAAATATTATATGCAACCAAATCTCCATTTGATCATGAATCTGAATCTCAAATCACCATTTAAGTGGAAATGCAGTTTATATTAAAGGTGGGAATGAAAAGAGTTAAATTTTTCTCTGTGGTAACCATAAGTTATTGTAATTCAAACATGCTAAGTTTTATTTTGCCATCTTATCTTTATTTTTATATATTCAGCATGATTTCCCAACTCAATATTAATGTTTTTTTTTTAATTTTATTTATGCACGTATAGCATAAAATAGAACGTTCCCAGGGATTTAAACCAATTAAAGAATGTGATTTCCCCTTATACCCTCAAACTAGATGATTACATTGGAAACATCTTTACAGTAATCGTTGGAATATTGGATTGTCACCTTGAGCAAGAAGTTTATAGAAGAGACAAAGGCTGTCCGTGAACTGACACAAGTGGCTCCAAAAAACATGAAAAATATAGAAAACTGCAGCATGCACTTGTTTGTGTGGATCACAAAATGATATATATTAATTAATGTAGTGATTAAGGTTAAACTCACGTTTTTGGCTGCGGAGCTGAAAGCCTCCCTGTGGCTGATATCTGGATTACTAGCCTTAATCCTTTGGATTTCCTCCCTGCAAAATCAGACGTTTGAAAAGACTTGCCATTTGTTTTTACTCAATGGAATCATCTCTAGTCTATTTTCATTTTTCTTTTTTAAATTATTTTAGAATTAAGAGATTATATTTACTGGACTATTGTATCATCTTTATTCTTTGAACACAAAATAAAATTTTAATCCTTTAAAGTGCTTTTAATTTCGCTTCAACTTGATTTGCTTCTTTCTTGACTACCTTTACTATTATTTTCTATATATACTAATTTTTAGAATAAATATAGTTAACATTAACTTTAAGGAAATTAGGGAAAAGCAGGGAAGTTGATTTTAAATAAAGTCCAAAGACAACTTACTTAATGAACCGATTATATGCAGAAGGCACACGATGTCTCTTCTCTGTAGCTGTGAATAGTCATGAGATCATTTAATTAGGAACATTAAATAACGATGCAAGAGAAAAATTAATACAATCAGTCATCAATTAAAAATGCACTTGATCTGTAACCTAAAAAATTCACGTCACGGATTCACCAACAGAAATCAGGTTGAGATATGGAATTTTTCACACGAAAGGCCACATTCTTAGATAGACTAAAGCTGTAGAACTGGGTTGTTGAGAACCATACAATTATATGCTCTAGCATTCAAAAAGCATTGAGATTTCCCTTGTTTATCCAAGAGTCCAATGGGTTTTCTTTGTTATTTCTGAAACAATTTTGTCGTCATTGCTTTGTACAGGTCACTCACAGCGAGAAAATCGACCACTATAAAACTTAAGTACTACTACCACTATAGTCTACTACTTACTTTTTTTTGTGCAAGTATCAATGTAATTACCATGATGAGCTGTTATTATATAATGGTGAGAGGAATCTGTAACTGTAAAATGAATTACACGTGGATAATTGTATACATATGTGTGTGTAAGATATATATAATATGCACAAGTCCTTGTTCTTGTTCTAGGGCATGGCATGACAGCAATGAATTAAGGATGGGTCAATTTTTGTTACGTAAGGTCACCATCTTAGAGGGGGCCATTAAAATTGATGGAGAAAACAAGATGCCCCAATTGGGCACGAAAAAAGTGGTTACTCAGATGGACGCCGACTCTCTGGAAAAAATGGGAAAACTTGTTTTTATGACTAGTGGCCCTCAATGATGAGGTTGTTCTGCTCTGCTGTTACTTGTATTAAATTAGCTTCAGCTGCTAATTGTGGAGAGAGTAGTTTGAGTCTTTTTCATCCTTAATTAAAACTTGTCACTGATATTAAAAAGTTCCTCATAAGGTTAGCTGGTCTAGTTATATATGTTGCCTTTTTGTTCATTCTGATTTAGGCCCGTTAGGATCGATACGGTCCAAAAGCATATACAAAAGGGAGATAAATTAATCCATGAAATGTGAGAATGTATACTCACGACGAATGGGAGGAATCCTTGGTTGTTCATGCTCTACTGCCTCAAATGCCGCTATTTTGTTACATTTTGAAGATGAGGATCCCAGTTCCTTGCTGCTTGGTTCTTCAAAGCTTAGGTGCTGTTTCTGTGACTTCATTACCAACAGATTAAACAAAAGAATTAATAAAGGATGACACAGTTTTTCATTGAAAGAACTGCATTTTTAAAGTATAAAGAAATTATATTATATCATTTATGGTTTGCTCATAGTGTCACAAAGTGGGAATTGACCAAAAGAATGTGAAATATATATATAAATAAACACACCTGAGGCTCTTGAGGAGGAAATGCTTGAAGGGACGCTCCCATGTTAACTGATAGCAAATTAGCACAATGTCCACATCTAACCGTCACTATGGTTAGCAAACTGCTGTAAGGAACACTAACCTGCCAATACCCATTTTCAAATACAAAACAAATATTATTATTACTTAGAAATATAAATAAAATGAAGTAGAAAAGTGGGTATAAGAACATCCTCTTCAGTTGTATACATACAGTAAAACATGCATTCATCCATGAAAACCAGGAACTGGAAGCTGCATAATTTTGATCGCCAACAAGAGCTGATGGACATATTTTATATATAAATATATATATAGGGTCTTCAGATTGTCAAAAAAGGTTAACATATATACATATATATATATATATACATATATATATATATATATATATATATATATATATATAGGATAAGTGAAGCTTTCACATTCCCAAGAAAGGTGCTTCCAAAGCACACCATGCAGCATTGAAATGAAAAATGAGAAGAGAAAAAGACAAAATGCATAGCTGCCAGAAGAAAGAGGTATAAGAAGATGATAAATAAGCTAGAGAGGGAAGTGAATGCAGCAATCTTTTCTCATTCATTCTGAGAGAGGTATACTTTTAAGGGGTGTGTCCAGTGTCCAGCTAGGGAGAGTGTGGTGTGGTGGTGGCACATTCAATACATCCATACAATAGCAGCAACGCTCAGAACCTGACATGGGGCGATTTAAAATTCAGTACTCTCAGTCTCTCACGATGTCCCCTTGTTGTGGGTGCGCATCACTTTTTGCTGACACTACAAGGCAAGATGATAAAAGATAGAAATTGTTGCACATAGTGTGGAGGAAAGAGAGAGGGTGAAAACGACTTGACTGGAACGGAAACCATCAAGGCCTTGAAGAGCTACACCACCGTTAGCCACTAGTGCTTGCCACCAGAGGAGAGTGATGTATCATCATTAAGCAGATTAGCCCTTTAGGCCATGTTAAGAGATCTCATTTGAGAAGGAGAGAAGGAAAGAGAGTGCTTTCTCAAAAGGGGTAATTATAATTTCAGCATGCTATGATGAAAGGAGAGAAACAAAAGAAAGTAACAAGAAATATTTAAGAAAAGGAGAGAGAGCATATGATATGATGTGATATAGCTTGTTCTGGTGGTGAAATGAATTGATCAGAATCCCCACAAAGTTCTTGTAGAAAGAAAGAGAGGACACTGCCTCTGTACTTAAGGGAAGCAACAAGGCTGAAACCGTGAAAAAACTTGATGATATATACGATATCATAAAAGACGATATGATGCTTCACCCTCATCGCCACAGAAAGGCAATTAAGGGATCAAATCAAACACTGAGGAGAGAGAAACTGCACTGCGTACCATCACATGGATTTGTTGTGTTCAGATTTAATTTTCTGAGCTGTGTTAATTTAGCACACAGGTACACAAACCAACAAAGAAAATAAAATACCATATAGCAAATGAAATCATATATGCATACATGTTGCTATCTACTCTTCTGCCAAAAAAATTAATTTTTTTATTTAAAAAGTTTATAACAAAAGAGGGGAACCCTAACACTTGGGAATAGCCCTAGTATATAGATCTCATGGCTGTGCCTGTGTACGCATTTTCATAATAAGCATCTCAAAATTTCTTCCACTTTCTAACTCCTAAAATTCCTTTTATTTTCACAATTGTTTAGTTAGGTACGGGTAGGGGTTTCAATTATTTAATTTCATAATTTTCTGCTATTACTTTGGCTGCACACACACATATATATTGCCTCTAACCGAACTATCACCACTCATATCAAGGTAGAGGTTAGGGAGCAAAACCCAGTTACACTTTCTCATAAAATATAACATAGCAGTGGAATCCTTGGTACAAAAACACCACCCCAGTTACCAAATTAATTCACTTAAGTGATAGATTGCAGTGTTTTCCAGGGAATTAAGTTACCCTTTATATATAAATTGGGGTATTTCTGATTGCATGCTTTCCAACAGTTAAGTTTTCATCCATTTATATAATATAGATATATGTATATACACAGACATGCATTCTGATTAGGTCTGAGCTGAATTTCGCTTTTTGCTGGGTACCCAGAAGCGCTTTTTCTTTATTCCTGGCTCTTGTATCATCTCAGTATCTCGATCGATTAAAGAAATTAGAGAAAACCCGAATTGCCAAATTAGCTGGTGAAAGGCGTGGCGCAAGAGAAAGCTTAGAAGAGTATGGAAAGAAATAAAGAAATGGAAGAAAGAACGAAAGAGAGAGAGAGAGAGAGAGATAGAGGAAGAGATTTGTACCGCTAGAATGGTGTTGCAGAAGTTGCAGTGAACATAACAAACACGTTCCGTTGCCATCATTTCCATTGACATTTTTTATCTATATGTGACTGTGTCCTTTGAGTGTGTGCTTGGTGGATTTATAGGCAGATCACGGGGGGAGAGAATCACTTGGCTGAAAGAAAAGTGAACATGATCATCAACGATTTACAGAAGACGCGGAAGGAAGAGAAAATAAAAAAAATAAAAAAAAAACAAATAATTTATGTACTTATTGTTGTGTTATTTAAGAAGAGATAGAGAGAGAGAGTGTGTTTGGACATAGGTTAAGATGGGACTAGTGTGGTGTGGTCGGGGAAGTGGAGTGGGGTTAGTGGCATTTGATTTAGGAAGAAAAGATGGATTATGGGAAATCTTGGTAGGCTGGGTTTGGAGTGTGCGCGTGTGAGTGACACGTGCGATGAGAGAGTGGGTGTGAAGATGTGTTAAGTGTTATGATTGAGAGAATGAGTGGGTGGGAGTGACCCATGTCTAACTATACTGGCTTTCTGTAGCGGACGAGGGGGGCGAGATATTAATGCTTAGAAATTTGGAATGAATGTTTAGGGATGTGTTCCATACCAATAAACAATTCATAATTTTCATTCTTCCTCATCTAAACATATAAAACATTCAAAAAACATTCAAAAAAACAACACATTCTTCATCCATAAATCAATTAGTTTCTTAGAGGAGATTAAGGTTGTTATGTGGGACTCAAGACTCAAACTCAAACTGAGTAGTCTAGTCTATGATCACAAACAATTCACATTTCATTTTACTTCTTTTCTTTTCAAAGACTTTTTTTCTACGTTTGTTGACGGTCATAGATAGATAGATAGATACCTCTAACCAGCGTTTTTTAATTACTTCATTTAAACTAATAATTGTCTTTGTAGTTTTCAAAGAAACTTTTGCAAAAGTTAACTGTTTAACTTTCTTTCTGTCTTATTGTATTTGTTACTTTTGGATTGTTTCTCCATTATTTGTTTCCGAATATAAAGAAAATACTCATTATTTTGAAATTTGTGAATTCAGGTGAATAGAAAAAATATTACTAAAACGGAATGTTCACTAAAAACGAATAAGCAGAAAAATATTAGTAGAAGCATGGTTAATTAATCTTATTTTTATCCATTTTGAAAAAGAATTAAAAAATAATAAATTTTTCATATAAAGCGGATGGAACAGGTTCATTAATTACGCTAAGACAAGGAATTATTAAGTGCACTTTGGAGGGTTTAAAAAAAAACATTCCGATGCATGAGAATTAAGAAGTTATGTATTTGAATGCATGATAAGTAATTAGATGATAGGTGAAGAAAGGTTTAAGCATGAGGTGGAAAAGACTATGGAAATAGCAAGTGCTGCAAAATAGCTTTTGTCCATTTTTGTTTCTGCTTATCTATGGCGGTGTACTGCATGTAAAGTGATTAGACATCTTCTTGTACACATTCATCTCATGTATTTCCCCGTGAAACTCTCCACGTGGAATTTATCACTACAATTAGAAATTTTTATTTATTCAATTCATTCATAAAATAAACCCTAATTATATTCAGATCCAAAACTAAACAAAGTGAACCTCTAGACGGGCATATAATCCAACACCAACATGTGCATTTGTCACCAATATAGGGTGACATGATTCAGAATAATCATGTCGTTAATATATTGATAACGAGTTTGATTTCCATGTCTATTTCTATCTTCAAATATTTGGTGACTAGAACTCTTATTAGGAGATATTATTTTTTTAATAAATCTATTTTAAGAAATTATTTAATGAATGTTTTGTTAAGGAGAGTTCAAAAAAATATTTTTAATAAATTTGTTTGCATTAATACTAAAAAAATATTAAATAAAAATCAATTTTATAGACAAAAAATATTAATTAAATTAGATACCATTTTAAAGACTAAATATATTATTGGTATCTAAAATAGTTTTTATTATCAATAAAATTTATAAAGTATCTTTTAAATTGGTATCTAATTAGCTATCAAGGTTTTAGCTACCAATTACTTTAAATTCTGGTTGGTATAAAAAAATCTGGTAGCTAATAAAATATTAATTTAACAACTATTTTATAAATTTTATTAATAATAGAAACTACTTTAGATATTAAAAAAATAGTCTCTAAAATAACATATAATTTAGTCAATATAGTAATTAAATATATTTTATCTCTAAAATTGATTTCTATTTAATAATTTTTGTGTAATATTAAATTTTAACCATAACTTAAAATAATGTGATTTATGTGAAATTTCTTTTATTATTAAAAATTTATCAGAAAAAAAATTTAAATCTAAAGAAAAATTATTTAAATTTATTTCATCTCAAAATTATGTCTTGATGAATTATTTCTTTCATGTAGAATCACACATATAAAAATTAACCTAAATCAGCTTAGCGGATATTAATATATATATATATATATATATATATATATATGTCATGCGCATTATAAATTAAAAATATAAAAATGTGTAAAAAAATGTACTAATTTTTTACCATTTTTCATTGTATAAATTTTGTCATGTCTATTATCTTTATTTAAAAAGCATTATAGAAATAGTATTGCTGGATAAATTAATAATATAATTATATTTGTAGGTTTAGTTTTCACAGTATATAGACACTAAACTTTCCTTTTTTAGAAAATAGAAGTGAGGAACAAAATTGGAGCAACACATGCTTTCTTCCAAAAAGAGGATCTTGTAAAGATTAATAGAAAATTAAGTATAGGAAAGAAGACATGTGTTTGAAAATTATGGTGTGAGTTTGTGTTTGTGAGAAGAGTTAATTAACAGTGGACACAAATATAGGTTAGAGGAATTTAGGGGTTTTTTCTAAATTTAGTTATAACTTGTAGCGACTTAAAAGTTGATGCCTGCGTTGTGTGTGTGCAAGACACGCTGCATGTCCATCACCACATTACTCACTTTGTACAACTTCATATTCTTTCGCATTGTCTTTCATTGAACATCATTCATTATTCATTTATTCTCAACAAATTATTACCAAATTATGCGTGCCAGCTGCTCGATAAAAAGACATCGTCTAGACACACAAGATTTTGCATAATTGATTAATTCTACCATACAACTTCTTATTTAGATGCTTCTGTTGAGGCTTGTACTCAAGTATCAAGCACAAAATAGTCATAAATTACATCTAAAAGATTAACTCTCCTTATCAAAAATTATGTTACGCATTAAAAAAATGTTTTAACTTAGTTTTGTTGAGTTTTTCTAGTTAACATATTAAGAGAATTCACGAGAAACTCAATGGGTATTTTTTATAAATGTTTTTTATCATTACAATAAATATCACTTTAGCCATCAATATAAATCATGATCTATAGTATAAAATTATGGTTTAAATTTTAGACAACAACTTTTTATTCAATTTTGTTTATTATAAAAGGATAAATAAAAAATAAGTACTCCAACTTTATTAAAAAAGCAAATTATGGATTTGCATAAGTCCAAAAAAAAACAAGCTTAGTCCCCCAACACATTACAAATATTCCAAAACCACCCTCACAAGATTAACAGCAGAGACCCAACAACCAACAATAGAAGTATGGTGGAGAAAGATAATTTAGCACAAACTATGAACAACGAAGCAACATCTCTCAAGAACTAAGCAAATTTGTGATTTAACAAGATTCACTAAGCCTGTTTTTAACCATTATAAGAAAGAATACTAGATGTGAATCACGGAATATTAGCACACAAAATTTGTATTAAGAAGTTTGTGTCCCATTTTTTTTACTAACACACCAATTATGACTTGCAAAGATAGTGAGTTGCACCCATTAATGATTTGTATTGTTCTTTGTTATGTGCTTAAACGATCATCACCACATTTCTATGCCCACCTCATGAAGCCCTAACCTATACAAATGCAACAAGAGGGCTAACAGTATGTGTTCCGCTGCCAGAATTCATTATTCAATTCAACCACCACACTTTCAACTTTACACAACCATTGTTGAGACATGTAAGGCACTTGCCTTGCCTTAATCAAAATACAATAAGGAAGTGTGAAAGGAATATTTTTATTTACAAAACCAAGTGTGACTTAAACTAATTAGACAATTGAGGGTATGATTTTTCCTCCCCTACTCCAGAGTGCTAATAATATTAATAATAATAAAAATATAAGATTAATATTAATATATAATTTGGATTTCAATTTTAGAACTAGATTTTGGTTTGGATTTCAATTTGTAAATCATGGGAAGATTGTAATTTATATTTGGGAAAATGTTGGAGAATAAAAATAAAGCACAACATATTTTGTACATCTGGAACCCCAAAGCATAATTTTTTAATTTTTATACTTTTAATTTTATTAATGGATTCTACAATTTAAAAAATGTGAGTTAAAAGAACCACATTTTAATAATCATTGTTTGTATTAAAGATATATTTAATTAAATATGGTTTAAAACATCTGTAATTAAAGACCAGATTTATATTATTTTAGGCCACACTTTTTTCATGTGGTTTATTTTTTTTTAAAAGATTTTGTCACAAAACTATGACTTAAACATCCATGACCTAAAAAATGTGGTTTATAGTGATTCATAAATCACATTTGTAAGTGTTGTTTTTTTCACTTTTAGGCCATATTTATATGCATGTGACCACAATTTTATTGTTTAGTTCACACACATTAAAGGCATCACTTAAAAAATTGGGTATAAATAATCAATAATTTTTTTGAATGTGCTCTTTGGTAGTCCTTAAATCACCCTAGTAAAAATGTTGTCTAAGTATGGGATAATTCATTGTTGCCTAAAGTCAAAATAGTGTAATGTATGCAAGGGCTAGTTCACTTCAAATGTCCTATTATATTGATCATATTCTTCTTTGTTGATAAAAAAATCAAGGAAAATCAATACTTAATTGGAGAGAATCAAATTCGATAAGTTATAAGCCAATTTCTACAAAATATTTGACGTCATCTTCAATCATAAACCTTAATGTTACTAGTTAAATCAATTTTTTTATATGAGTTTACTCATGACAGATTTCAAATCTCCTCAACTAAGTACTAAGTCCCATCAATACTAACTCCCCCATAGTCTCGCTATGCTTCTTGGTTTGACTCCAACAGTTGGATATCATTCCCTTATTACCATCCACTCGTCACCCACTTGTGTGCCTGCATATCCATGGTACCTTGCACATATATATAGTTATAGAGTAGAAAGAGATGTGCATGTATATGAATCAAATTCTATCGACTTACCAAACCTTTAGTTCAATATTCGTTAAGACAAGTATTTTATGCACACCATTGGACATCGACACCAATAAGAATATGAGAACCTAGACATAGGATGTTTGTCGACAATCCAAGCCTATACATTTAATTATGCCTTGATAAAGATCTGCTTCTTTTCCGCCCTTCCATCCTTAAAAATTACATGATTTCTCATCTTCTGTATGTTTCATACAACTACTAACCACATACTCTTCCATATTAGATTTCCTTTTTTGGTTGGGTTTTGTGATAAAAATAGTTTGAAATGTGGACCAGGTTTGCAATGCCGAACAATTTGGACTTTTATCCATACATATCCCACACCCCAATTACCACTCTACACATAAAAAAAAAGGTGCTCCATTGTTTCCTCAGCCTCACCACACATGACATACATAGGATTAGACATCAAGACATTTTTTGTATCGGTTTATCCCTAGTCGGAAGCCTATCTTGGAATACTCTCCAAGTAGCAAAATAATATTGTTGGTGATACTTTGATCTTCCAAAGGACCTTATATATTTCTTGATTATCCCCAACATTTATTTTAGAATTTTTCTAGTAGTGACTAATTGTTGCAACTTTTGGCCTTCACTAGTGTTGAGTTTTTTAAGTTGTTGTTTAGTTTGCTCTTTTTGTTAATAGCTTTTCAGGGTTTTCAAATACGAGTGTTGGTAGATGAGGGAACTTTATATCTATTAGGTGATGTTCCTTTTGTTATCGGGTGTGTTGAGACCATAAGGTCTCATATGTTCATGAAACAACAGGTATAGGAGACCCTTGTGCTCTTAGGTTCTGTTTTGTATACGAATTGGAGTATCCCATAAATACTTCAATCAAATTTTTAATTTCTACTGATAAAATAATTCAAATTCATGTATCTCTTTTTTTTTTCTCAACAAAGAATAAAATGAATTAACTGAAACATTTAAGATATATTTCAACCTTGTAAAAACAAATCAAGTTCTCAAAATAATTTTTGCAAGGCATGCACCCTAAAAAAAAAACTCCTGGAATTGAACTCCAAAAATACTGCCTACACACACAAACACTTTCTATTCCTAAAACCATTCATGTGTCCCTTTCTAAGCTTCTCAAATTTTCATGTTATATATACCCTATAAAATAAGGATGGGAGGGGTAACTAGCAAATGAAAAGATGTGTAAAATTACAAATATTTTATTGTCTATTCATATTATCTATCAGTGTTTAAGATTTTGCTTTAATTAATTAGACATAGTTGGAGGTAAGTAAAATTTGAGTAGATAATTAGAAATATATTTGATTACACGAAACATATAATTACAATAAACCTGGAGAGGGTGATGCCACAACATCCAGCTAGAAATGTTGCGTATATTACTCACGTAAGTAGAAAATGAGAGAATTGTCAATTGATGGGGAATTGATTGGACTATGTACCATATATCTAATACAATGAGGATAATTAAGGTTAATTTAAGATTTCATGATGATTAATCGTGATAAATATTTTTTCTGGTGTCAAATCACTACAAGAAAATCATGAGATAGAAATCAATTTTAGATAAAAAAATAATTAGTTTCTATAATGACTAAATTATAAACTATTTTAGAGATTAATTTTATTTTATTTTTAAATTAGTTTCTATTATTATTAAATAGTTTCTAAATTTGTACCTAATTAGCTACCAATATTTTAACTACAAATTATTTATATTCTAAATTTAGTAGCAAAAACTTTGATAGCTAATTAGATAACAATTTAGAAACCATTTAACAATATAAACTAATTTAAAAACTAAATTTTTTTTTAATTGTTAAAATGGTCTCTAATTTAGTCACTAGCAACTAATTATTTTTTTTTATCTCTAAAATTGATTTCTATTTCATGATTTTCTTGTAATGAATAAAAGAAAAAAAACATTATTTTGGTAAAATTGAAGTTAATCTTAATTAGTTTTACTCCATTTAATAACATTACTTCAATAATATCCTTCATTGAATTAATAATGCACTATCAATAAAAGAAATAATGTTAATTAATTTTTTAATTTACTTGATTGTTTTTCTATATGTGAAATTGAAGAGTTCGAATCATCATATTGTAAGGAATAAACATTCCTTTACAAAATTGTGAATGCAAAAAACAGGTGTCACAATATCAAATAATGATAACTTTATATATAGCAATTATAACTTAGTATAATTATGACAAAAAAAGGACACTAGTTGATCCGGACCCCCCTTTTTTATAGTACCTGTTCAAAGGGTTGCCGGTTTGTTAAAATTCAAGTATTTATTAAAAAAATTAACATTCAGTAATAATTCACATTTGAAAATCCATTTCTACCACTCAAATAAATTTAACATATCTAACTCATGTTTTGTGAGTATTATCCTATGTGTTTCTTTTTAACAAATGTAAAGTATAGAAAAGTGATAATTGTAGAAAATTTTAAAGGAACGTCACCTTCATATTATATATTTGATTTATTAAAAATAACTTTTAGTATAAAATATGGTTTAGGAAAAGGAATAAAGGAAAGACAACATGCACTTGTCGAAACTACAAATGTGAAGAAGCACAAAGTAGGGATACGTATCGTACTAGCTACAACTAGCACCCCACCAATAATTTCCCCCCAAAATAATTGAGATAGCAAAATCTATATAATTGTTAAGTGGATCATCACTCAATCAAAAAATATTTAATGGTTCAGTTAATCTAAAACGTATTTAGTGTTTAAGAATTTTAATTTTCATTAATATTTATTTAAAAAATTAACATTAATATTGAATTAATCTTTTTGTTAATGTGTAGTCAAAATTATAAATTTAAAATCCATGTAAGTAGAATTAGGATTATTTTAAGGTTAATTGTATATTAAATTTTACCTTTTACAAGTGAAATTTGAGTATTTTTCTTAAAACATGGTGATTTTTCTGGTAAATATGTTAATAACTCTAAAAGTAGTTTTTTCACCATGGATAATTCTATAAGATTTGTCACCAAAATTCAACGTATTCTTTCTTGTTATCATGGTTGTTTGTCTTTCAATTATTTAAGAGTGTTTATCTTTGTTGGTGTTCCAAAGTGTCAATATCTTCAACCTTTTGCTGATAAAGTAAAATTGAAGCTAACATCTTGGAAAGATAAATCTCTTAGCATGATGGGTCGAATTCAGTTGGTCAATACGGTGATTACTGAATGTCTAGCTTATAACTTTAATATGTATAAATGACATATTTCACTTCTTAACCAAGTTGAGCAATGATGTCGAAATTTTATTTGGATTGGTGATATACTGAAGAAGAAAAAAAGTCATAGTCACTGTGAATTGGGATACAATTTGTTCTCCTCTCGAGAATGGAGGTTTGAAAATTATTAATCTTCGTCATGAAAATAATGCATATCTTCTTAAGCTTGTTGGAATTTTGCTTATAGCATCAGGACTTGGTCTTTGCTCTTGAAAGTCAGGGTTCTTAAATCAAAATATGAGTTTAGAATGGTTTATAGATCCTCATCTCTTTGGCCTGAAATTAAGTAGTTTTATTCTACTATACTTGATTACACTTCTTGGACTGTTGATACATGTTCTTTTATTAATTTATGGAATGATAAATGGTGTTTTACTACTTCTTTAGCAAATATTGCAGGATTATCTGATGGTGCTAGCATTTCGGATACAGTCTCTCAGTTTTGACAGTCTGTGATTGGAATATTCCCTTATCTTTGCAGCAGATGCCTCATTTTTTTAATCATATCATGGTTAGGGAGGAACAGGATGTTCCTAATTGGATTCTATGAGTTTGGTTGTTTCTCTCTTAAATCGGCTAGGACTTTTTTTCTTGGAAATAAGAGTTCCCTGTGGTTGGGGTAAATTCATTTGGTCTTTATCTATTCCGCCTTCCAAAACTCAAGTACTCTGAAAAGTTTTTTATGGGCGGCTTCTTACAGATCAACATATTCAGAATAAAGGTTTGCATATATTTTCTATGTGTACGCTTTGTGAAAAAACATGAAGAATCTATTCAACATTTTATTTTTTGAATGTTCTAATGCTTTGCATATTTGGAGTTGGGTTCGACAGATCTTTCATACTTATCATTTCTCTAATAATGATGATCTTCTTTCTTTTATTAAGAGTGATGGTAGTCCTTTGATTAAATTGATTAAGCGATTAAGCTTGTTGTGGTAACTTTTTCTATTTGGATAATATAGCGTATGAGAAATTATGCTAGATTTCAGGATAAGATTGAGGTTTTTAGGGCTATATCAGTATTTAAAGATTAACTTGTTTAGTGGGAAAATCGTCTAAAGCTTCAATGAAGAATGATATGTTGGATTTCAATGTGATTAAGTATGTTGGTATTAATAATCATAGTGGTAAAGTTCTTCGTCCTCTTCCTATTAGATGAGAGTTTCTTTCACCCAGGTTGAGTTAAAATTAACATTGATGGGGCTGCTAGGTGTATCCTTATCTTGCTACTTCTTGAGGTATTTTTCGTGGGAGTATGGGGGAATTTATTGGTGCTTTCTCTGCGTTTCTTGATGTTCAGACTGCTATGATTGCTGAGTTTTATGGAGTTACACATGCTATGGAAGAAGCTCAAAAGATGCAACTTATTAATGTCTGGCTTGAATGTGATTCTGTCTTGGTTTGTGTTGCGTTTACTGTTAGGACTAATTTTCCGTGAATACTTCGTAATCGATGGAATACTTGTCTTAATTATTGTGGAAAAATCAAGTTTAGGGTTATTCATATTTTTCGTGAAGGGAATGTGTGCTGATAAGTTGGCTAATTTGAGATTTATTCATAGAAAATCATTTAATTGGTATAATAGGCTTCCATCTAGTCTGTTTTTAGAATTCTTTATGAATATGTATAATCTACCTATATATCGTTTTTGTTAACATATGGATTTTGGTATATTGCTCCCATATTTTTGTATTTTGTTTCTTTTTTTCTTTTTTTAATAATATTTTTTTCATGTGATGACAGATGATTGTTGTTACTTGAAGTGTCAGCTTAGCTCAGATGTCAAGTTGCATAGTATGTCTAACATGAAAGATTTTAAAAGTGAAAATTACTAAAGATAAAACATGTGTTTGATTAAATAAAACTAACGGAACTAAGAATTTTGTTATTTTCTTTTTACTGTACTAAAAATTTAATATTTTTTATACTGAATTGACTATTTATCCAATAAAACATTATGTGAGAATATTTTTTACTACTGAAAAAATATAATTTATAATTAGGAATGAGAAATGAATTCATGTTGGATTGTGGATAACCATTCTAATTTTGATAGTTCATATAAAATAGGTATGGATACTGGTATGGATAATGTCCAATTTCTTAAAAATGGGTACGAAGAAATGAGTATATACACCAAATTTATATTATTTTTTTCTATGACACACATTTGATTTTTATTTTTATTTTTATGATTACTAACATTTATTCAATTGTTATTTAATATTTTGATTTAATATTTATATAATTATAATTTTTTTTTAATATTTGACATTGAAGATAAGAGAATGTATATTATTTTATCATTGAATTATTGATAGTACTATGTATCCTTTATTATGATTTTTTTTTCTAAAAAAATATTTAATTAATATTTAGAATAATTAGGAGTGAGTATAAGTATATTCATTATTCTTACTCGTTAGTTGTGGGAATGAGAATAGAGAGTAAAACTTGCATCCCTAATTTTCATCCTTATTTATAATAAACTTATTACATTGATTTGCGAGTAATTATTATGAAAAATATATTATGATAAATTATATGAATAAAATACCATATATTACCTATTAAATTCTTACTCTTACTTGAGATAGTACGTAAATTTCTTTAAATATATTATATAAATCGATCTATTTTATATAAATTGATGTTTTCCTAATTATATATTACAAATTGGATTAATATTTATTTAATGTGAGATTTATAACACTTTCAATAAATCTTGTTAAGATAAATTTTGGTACCATATTAGAAAGTTAATTTATGTTTATCTTAATCTTGTAAAATTCACTTATAAAATAAAATTTGTCTTTACTTCTATATATGCATTGCCTACATAAAAAAAATCATAAGTAGAGACAAAAATTCGTAGGTAATTAGAAATTATCCATGGGTCAAAATCCATAAGTAATCCAGACATAGATAAATTTCCTAAAAAAAATTATTTGTTGGTAAAATTTTATTATTTAGTATTAGTTGATAAAAATAATAATATTTTAAATAATAATAAAAATATTCATAAAAATATTATTATTAATAATATTATAAAAATGGTTGAAAATAATAATAATATTAGTAATAGTAAAATAATAACAATAATACTAATAATATTAATAATGACAATATTATTATTATTATTACTATTAATAATATTTATAATAAAAAAAAAGTAATATTATTATTAATAATATTAATAACTACAATAGAAATAAAAATAAAAATATTATTATTATTAATAATAATAAAATTATTAATATTATTTGCAGATACAGATAGAATCTCAGAGATAATTTACTTATGGATCTTTATATTAATATTATCCACATATATAACATATATAAGTTCGGAGATAAATTTACCTAAAGATATATATTAGTGTGTAATATTAATAAGAATAAAAATAATATTAATAATTGTATTAATAATATTAATATTAATAATAATATTTGTATTATTAATATTAATATTAATAATAATAGTTGTATTATTAATATTAATAATATAAATAATAATATTATTGTTGTTATTATTATTAATATTATTAATAATTTATATATAATGTTGAATTTATATATATATATAATCTACTTACAAATTTGTATTTATAGATTATTTTTATCTATAAATATATATTGAATTTACCAACAGAAATAATATTTAGATATAATATTGACGGATAAATATAGTGAACAATATCAATTTGTAATATTAAATTTACTTCTATATTTGTATTTTTAATGTAATAATCAATGAATAATTTTAAAATTTTTTGTATTTATAATATATATATATTCTGATTATAATGAAAAATTATGATTTGATAACTGGATGTTATGTATAATTTTTAATGTGATGGGTTTTAAAAATATATATTGGTAGGTAAATTAATTGATATTATGATAATATGTGTTATTAATTGTGGTGGACCAATGACATTCTTCTTCACCCTCCTTTGCCTCTTATTTACTGTGAGGGCCAGAATAGCTTGCCTCCATCTGTTGCGGTATCCTCAGCGCCATGAGCAGGGCCACCAAGAAGGCTCCTCCTTCTCGCTTGTGACCGTTTTGTACACTAACCATTCATGTAAAACCCTTCTGACACTATGTCTCTTTGCCCTCTCTCTCATCATCATTCCATACACCATTCATATCTTACCAACATCACATTGGAGGTATAAGAAGGTCATCATCTTCTTTGCTTCTTTTTCATGCGATGCTGTCATTCGGGTTAGTTATCCTAAAAGTTTTCAGGAGATACAACTTATTACTTGCTTATCTTATAAAACAATACTACATCGTTCTATTAGTTAATGTACATACATTTAATATCTAATCCATCCAGATAAAATTTTCTACTCGTGTAAAAGTATATTAATGTTGGAAAATCATAACTAATTCATTCTCTTTCGTATAGATACAAAATAGATTCTTGCAGAAGCAATAAACAGATAATAAAAAATAAAATAAAACAAAATAATGACACAAAAAATTTAACATGAGAAAACTCTCGACTTGAGAAATAAAAACTCACGGGACTTAGTCAAAAAAATGTCTCTACTATGAAAGGAGAATTATAATATTTGTTTTTTTTGTGAAGATACCACTTAATTTCACTCAAGAATGATGAAATACAATATTTCTCTATCATTTCACTAGGATTTTCTAATCTCACGCTATGGTAAGTATCTATTCTCTCATTTCTCTTTATGTTACTTTTTTTCCCTTATTGTATCTCGTCCTTACAAGTTCTTTTTTTATAAAGAATGAGATGAATGTTTCTTCCTATAAAGATAATGAATAATTGATGTATGTTGCATTTTCAAAATACTTAAAAATATTATCTTTAACTTTCTAGATTGAGTTTTAAAGTCTTCAAATAAATATAATCCCAAGACTTTGTAATGTCCATCATTGAATGTACTCAATGGATCAATTACCAATATTCATTGATCATAGTCTTCTATTAAATTAAGGATGGATTTCCAACAATTACATACTGATATTTAAAAATAAAATATTTATTATATAATCACTAACAAAGTTTCAGGATAACAATATGAAAAACAATTAATATATGATTATAATTTCCTTTATAAATCGTAAGAGAATGTAATTCTTATTTAGGAAGGGAAGTGGTGCCCATTCTAAATCTAGATTGATATCATTCTTTTTATCTGTAACCGGGTTGAAATACCCCTAAAGTATATTTTTAATTAAATTAATTCTTTGTTGATAAAAAAAACTAATATTTTAAGAATGACTTTTAAATTTTAAATTAATAGCAATTTGAAATATAAGTTATTGTGAATTCACAAAATATTTTCAACGTAATGTAACCTTCTCTATTCTAACATGAGAATACAAATTAATTAAAAATTATATTTATATGGTTGTAAAAATATTATTTTCCTATCTTATATTTGATTGGTATTAGTCCTTATATATAACTAAAAATACAAATTTCCTGAAAAGAATATATATATATATATATATATATATATATATAATACTTTTTTATAACATTTTAACAAATATGAAAATAAATTAGCTCACTTCACATTGAAAAGAAAAATACTTAATTCCAAGAAAGTTACATTCTTATTCTATCTAACTAAACTATATCTTCTATCTTAATTATTTTAAAATTCAAAATATATTCGTGAGAATATAAAAAGTTCCTTTATAAAATATATAAAAACGAAATCACTATTATTTTTAGATATATTTATAAATAATATTTCAATTATACTAAAAAAAAATATTTTACTCATGACAAAAATCTGTCAGTAAATAAAAATTGCCAACGAAAAAATATTAGAAAAATCCATCAATAATTAGTAATATTTTGTTTAATTTAATAATGAAATTTATCAACATATAATATTGACGCTTAATTACGGATGAATTTTATGATATTTAATTTTTATTTTTTATTTTTTAATTTTTAGATCCATCGGTAAAATTCGTTGGTACTGACAGACATAAAACTTTCGGTAATTTCACCCGTCAGTAATTAAAAAATTATCGACAAACACACACATCAATAATTTTCCAATTGATAAATTAATAATTTCTTATAATGTTAAGATGTGATTCAAGTGTATTATCAATTTTAAACAAACATCAAAGAATGTAAAATATTTATTCATTCATATTTAACAAAGTATACAAAAAATTGTTTTTATATTTGACAATGTAAAAATATTATATTGAACAATTGTTGATTGATAGATACATTGGTTTAAAGCTTAATATCATATCTAAAAACTTTTATAGATAATGTACATGCTTTAAAATAATATTTGAACTAGGTAAAATTATTAGAAGATATTATGATAGAAAAAATATTGTATTGGGAGGTGAGTGACTCTAAGGGTGCCTTAATTAAAAGGTAAGGTAAAGCAAATACATGGATAAAAGGAGTTGCGACAGCTTTTTGGTGATTTCCTTGATGCATCTTAATTATTGTTGGAAGGGATATTTATTTACAACAAGATATGGTATCGTTGGTTGTTGTTGGTTGGAAACAACTTGGTTTCTAACATATATCAAATCTATGAAACAAGAAAGATGCATTTAGCTTTTATCAAATCATTGTACAGTATTGCTTCACATAAATCAACCCAAGTTCGGGTCCAAGTCATTCAGGATGTTTCTGCCGATGGTTAGTTCATAAAGCTGATAAGAATTGGTGATTGTCTCCAACAGTACACGATACATGTTATGTTACTACAAAAATAGAATTGTTTTTTGAATGAGTAAAAAGCGCATATGAGCTTTTGGTAAAAGTGTTATATATCTAGAAATGTTTAAACCCATTAGCTTTTGATTATGCTCGTTAATGGAATTTCTATTTATTGTTTTGGTATGGGAATGGAATATACCAGATACCAAAAGTACGATGAATTTATAATATATAAATAGAATAATTTTTATTTTATAAATTAGTTTTATAAAAATAAATAAATTTTAAATTTATTTTTTAATATATATTATAATACATTTTAATAAAATTTGTTGAGAATTGAACTAGTAATAAATATATATTTATTATAGTCTTATTACATATTTTAATCAATAAATTAAATTTAAACTTACTTTTTATTAAAAAAATTCGTGATGTTAGAAAAATATATCGATTTTATCACTTGCGAGAATTTTGTTATGGAGATCACTTGCAAAATAAGATATATTTTTTCAGACTTCCTTTTATTAAGGTCAATCTTACATCTTTCTAGGATTCAACCACTAGTGCAAAATGAAGAAAAGACTGTTATTTATTTAGTGCCGTTTTGCGCTTACACGCATTTCGTAAAAAATGCGGAGACATTTTTGAAATTATGTTGATTTACAAATGCGGCTATTGGTAAAACCGCATTTGTAAATCCAAGCGCTCTAATTTACAAATGCGGCTTTACCAATAGCCGCATTTGTAAATCAAAACGCTAGGTTTACAAATGCGACTTTACCTAATAGCCGCAGTTGTAAATCTTTTTTACCCTAACATTTGGAGCGCACCACATTTTTTCATACTTTCTTTCTCCTCTCCGCGTTTCCTTTCATTGTTCCTGCTCCGTTCCAACTCGCGTTTGCGCCATTTCTGCTCCATTCAATTTGTTCTTCTCAGCGTTTGCGTTATTTCTGCTCCATGTAAGTTCTTCGTCCTCATCGTTTTGTGCTGCACCGAATGTATACAAAAAATTTTCGTTTTTCTTTGGTCTGGTAGTTATTGTTACATTGCCTTCGTGTTCGATGGGTTTTTCTCTTTGCTCTGTCGCAACTTCATTGTCTGCCACTGCCTTCGCTGTCGCCGCCCCCGCTTCTGCTCCTTGTGCACTCTTCACCAACGAAGCCTTCTCACACAAGGTTGGTGGGTTTTTTAAATTTTTTGATTTTTTTGAATGTTATGAATTTGTTTTTTTTATGTATTAATTATAATTTTTATTTTTTAAAATTTATATTATTCAGTAATTATTATAATTTGTACTTATGTTATGTTAGTTGTTAGTTTTGAATAGAATTATCGTTGTTGTATTGAGTCTGAGGGTGTTCGACCCTCGGCAATAATACGTGCTGGAATTGAGTCCGAGGGTGTTCGACCCTCGGCAAACATGTGAGATAGAACCCTGATTCTGAATGATTATTGTAGAATATATAATGGATCGAAATTGGATGAATTTTGTTTGTATAAGTGAGGAGTACGAAAGAGGAGTAGAAGAATTTATACAATTTGCACAACGTAATGCGATTAATAGTGGTCATGATGGAGCAAAAATCAGGTGTCCGTGCGTTAATTGTTTGAATGGAAGGATACTGGATGTTAATATAATGAGGGAGCACCAGCTATGTGATTGGTTTCTTCGATCTTATACAACTTGGACATGGCATGGTGAATTATTAAATTTACCACGTGTTTCCGTAACTGAAGAATACGTGGGGTCCACCATGGATGAAGCAGTACACGATGATATAGATGATGATCAATTGGAGGACATGATTCGTGATGTAGGAGTTGAGTCTTTTGCAAAAGCGCATGGATATGGAAGTATGTCAAGCGATGCAGAGACTCCATTGTATCCTAGATCAACTAACTTCACACGGTTGTCGGTGGTGTTAAGATTGATGAATTTGAAGGCAATAAATGGATGGACTGATAAAAGCTTCACGAAATTGCTTCAGTTGTTGAAGGATATGCTTCCAGAGGGAAATACTCTACCTAATCATAATTATGAGGCCAAAAAGATTCTTTGTCCAATGGGTATGGAGTATAAAAAGATACATGCATGTCCTAATGATTGTATATTATACCGAAAAGATTTTGAATTGTTGAAAAGTTGTCCGAGGTGTGGGTTATCACATTATAAGTTGAAACAAAAAGATGATGATACTATTGAAGATATAGAAAAGCATGGACCCCCAATGAAGGTTATGTGGTATCTTCTCATCATTCCAAGGATGAAGCGTTTGTTTGCAAACCCAAACAATGCTAAGAATCTTAGATGGCATGTAGATGAGAGGAAATGTGATGGCATGTACCGACATCTAGCTGATTCTATTCAATGGAAGAAATTTGATGATGAGTTTCCAGAGTTTGGTAAAGAATCAAGAAATATCTGACTTGGTTTAGCTACAGACAGAATGAATCCATTTGGTAATATGAGTACAAATCACAGTTCATGGCCTGTTTTACTAGTTATTTACAACTTACCTCCTGGATTGTGCATGAAGCGAAAATACATGATGTTGTCTATGATGATATCCGGTCTGAAACAGCCAAGGAATGATATTGATGTATATCTAAGTCCTCTAATTGAAGATTTGAAGTTAATGTGGGACCAGGGTGTTGAAGTATTTGACGGATTTGCTAATGAAACTTTCAAGCTTCATGCCATGTTATTTTGCACCATCAATGACTTTCCAGCATATGGTAACTTATCAGGCTATAGTGTTAAGGGTCATAAAGCATGTCCAATATGCGAAGAAGACACTGCTTCTCAACAATTGAAACGTGGAAGGAAAACAATATATCTTCGACATCAGAGGTTTCTTAGAAGTCATCATCCTTACCGGAGGTTGAAAAAAGCCTTTAATGGACACCAAGAGGCTAGTGGTCCACCAACTCCATTAACCGGTGTTGAGGTTTACGAAAAGGTAAATAACATAGACCACACCTTCGGTAAGTAAAAAAAAGTCATATGTGAGAAACATTTGGAAGAAGAAATCAATCTTCTTTAATCTTCCGTACTGGTCGAGGTTAGAAGTCAGACATTGTATAGATGTAATGCATGTTGAGAAGAATGTGTGTGATAACTTAATTGGTACACTTCTTAACATTAACGGGAAGACGAAGGATGGTCTAAATGCTCGTTTAGATTTGATTGAGATGAACGTACATATTTGTCCCCAGCCTGTTACACAATGTCAAAAGATGAAAAAATTAGTTTTTGTCAATGTCTAAAGGGTGTGAAACTGCCACAAGGACATTCCTCAAATGTGAAGAGCCTAGTGTCAATGCAAGATTTGAAGTTAATTGGGTTGAAGTATCATGATTGTCACATCTTGATGCAACAGTTGTTGCCGGTAGCTATCTGTGGGATCTTACCAAAAAATGTTAGACATACCATAACCCGTTTTTGCTCATTCTTCTCTTCCATCTGTTGTAAAGTCATTGATCCCTCAAAACTAGATGAACTTCAAAATGAAATTGTTGTTATCTTGTGTGAATTGGAGATGTTTTTTCCTCCATCTTTTTTTGACATTATGGTTCATCTAGTGATGCATCTGGTAAGAGAGGTTAAATTGTGTGGACTAGTGTACTTAAGATGGATGTATCCTGTTGAGCGATATATGAAAATTTTGAAAGGTTATGTGAAAAATCATTATCGTCCAGAGGCTTCAATGATTGAAAGGTACATAGCTGAAGAAAGTATTGAATTTTGTGAGTACATGACAAAAGCAAATCCAATAGGTCTTCCAGCTAATTCATGGCACCACAGGCGTTCTACAAGTAAATGTTTATGTGGTGTGAATATTGCAAGCAAATCTCGGTCATAAGTCTTGCAAGCACATTTGTACATATGGAATAACACAGATGAAGTTATACCTTACATAGAAGCTCATAAAGCCATTGTGAAGGCAAATAACCCAAGACAAGCAGAGAAATGGGTCTTGATGGAACATAATAGAACTTTCATGCCTTGGTTTAAAGATGAGGTGTTCAAGGATTCAACGGCATCAGAGACCTTGACCTGGTTGGCTGCTGGATTGAAGTTTGATGTCATCTCAAGTACAACGTACGAAGTGAATAATTGTATATTTTACACGAAGTCCATGGATGAAAAGAGTACAGTTCAAAATTCTGGTGTTACTCTTGAAGCCGAGTCAATGCAGTTTTCGACTTCGAAAGATACAAATCCAGTACTTGGATCAATGGCATACTATGGGTTTATAGAAGAGATATGGGAGGTTGACTACACTAAGTTTTTCGTTTCAGTTTTCAAGTGTAAATGGGTTGACAATAAAAGTGGGGTTAAAATTGATGATCAGGATTCACACTAGTGGACTTTCGAAAGATAAGGTATCGAGATGAGTCATTTATAATGGTTCAACAAGCATCTCAAGTTTTCTACGTGAAAGATCCTACGTCAGAACATTGGTATGTCGTTTTACACGGGAAAAAACAAGGGGAGGCCATAGATGATATTGAAAATGGTGACCTCCGTTCATTCACACCAATGATAATTAATAAAGATGACGATGTACTTGATGATGTACATGCAACCCGTAAAGACCACAGTTAAGGAATTTACATATGAACATTCAACCCACATGCAACCCGTAAATAAGCATTTAGAATTTTATGTATTATTTTTATATGATTTTAATTCGATGCAGATTAACTAATGCATGTTACCTAATTTTTTTAACAGAGACATGGATGACGATCAGACGACACTCAGACCTCGATCCGGATGAGGCAGCAGAGGACCTACTAGATTGAAGCGTCTCGCATTGAGACGTGCTTCTGGTGAGAAGACACGTGTTGACATTGACGTCAACACTGGAGTGGCTTTTGGTCCTAAAGCAGATCAGTTTATGAGCTATCTTGGAGTTGTTTCTCGTGAGAGGCTCTCCATTTTGATTAATTCATGGGATGAGGTGTTAGAGGTCGATCGCAACATGATCTGGGAGGATGTTCTGGTAAGCTTTACATTTTGATATAATGCTTTTTAATATTCATTGATTAATTTTAATTTGGTGATGTTATTTTCCAGGCAAACTTTGAAATTCCTGATGTGGAACCGCTTCGATCAGAGATTATATCCAATATCGAACTTAAATTTCGTACCTTAAGTCAAGACTAACTTCGAGATACGTATTTGGCGACCTTAAAGACGAAAATCCATGTTTAAAGTACAAACATATTGATGAAGAGACATGGCGTCTTTTTAAAGAAAGCCGTCAAAATGAGGCTTGGATGGTAAGTGAAGTAACTTAACTTTTTTTATTTATATAACATTAATAAGTTTATCTTATTTACTTCACTTTGTTTATTTCAATTATGACAGGAACGTCGGAAGAAAGTTCAAGAGATAGCTTTGAAGAATGTTACCCCGCACGTAATATCTCGTTCAGGGTATCGAAAACTTGAGCAAGCACTAATGGTGGAAAAGGAGCAATCTAAACAGGGGACGTCATCTGAGAATGTGGAAAAGGGTCACTTCTCCTCCATCACCACCTTTTCGCCATGTAAAATGGAAGAGAGCCCGAATTAAAAAGTCGGGTGCACCAAGTTTTGAGCAATCCGGGGTTATCATCGAAAAAATTGTAAGTTATTTTTGTTATTTTCATTTATATTAAAGCATTAATTGTATTAAAAACTGATATGATTTTTGTCTCTTGCAGGATTCCTTGGAATCCGACGGTAAATTTGTGGCTGAAGGTCGTCACGATATCCTGATTGAAGCAATTGGACGACCTGAGCACTATGGTCGTGTTCGTGCAACTGGACAAGGGGATGGAATTAAACTATATTTTGGAGTTTCAGAACGACAGTCCTCCTCCTCCAAAGAGAGCGAAACTCAAATGAAGACTAAGATACGTGAAGAATTAATTGAGGAGATGAGAAAGGAGACTGATTTGATGCGGCTAGAGATGAGAAAGGAGAATGATCGAATGCGACAAGAGTTTCTATCGCAACAACTTTGTGCTGAACCGATTCAACCCCTTGTTAGTCCCACTCCCAAGAGCACAAAGGGGAGTTGTGCGGCTCCTACAACATCAAGGGATGATATTGGGCAGACGAGGGAATGTGAGCTACTGGTAGCGGGTAGCAAACTTCCTCGGGTGGTGGCCCTTGGAAAAGTCTATGAAGAGGCCACCACCTTACATAACGTTCCTCTCTCCCCTGATGTGGCGAAGGTAACAGTTGAAAAAGTACGAGTACCTGATGCTCGTGTTCCACTACCTTCAGATGAGGTAACCACTGTGGCCGATGCATTTCAGACATTCGTTGCCTAGCCCAGAGACCTCATTCGATTTATGCCCCCAACCTAATGAATAATTTCATTTCATTATATTAATTTTTATTTATATTTATATATTACATATAATTTAATACAAATATTCTTTATCTTGTAGAAACCTTTTCGGAAACCAAGTCTGGAGAAGAAGCGTGAGGTTCCAGTTGACGATCCTATAGCTTCCTTACGTCTCATTGCTGGTCTGATTGGTAATGAACCTTTTGCAATTCTGTGGGATGATACGTTTTTTCAAATAAACACTGAACTGCCACTAATGATGTACAACACAAATTTATTAGAATTTGTATCTGGGAAGCAGGAGCTCAATATAAATATAATTCAATTTTTTATGATGTAAGTATCTTTACCAATTATTCAATTTACTTTATGTTAAATTATTATTGATTATGCTTTAACTAATAACTTGTAGGTTTTTGCATGGAGTCTGTCTCACTGAGGGGAGGGAAAATGTGTATGGATTCTTAGATCCTGCATATACTAATCCCGTTGGACCAAGGTCATATGAGACCCAAGCATACATCACTAACACCCTGGAAAAAGAGGGAAAACAAATTTATTTATGCCCTTATATTAATGAGTAAGTTTAATTATATGTCATCCATTATTACTATTTCATGTTTTAAATATTTACTAACTCTTTTCATGGATGATATAAGCATCATTGGTAGTTACTTGTCTTATCAATGGTTGATAAGAGTGTTGTGTGGTTATGTTCCCACTCAAGAAGATACCCACAAATTTTAAGAATATCATTGATACGTAAGTACACTATAAACTTAACTTTGTATGTTACTAATTAACCATCTACTAACAAGGTTTTTTGTATTATTAACCAGTTCATGGCATCGATATCCTAAAAGGTCGATCCAGTTCAAATAATTTGAATTGGATAAGAATAAAGGTTTGTAATTTTATTCATTCTCTTATCATTGTTTATCAATATATATACTAACTTTTACTTTTTATTGGATTATAGTGTAATAAACAACCAGGAAGCTATGAGTGTGACTATTACATTATGCAATGGATGATTACCATTGTAAGACTAGGCCTTCAAAATGATTGGAAAGAGGTAACATGATATGTTAAATTATTTTTATTATTCTTGAACGTATATGTATCTTAAAACTAATTTATGTCAACCATATTTTGAGATGCAGTTCTTCATGGATGAAGCATCAATGACTTCGGATGCCATAGAATATGTGAGACATTCTTGGTCCACATGTTTCATAAATTTTTATAACTCTAGGATAGTTGATCAATAGTGTAGGGATTATATGTAATTTGATTACTTGTTTGTAATGTACATTTTGATTCTCTGAATTTATCTCTATATTTATGTATTTGTCTGGCTGGGTACATTTTGATCTATAAACAGGTTAATTTATATGGGTTTGGGACAAAACAGATTGCACTAAAAAAAAACACTATTTACAAGTGCGGTTATTTACCAAAGTCGCATTTGTAAATCAAGTGCATGATTTACAAATGCGGTTATTACCAGAGCCACATTCGTAAACCCTAAACCCCTAAACCCCCTCACCTCATTCAGAAGAATATACAAATGCGGCTATATAGCCGCATTTGTATCTCTCTGATTTACGAATGCGAGTTGATCAAATGCGGTTCTATAGCCGCATTTGTAAATGTAAAATAACCGCATTTGATTAGCATTTTTAGGCTAGTGAACATGGGTAAGGGTGTAAAAAAGCATAATGTTTCGTATGTTTTAGTGGTTGTTATGTATACACAATAGATTTTTAGAAAATATTTTTTGGTGTCAAATTTTTTCTTTAGGTGTATAAAATTGTTGGAAGTGTTAAATATTAAAAAATATAGTAGAATTTTAAATATGATAATTTTATTTTTATATTATATATATGTGTAAAAGAAGTTGAAGGACTAAGCAAGTTGGAGGTTTTTTTTAGGAGAAATGAAGAGATTTGGAAAGATGATCCTTCAGTCCATGCTATTTTTTATAATTATTTAAATGAGAAAAAAATATGTTACAAAGATGTTTTTAACTTTTATTTTTTTTTATTATGGTGAAATGTTATATTAGTTAGGTTGGCACTAAGTTTTTGAATTTTTATAAATAAAAAATTTTATGTTGACTAATTTGACACTTTAGGTTATTTGCAGATATATAATTTTTTTTATTAAGTTAATGATTTTTTATTTTTTAAAAATATAAAAAGACTTATCTTAATTTAGCTAACATTAGCATAATTTTTTAAAAATAATAAGATTTACATATATAAACAACACAATATTTTGATAAAGAAATGTGAAAGCTTCAACTTATAACTTACTATGTAATATACTAATATCGTTGTTTCATTTTTATAATTTACCTCCTTTTCTTTGATAAGTTCTCAAATCACATGTGCGCAAAGCTCTTTCTCATTTTTCTAAGAAAGTTGAAATCTAAATCCCAAATCTCAAAGATTAGGGTTCAAAGTTCTTCCCCAATTGGTTGGCCCTTAAAGCCTGTAATTAGGTATTTTTAATTTCTTCATTGAATGCGTTGTATTTTAAATAGACAATATTTAAATTTCTATTGTTGGGCATATACTCTTCTTCCAATTTCTCCTTTAAACATAAAAATAAGAATTTTTAACTAAAATTTTCAAATTTTGCTTGACATTATTAATGCATGGAAATGACGTTTTCTTAACCTTATTTTATTGGTTCCAGAAATCGAGCAAAACTTGTTTGTATTGATTTTAGTGAAGTTGATTGGTGGTGTTAACATATTTAATTAGGATGCAACATATAAAATTTATTTATTTAATCAACTATTCTAGTTTATTTGTGGACAATGATTTTCCTGAAATCGATCTATTATTTTTTATTATTATTTTCCTATGATTATTGAGCGAGAGGATCCACAAAGTGATCAACATGACAAAACGTGCATGTTGGCCCTATGGCGGGCCACGATGTCCTAATAAAAAGGTGCAACATGACAATAGTGAAAAGATCATATACGATTAGTGGATTAAAAGGTAAGTATAGTCTATTATTTAATTTTCCTTAAATATTAAAAATTAATGCTTAACACTTTTAAGTGGATGTTTTGTAGTTGGACGATATTCACAATAAATGGTTGATAAAGTTTAAGGGAACTTTCCATTAACAATTTTAATCAATTGGGAAGAGCATTTTTATTAATGAAATTGACTTTATATTTCTTTATTTAGAGTTCATACGACTGTGCGGTAGGAGAGAAGGTCAATGTGGTGAAAGATGTGAGAATTAAAAATATTTTATGTAAAGTGTCATTTGAAGAGGAGTTCAATATTTCAGATCATATGTTAGTTTGTTTTTATAATAAGTGGGGAGCTTTTTTGGAGTTGAAGTTAGAAGCTAGAACGAAAGACGGTGTTGGAGGGAAGCTCTTGGATTCAGATTGTTCTGATTTTGGCAAAAGGGTAGGAGGAGAAGGAGGAGATGAGCAAACAGTTCAGTTTTTGGTGGTGATGGAGGAGTCACCAAAAGAACCACCTAACTTCATTCTCAAACTCTTTTCAAAATAAAACATAGTCATTAGGACAAACATCAATCTTTTCATAATTGAAACTCAAGTCCCTAATGAAGAACTTGGAATTTTGGTATAATGGTAAACAAGAATTTTCAAGAAATAACTCTTCTAAAATTTTTAGCAACATATCAAATGAAACATTGCTCCGTCCATGGAGATTCTTAATATGTAGCAATTGAACCCCTACAAGAAAAACTCAAATTACATACACCCAAAATTCGTATGTAACACACAAAATTCGTATGTAAGACATAGTTACATACGAATTACACACAGACAAAAATTCGTATGTAAAACTATCGTAGGTAACTCTTGCATACGGATTTTGGATCCATATGTAATTACATATGAATAAATCCGTATGTAAAATTCATATGTAATTACATACGGATAAATCCGTATGTAAAATCCGTATGTAATTACATACGGATAAATTTGTATGTAACATTCTACACGGCAATATCAATTTTTTGTATTTGGAAGCACCCTATATTTTTTGGTATTTGGAAGCACCCATATTCTACACTTGCATATGTTCATCAACATTCCAGTACATTCCAGTTTTTAGAAGACAAATATTCATCACATTCAAAGTTGTTCATACATACAATACTTACTATTTCCAAATATCTAAAATGTATTTCATTAAAACAAAGTTCTAGAGAAGCTAATAATTATTATAATCTTCACCGGGTGAATTTTGTTGTTCATCATTTGACTGCTGATTCGATTGAGTTGGTGGCGAGGTATTTGGCTGCTGAAAAAACTGTTGTGCTACAGCTGCTGCCTCAGGTGGTAGATATTGCATCATAAAATTTTGAAACCTTGCATCCATGCGTTCAATATGCTGCCTAAGTTCAATAATTTATTCTGAATCAGCCTTCTTATTACTAGAAGATGGTTGTGTTTCTTGTAGGTAGCGACTAACACAGTCGTGACAATCAACACGTCCAACCCCATATACTCGTCCCTTGTACCTTTCACCTACAGTTTCTAACCAACAACGGCTTCTCAATCTTTCCTCCTCATAAGGATCTAATGGAGTAGATATTGAGGTAGATTGTGACTCAGATAATGCTTGAGACAATCTACTTTCAAAATCTTCCTATTAAAATGAAAAATATTTGTTATCATACTAATTAATGTATATGAAAAAAAAGTTTAAAAAAAGTTTAAAATAACTAACATGAGTCCGCCTTGATCTATCATCAACAAAATCTCCAATGTTCTTCCGTATATGTGTTTGTCGAAACACTTCATCAACATGGACCGAGCGGCCAAGCTCCTTTGTCTATAAAGAAAACATTTCATAAATTAAGAAGATAATAATTAATCATAAATTAATATAAAAAAATTATATGGAAATCATACCATACGAATATGAACACTAATAGATCCTCTAGTGTGCAGACATCCACCTTTTTCAGATAAACGATTCTTTTTAGCTGTATCACATTTGGATCGATACACAGGCATGTTCCACTTTTCAAGGAGGCTGTTCCAAACATTATTGTCAATCCATTCTAGTCGTTTACCTTCTTGGCGAGCATCTTTAAACATTTGTGAAAGGGTGTGAGAAGCTTTTGTATGGAAATTTTTCTTCACTTTTTCCTCGTCCTCAACCCTCCATGTGACCTTCCTCTGCAAAACAACAAGAATCATCAATCCAAATTGTAAAATATAAAATTTTTAAAGGGAACAAAAACAAGTACCTTAAAACGTTGAAAAAATATATCTCGTTCACCCTTTGGGATTGCCCCCCATGTTGGCCATGGCTCACCAAATTGTTGCTTGATGTTGGCAGTGATGGCCTTTGATGCAATTTTTGATGGATAAAACCTAAATACCAAAACAAAGTTAGTCAAAATTATAAGACAATAATAATAAATTATATAAATTGAATTTTGTTATATTCTTACCCTCCCCCAACAGGCTGAATCAGAGGGTGTCACCAGCTGAGAGGATCTCTTCCTCTAAGTTATTCGTTGCAGAAGCTAAGTGCGTCCCTCCAAGATTTGTATGGGGATGGTGTAGTATCTGATGGGGTTGATGCATTAGAACCAACACGTGGAGATGGTGTTGATGCAATAACATCTTGTACAGGTGGGGTGGATTGGGTAGCATCTGCTACTAGTGGGGTAGATCCATGAACTGAAGAAGAAATAGGTGTATTGGGTTGACTGGATGAAGGATTTTGGTTGTTAAATCGTGATAACAATTTTATCACATAATTTTTTTCCTTTTTTTTGGTTGTTACTCTATGATGGTTGATCAGAATCTCCTTATGACATCTATATATATGGCATGAAATGATAATGAAGGTTATATAAGTTTATCAATGGAGAAAAATATGTTGAATATAGTTTAATAAAAAAATTGAAATAAACATGTACAAATTTCATCGGCAAACATAAACCTCAAATTAATTGGAGTAATAAACAGTATGTTAACAACAATACAATACTAGTTCCTACAATAAATATTATTTGTTAACATTGGCTTCCTAAGTCTATTCAGAACTAGAGATGTCAAAGTCATCTCCATATTCATCTTCACTTTCTCCCTCTTCATTGTCTTCTTCCCATTCATTTGTTTCTTCATCTATCTGATCTTGAAATGATGATACATTGTTTATGTCCACTTTTTCAAGCTCAGCCTCTAAATCTTGTAATCCTGAAACCCTTTCAACTTCAATGACTTCATTAACATGTGACATTTCATCAACTTGATATGGCACTTCAACTTCTACATCATCAGAATCTATACTACCTCTGGGCTTCGTTTTGATTGCAACACACCAATCACGTTTGTCTCTGCGTGATGTTAGATATGGTACATAATAAACTTGTCGAACATTATGTGTAATGATAAAAAGATCAAATGGCACATATCTTTTATCCATTCGAATATCCAAAATACCATATTTGGAATCTACTCGTGTACCTCTTGTTGATGGATCAAACCAATTACAGTAAAATAATACAACTTTGTTATCTAAGGTCGAAGAATTGTACTCCACCTCATACATGTGTTGAATCACACTGTAGAAATCATCCTCACCTCCTTCTGTAAGACCCTTTACATGGACCCCACTATTTATTGTTTTCTTTCCCTCGCTCCATGCGTGAGTGTGAAATTTGTACCCATTCACAAACAATGTGTGTCATTCTTTTACACACCTTAAAGGACCAAGTGATAAATCTCTTAGGTGTTGGTTCTTGACATTTAAAGGGTCTTTATGAACCTATAAATATATCAATGTCATTAATTTTTTATGAAATGGTTAAAAAAGTCAACAAATAAATTATAGAATTTCTAGATACACACTTGTGTCCTAAACCACAAAGGGAAATCTGCATGTATACGAGCCGAAGCATGTGATTCGGAAATTTCATTAGAATGTAAGAAAGAACTTTTAATATCTAGGTGTCAATGCATTAGGTTAGTGATAACTTAATGGATGAATAACAGTGTTTTAAAATAATATATTGCATGACGCTTACTCAAGGTATGGTTTAAATTCATTACAGTTGATCAAAACATGAACATGAGCTGAGCTCAATTCTTCATCAGTTAACCAACGAGTGATCTCCCTCGCAGAATGACGTCCAGGTTGGTCAAAGACAGATAAGATTGATGGAAGCCTTTCGCTTTCAATGTCCACTTCATTTCTACAATATTGTGATCTTAACATGAAGTTGTTGAAATAGTGTGAACAAATATGAGTTGTCTCATGATGCAAATAAGATGCACAAATATATCCTTCTACCCTAGCCTTATTTTTCACTGAACGTTTAGCATATCCCATGAATCTACAATCAAAGAAATTTGATATGATTGATAATTATAGTTCACATTAAATATAGACTAATAACTCTTATTATTACCTTTCAAATGGGTACATCCACCTATAATGGACAGGTCCACCAAGTTTTGCTTCATATGCTAGATGGACAAGGAGGTGTTCCATAGAATCAAAAAATGTCAGAGGAAATATTTTTTCCAACTTAAAAGAATTATTGGAATGTTTTGTTCCATCCTAGTAAGGTCATCCTCTTTTAGTGTTGTAAAACACAAATCTTTGAAAAAATGACTTACCTCAATAATGGGATTTAGAACATGAGCTGGTAACGAACTAAATGTTATGGGAAGTAGGCATTCCATGAACACATGACAATCATGACTTTTCATCCTAAACACCTTTCCCTTGTTCACATCAACACATCTAGCCAAGTTCGAAGAATATCCATCAGGCATCCTAAGATCTTTTAACCATTGACACACATGTTTAATTTCCTCTGTTGCAAGTGTGTAATTTGCTTTTGGCTTCTACATCTTTCCATTAGGATGTGACTTAAGTTCCAAGTCTCTTCGCCTACAATACAAACTTAACTCCATTCATGCTTTGTCATTGTCCTTTGTCTTTCTAGTGACATTCATGACAGTGTTAAAGATGTTATCGAAGAAGTTTTTTTCAATATGCATAACATCAAGATTATGTCTTAATATATTGTCTTTCCAGTATGGAAGATCCCAAAAGATGCTTCTTTTTGTCCAATTATGCCACTCCCCGTAACCATATATTCTTTGCACACCACTTTCAGTTACTTTAGGATAAGTCTTTACTCTGTTCCAAACTTATGTAGGTGTGAACTTAGGTGGTGGAGGATCCATGTCAACTTCCCCCTTCTTGAACACATTCTTGTTCCTCCTAAATGCATGATCATTCAGTAAAAATCTACGATGCGAATCAAACCAAGAATTTTTTCCTCCATGATGTAATCTAAATGCCTTTGAATGCTCCATGCAATGTGGGCATGCCAATTTACGATGAGTTCCCCAACCAGACAACATACCGTATGCAGGAAAATCATTAATCGTCCATATTAACATTGCCCTCATCATGAAGTTCTCTTTCCTTGAAATATCGTATGTTGGGACACCACTCCACAATTTCTTCAAGTCGTCTATCAAGGACTCTAAAAATACATCAATACCCGCCTTTGGATTGAATGGGCCTGGTATGAGACAACTCAAAAACATATAAGGTTTAGACATGCACATTTCAGGAGGAAGATTATACGGGGTCACAATTATTGGCCAACATGAATAGGGTGCATTTGATGCTTGCACATATGGATTAAAACCATAAGAGCATAAACCTAGTCGCACATTGCGTGCCTCCACAGAAAAATTGGGATAAACGGTATCAAAGTGCTTCCAAGCCTCGCCATCACATGGATGACGCAAAACATCATTACTGCTTTTGTTATCATAATGCCATGTCATTTGTCCCGCAGTCTGTGTTGAAGCATATATTCTTTACAACCTTGGAATTATTGGCAAATAGAACATTGCCTTAACAGCAACTGGTTTTTTGTTACTTGCTCCGGTGTTGTGGTGACGATACCTTGACTTGTGACAAAATTTGCATTCAAGCAACGCTCCATCATTTTTACCGTATTCGTTATCATAGAAGAGCATGCAACCATCCACACAACAATCAATTCTCTTAGCCTATAATCCCAACTTCGACACTAGCCTTTTTGCATCATAATAACTTTTAGGCAAACCTATTTTGGTTGGTGTTGCATTCAAAAGCATTTTTGAAATAAACTCTAAGCATTGGTCAGGAATATTCCAATTGGCTTTGCAAGTTAATAGCCTAACACACATTGATAATTTGGACTCTGATGTCCCTTCATACAATGGCGTATTTGCATCCAACAAAAGCTTATAAAACCTTTGAGTTTCTTCGTTTGGAGGCTCTTCCATGTTATCTACATTTGGTACTCGTAATGACTCGTGTTGCCTAAGAGCATCAAACACCATGTCTTCCATCAACCTAACTTGGTAATCTTGTAACTGATTGTGTGCACCTCCAGTTATTCCCAAAGCCATGCAATTATCGTTATTATACAAGTCACCTTCTACCATGTCTTCACCATGATCAGCCCAAATCCAATAATTAGATTTGAAACCATGTTTGTAGAGGTGAACCTTCACAAGTCTTTCCTCCAAAATTATTGTACAATCACACTTACTACATGGACATCGTATCCCCTATCATTTTGATAACATTCTCTTTGGCAAGTTTTGGTTATGAACTCTTCAACTCCCAATATAAAAGCCTCTTTCAAAGCACCTTTTCCTCTATAACACCTATCATACATCCATGCACGATTTGATGGAAACTTATTCATGTTCAGTTCATAAAGCAATTGACAAAATGTGAACAATTTTTTAAGAGATCATGTTATAAACGAACATGTAAGAGTTTGTGTTACAAACAAACATGTAAGAGTTCGTGTTACAAACTCTGAAATTCAACCATATATGGATTTCCATAAGTCATCCGGATTTGGATAATGTTTTTGTTTCACACAAATTGGCTATTACAACATTTCATTATAATAACTATAATCAATTAACAAGCAACTACATCAATTAATAAGTATAATCAATGAAAATTGGCCAAAACAACTTGGAGTTATTGGATATCAAATCATGCAATTTTTTTAAATTTCATATCTTATGCAATTTCTTCAAATTATTACAGCATTATGAACTCTTGAATCTAACCTTTCAATCCGTACAAAAAGAAGCTTTGAGTTCCACGTAATAGTCCTCCTACAACCTCTAACCTCTAAAGCAGTTGAATCTATACAAAAATAACCATGAAAATGGAACACAAACTCAATCTCCAAGTCAACACAAGCAAGAACCAACTTAAGCATAACGAAATGTAAAAGAAAAAAAGAACTAAAGAATAAAGAGTGAACTACATAGACACATAACCTATACCACCTCTTTAATATGCAATACTGTAAATCTCCTTTCTTCCATTCCTTGACCACATAGGCACATAACCAATACCACCTCAAAAAAAATTAAGCAAAAACATTCCATAGCCAGTGGTGAAAGACAAAAGCAGACACTAATCAAAGCCCATCACATTTTCAGCTTAATAACAAAAAACAAACCATCAACCTGAATGACTGTGGCGGTGGTGGCGACTGACCGGAGAAGGTCACGCGGTGGTGACCATTGGATGCAGAACGTCGCGCGGTGGTGATGGTGGCGGTGACTGCGTTCGTGCTTCCTCTCTGAACCAGGACAACAGTGGTGGCGGTTGTTGCGGCGCTGGCGGTTACTGCGGTGGTACCGATTGCGCGATGGAGATGGTTGTTGCGGTGGTGGCCGCTAACAGCTCGAAGATGGCCTTGGTGGTGTTGTCGGGTTCTTTTGTGATTTAGGGTTCACTTGACCACAAGCTGAAGTGATGCTCTTCTATTTCATTTTTTCAAATACGTTATCCGTATGTAACATTTTCTTTTTTATTTAATTTTTAATTATATTTTTATAATATTTATTTTCCTTATATGTTGATATATGATACAAAATATATATAAAAATTAAGTCATATATTATCTTTAAAAATATCATATGTAAATAAATAATATTTATCATATTAGAAGTAAATAATTATTTTAATTTAATTATATATTCATATTTTTATAAACTAAAATTATTGTAATATCTTGTTTGTAATAACTAATTAATGTAAGATGTATATTTTTTAAGTATATTTCTGGTTTAGTCACCTTATCAACTTTATTTTATTGAAACATAATAATAAAAGAGTACTTAAAATAAGATTAGATTCAGAAATAAATAATATATTAATTATAATTATTAAATATATTGCAATGATTTTAATAAATTGGTCGGATTGATTATGTAATATATGAAATGATATATTAAATTTAGTTATAGAGTGCTTGTTAATAAATTTGCATGTTACATTTTTTACAATTTTAATTTTAAAAAAAATAATATATTTTACAAAATAATATAAGTTTATAAATTATTTTTTAATATGCTACGGTTTTTATAATTTTTAAATATGTTACATGCAAAATTTTAAAAAAAATAATTAATAAGTTACATACGTCCGCATGTAACAATTTAAAAAAAATTAATAAGTTACATACGGAACCCATCCATATGTAATAATTTAAAAAAATAATAATAATAAGTTACATGCGAAACCAATCCGTATGTAATAATTTAAAAAAAAAATTAATAAATTACATATGGAACCAATCTGTATGTAATGATTTAAAAAAAATTAATAACTTACATACGAAAATATCCGTATATAATAATTTTTATTATTTATTTTTTAATTTTAAAATCAATTACATACAGATAAAATCCGTATGTAACAGTTTTGTTTTTAATTAAAATTATAAATAACTTACATACGGACTGGATCCGTATGTAATGTTTCCCGCTTCTTGGCGTCAAAGTTACATACGGATTATATCCATATGTAACGAATTTTTGCTTACATACGAAAAAATCCGTATGTAATGTTTATTTCATACGAAATTTAATCCGTATGTAAATATCTGTATGTAATGCCCACTTTACATACGGATTTTTATCCGTATGTAATAATCTGTATGTAATTTTGAATTTTTCTTGTAGTGAACAATGACTAATAACTTAGAGAATTTTTTACAATCTGGGTATATCGTATCAATTTGGTAAATCTAGTTGTTTCATTATTAAGCTCTTTGTTATCTTCATCTATAATGTCATTGAATTCATTTTCTCCAAGATTTTGTGGGCATCATAAAGGTTTCCTCCAACAAACCATCCAAATCCTTACACATACTATATTTCTCTCTATCATCATCATATATCTTCTCAAAGATCCACCTTCTCCATGAAAAACCTATAGTTTCTATCAAATTCGGCACACATTAAATGCTCATGCAAATCCTTTCATTTACCCCAAGTACAATTATTAAACTCCTTACAAGGACATAGAATCTTATCTCCTTGTGCAACATTTTCAAATACAAAATTTAGAAAAAATTCCAAACCATTTAAATACCTTGTAGATGTTCTAGGTGCTACCACTCAATTCTTGTCCATGCTTATGTTGTCTTGGAGCTAAAAATAAAATACCTAATAAAAAATGCAAAATTATCTATTAATAACAAAATTACCTATGAACTTGAGGAATTAAAGTAGAGTAACTATTCAATAATTAAATAGATTAAATTAAACTTGAATTTAAGTCTAGAAAAAATAAATAACACATTAAAGTCACTTTAAGTATTATTTTTACACTTAAACTTTAACTGTTAAAATTTTAAATGAGTGAACTCTTCATGAACAACTTGGTCTAGTAACAACATCCAAGCTTAAAAATTATATTTCAAAGAATTTCAAGGCATTAACAATTACGAGAATCCAAATATCAAAACTAGAATACAAGATACAATCAACATGATGTGAAATTTCAACAATGTGATTAACTTTAAAAAATATGTAATGATGTGAGATGATATAAACAAATACACCACAAACATAAAGCAAAACTTAAAAATGAAAGTAAAACAGAAACACTATAAGAACAACATCATTCCTTATTTATCAAAGTTTAGTGAAGCAAGGAATACTCATGCAAAATTTTAATATTAAAAGAATATAGCCTTCTATTATGCTGATAGGATAATATGTGCACTAAAACTCATGGGGACCACCCTATAGTTGGTTTTAATATTTAAAACCAACTA
Organism: Phaseolus vulgaris; assembly: GCF_000499845.2. Lineage (NCBI taxonomy): Eukaryota > Viridiplantae > Streptophyta > Magnoliopsida > Fabales > Fabaceae > Phaseolus > Phaseolus vulgaris. The sequence continues at coordinate 10,770,484 of NC_023749.2, forward strand.
AGAGCAGCCAGTTAAACTGGTGCAAGCAAGAACATATGGCACAAATGGTCCACCATCTAGTTTGAAATGCATAAAGTTCAAATATATCATTCTTCTCTTAGAATTTGAGTTTCAGTTCTATGTAATAGAAATTTATATTACAAGTTAAAATAAGTCATTAGAGTGAAACATTAATTTGGAACATTTTTGTATACAAAAATATCAAGAAAATTTTATTAGCCCTACACCTTGCATTCGAGAAAAATGACAATTAACAAAGGTAAACTTGATAAATAAGAAAGTAATCAATCAATTTAATTAAGTATACTTGAAAGTATTAAGAATACACAATAAAGTTATAAAAGAGATATATTCATACAATGCACTCTATCTATTTTTCAAACTAAAGACAAACCTTATATAAAAAAAGGAAAGTAAAAAAAAAAATGGGACTAAAGAAACATCAGAAGGATCCAGATTTTTCCAAAACCACAAATTGCCTATTGTATAAAGATATTATAAAAACAAAAACACATTCTCAAAATTTATCATTAAAAAAGGCACTAAATGGTGCCCTCTTGCATTATAATTGGCACGCAAAACACAACAAAATTTGCAATTGCATAGAAAAACTTAAAATTCGCATGGTTAATTGTTACTTCGGAGTATGCGAATAAATAGGGACTCAAAAAATATAACCATTGCTCTGAAAAAAACTGCTGCAATGAAATTTCCAAATGTAAAAAACTATTTTAACACCTTAAATTTTCATCTATTTAACAACTACATATAATAATAAAATACTAAATTAATTTATTTAATTAAAACATAAATTAAATTATTAAATAAAAAAATAATAAAAGTAGTTGTTAAATAGGAATGAAAATTTTGAAGAGTGTCAAACTATACACCCACATACATCCAAAAATACATGTAGCAAAATACAGTTGCACCCATTACTTGAGATACTACAACAGAGCTGGAGTCCTAATTCAATATTTGAGAAATGAAAATCATTCAATTACCATATCATAGTTAAACGAACATAATAGAAGAAAATACAAGATTCAAGAAAATGATAAACCCTTATGCTGACCTTTTTTTTTTGTATAATAACCTTTAATAAGTTGACCCTCAATGCAATTTTATAACAATATTATGCCCCAAATTACTGAATTTGATTAGTTATTAGGAAAATTTCTAAAGAGCATGAAGTTAGCATGACTAAGAATCAATGAAGGACAACCTTCAATATAGTGAAATTGAAATAATTGGAAATATACAATTGTAAAAGTGAATTGTCATATGTGATATATATGTTTCCTTTTTGAAAAATAATAAGATACATTCTCTAAAACATTACTTTGAATACACTCAAGTATGAGTTTATAGATAGTAACTGGAACAGTGATGTTCCGAGACATACCTTCAACTATGGTCCCAATTCACGGTTATCACTCTGAGGAAGAGCTGGAGGTAAGAACAAATTGAAGCGTGAGATACCTGGGTTTGAACATCGTCACTGACAAAATGCGAGACGCAAGGCATGAGATAGGGAGCGTATGAGAGAGCGATAAAAGCTTACCTGCGTTTGAGCAAGAGAACGAGTAGCAATGACAATGACAGCGAGACCGAGCAAACGAGCAAGATGGAGACAAAGCACAGAGAAGAGAGTGAAACGAGATTGAGAGAGTGAGGAAGACAAACGAGATTGAGAAAGTGAGGAAGAAGAACGTGAGAGATTGAGAGAGTAAGAAGGAGAGCGAAATGAGAGTGAGGGAGTGAGTTAGAGAAACAAAAATGAGATTGAGAAAGAAAGGAAAATGAGTGTGAGAGAGTGAGTTGAAACTGAGATAGTAACTTTTATTAATTTACGGCTATGTATAGTTTTGAAATTTTTATTAAGTTAAAAAAAATGTTATATTTAGGTGATATTTAAAAGATGATACTAATTTAAATTTATTAATTGTAACATTTATTTATAAAATGTTATTGTTTATTTTGTTTATAGTGATATTTATGTAAAAGAATATTACTATAGTGATTAAAATTTATATATTGGAACATTTTAAATAAATATAACTATGAAAATGTTATTATATATGGAAAATAGTGTAGTGTGAAGACAATAACCTAGATTGTCAATAATAGTAACATTTTATTTATTAGAACACATTTTTATCTTCATTATTATTAGTATTATAAAACAGTAAGATAAGTTTGGTTGTTTCTTATCATGGGAACTAAGGACGGAGTTTTATAGTTTAAGGCCTATAACCAAATAAGACCTATGATTGTTGTTTTGTTCCGACTTGGGAGTTTGGTGCCATCTACAACTTTGGTTGTGTAGTACATATGAAGGGTTGTCAATTGTGTTATATTATTAGTTTATGGCTATATTACTACTTATATATATAAAATATGTTCATTTAATAATATAATTAAATAATGAACTTGAAGTATAATTCAACTTTATAAAAGTGGTTTATAAGGTGAGTTTTGCACCATATATATTATGAAATGTTCTTATTTTAAGTTAATGTAGGATCTTTGACACTTTCACTCTAAGACCTGACAACTTATACGTGAGATTATATATTTGTGGGTGACCTAATAAATCCAATAAATTCTCACTAAGATAGACTCTAATATCATAATAAAAAGTGAACTTTAAGTCTAATTCAACCTTATAAAATTAACTCATAAGGTAAGGTTTCCATTCACTTATGAAATGTTTTTTTATCTCTAGTTGATGTGAGATGTTGAATAAACATGATATATAGAATAAATATGACACTATTAAGAAGATAATTCTACTATACCACTTTCTTGATATCTTTAACACATGTCATACTTTGCCTATGTCCAGATTTAAACAAAATTAATTATATTTAGTCATATAAGATACCAAAGTTAAATGAAAATGGAGATTATATTTAAAAGAATGGTAACTCGCAAAAATGTAGATGCTTACTTGAAACTTGAAAATATGTCAATGATCACGATCATCAAAATTCACTTAGCAAAGAAAATAATAATCATAGCAATCTACGTAATATAAATGATTCATTTTATATAGATAAAATCACTATAAGGTTAAAGAATTCGAAATATCATTAGCTGCCCATTGTGGCAATTGCAAGTCAATATATCATAATAAAGGAAAGATAGGAGTTAAATAAGCATTACATTACAAAGTTTTGAAGATTATTGTAATAAAAAGGAATATCTTGTGACAAGAATGAAAGTGCATAGAAAGAAAAAACAATAATTTATCAATTATTGGGAAATATAAAGTTGCATTTATGGGTTATTCTCTTGAAGTGAGCTTGTGTGTAAGAAGTTGAGAGTTTACTTAGTTCCAGCATAAGGAAATTTGTTTTGTCAGAATTTTAATGTAGGTCTATTAACATGTTTATACTGTTTTTACCCAGTCTACCAAATTACATAGCTTGAACTTTGAAGGATGCAGCATCCTACTTGAAAGATAAAATTGCATTAATAGATGTTAATTAGATATTTATAGATCCTCTTTAAAATATATTCCTTTCCAAACTCTCTGTTTGAACAATATCAAGTTGGCACACTAAAAAAATATATCAACTTAATAAACTAAAATAATATTTTTAATTACTTCCATTGATTTTCATAACATTAATAAAATTATCCACAAATTTTGACCATTTTTAAAATTACCTTTTAAAAATATTAATATATATAAGGAAATTCACATATGATTTTTTTTCATATATAATGGGTATGAAAAAATTTCGTATGTAATGACTATAAATATTTATATCTGATAAAAAGAATAAAAGACTATAAATATTTATATATGAATTATATATATATATATATATATATATATATATAATAACTGGAAACATTTATATAAAAAAATCTCTTAAATTTGAATTTTTTTTTCATATATATTGACTAAATTATGAATTTTTTTTCATATGTAATGATTAAGTGCACTTATATATTATATTTTTTTTTAATCACTAGAAATATTATTATTATTATTATTATTATTATTATTATTATTATTATTATTATTATTATTATTATTATTATTATTATTATTATTATTATTGTTATTGTTATTATTTTAATTTTTTTTAATATTAATAAAAATATTAATAATAATACTAAAAATAATAATATTAATATTAATATTAATATTATTGATGTTATTATTATTATTAATATTAGGGGTGGCAAAGCGGGCCACCCCGTCCCGCATAGGCCTGCCCCGCTTAGGCCCGCATACAAAATGCGGGTTGGTTTTCATGACCCGCCCCGCATGCGGGTTGGCCTGCGGGCTTGCGGGCCGGCCCGCTTTTTTTTTTTTTTAACGTAGAAGAAAAAACAATTGAGTGTTGCAGAAACATCTAAAAGAAAAAAAAAATTAAAATTAATGATTTATTATATTTTTTTTAGAAGTTTATTGTCTAATCCTACTGAGAGGTCGAAAATCAATGTTCATGAAACCAAGCTTAGAACAAACGCAACAAAGGATTCAGGATATAAAATTTATGTATATGTCTATACCAGTTACTTAATAGAGAAAGTTTTTTTTTAACGAGATTGATTCCCGTGTTTCATGCGCTCACAAAATATAAAATTAACTGTATGTCTTGTTAAATCATTGTCTCAATATAAAGGGATGATCACTTAAAAGGAACCTTCAAATTTTGTAAGAAATAGTTTAATCACTCTAGATTTAATTAGAATCCTTAGTGTTGTAATGTAATGAACCACTATAGAATAAATTTTAAGAATTGATGAATAGAGAAAGTTATATTCTAACAAGTCAAGTCAATTATTTTTTTTTTTTTTTTTGCGGGCTAGCGGGCCAGCCCGCCCCGCCCCGCTGTTGGCCCGCGCGGGCCGCGGGTTATGCGGGGCGGGCTAATGCGGGTCAGCGGGTTGAAAACGTCAGCCCGCCCCGCGTTTTTTATCGCGGGCCGTGGGCCGGCCCGCATGGCCCGCCCCACTTTGCCACCCCTAATTAATATGTATGTAATATGTAATGTTAAATTTATCTATAGATACAGGTTCATATTATAGATACAGGTTCATATGTAATTTATGAATCTGTAGGTAATAAACCGTATGTAATACTGGATTTACTTATAGATAAAAATTTGTTAATAATATTTATATATAATGTTGAATTTTTTTATAAATTTTTATCTGTAAATTTGAAATTTCTTGTAGTGATTGATTTTATTATTTTAGGTTTCTTTTCGAAAGAAATTTAAATAAATGTTACTCTTTAGTTTTGCTTTTAATTTGCTTTTGGCATGATGTAGTAAATGAGTTGATAAAAAATAGTATAGATTGTCTTGTTTCATATATTTGGATTTCGTTTATTGAACAAGGTTTAATACTTAATTGTGTGGGTTTGAAGTTAGTATGTGTAAGTTTGTTTCTACTAATTTAGTGAAATAAATTATTATTTTTAGATTATCTCAATATTTGATTTGATATATATTGGTTGAGTTGTAATAGATTTGTTGACTTATTTGTCTTTATCCTGATATTAGAGTCATGATGTGTTACTCATACATGCATTATTTTATAATAAAATGATTTAATTTAGGGATAAATTGTTTTATGAGAATGTCTTCAAAATTTTATTTTTAAATGTATCAAGATCATTTAAGGTAGGGGTTATGTAATTGGAGGAGTTTTTGTTTTGATTTTTTCTATGGGATCAGTGTTAATTGCATTTTTTTATATATGGATTGGATCACCCCCTCTTTATTAATTTAATTCTTTTACTAATAAAAAAAATATAACTAATAAAGAATGTCAGGATGAGTGGAGGTGGAAGATTAGCAATGAAGGTGATTATTTGGTGAACTTAGTGTTAATTGCTTTGTGTGGAGGATGTTTAGGAATATGTAGATGTTGGATTTTTTCTGTGAGAAAACATCAGTGTGATTCGACACTAATGAGCCATAAACATTTCATATAAGAAAGTCAAGACACCACTTCCAACCCAAAACCTTAAGGCATTGGATATGTGAGTTTTCTTTCTTGTATATTGCTCTTCAAGCATATTCCTACTCAATGTGGGATAAACTCACATTTGAAATCTTAACAATCACCCCCTTCAAGTGTGAGTTTCTTCCACATTGGTACTTCCGCACAAGCAATGAGACACACTTACTTGAAACCTCTTTTCAAGAAGACTTTCGATACAAGGAATCCTAACAATACAGGATTAAACCTGTCACATGTTTGACTCACATTTACTGCACTAGTTTGTTAGGTTTTTACTACAAATTCACTAAGAGTGTGACCTATTTAATGTTCTGCATACTTTTTCTAAGGTAAGGTAAAACATTTCATACATTCATGTTTGGTGTCACCTAAAATGGTGATGTTTGGGGATGACAAGAGTGGTTTGGGCCTCAAAGACCTTTTACAAATATTAGAATAAAAGATAATGTGGTTATCACAAAACGTAGTCCTTTATCTACTATGGTTGTCCCTTCTTTCTATTAGGTCTGCTAGTATTATCGAGTTGTGTTGTATCAGAAAGTCAAGACATCATTTACAACCAAAAAGCTTAAGGCATTGAATATGTGCTCTTATTTTTTATACATTGTTCTCCATACACATTTCTACTCAATGTGGAACAAACTCACATTTAAAATATTAACAGTAAGAATGTTATTGAAATGTGTTTGTTTAATTTGTTGCTTTAATTATTTGTTACATGATATTGTAAAAGGATTGACATCCTTTTTATCTTATGGAGCTTATTAACTTATGTTTTGTATATATTCATTGCTAGAAAAAGAACATTTGATAGGATGATACTTTTAGTACTATCAAGAGATTGAAAAAAGAATGAGATATAAAATCGATTAGTAAATATCACTATTCTTAATAGTTAATGAGGGTTGAGTAGAATTGACAAGATTATAAGAACATTCGATATAAGAAGTGTTGGAATATAAACAATCACACTTGTCACCGTTTCTCATTAATTTTGCGGTGGTATTGACACTTTTCACCATTGTTCAAGTTTAGTGGGATAGGCTAATCATTAAATAGAGTGATGGTAAATCTTCACTTCACTAAATATACAAAACATCTCCATAAAGTATTAAGTCAAAATTATTTTTAAGGGATTTTTATTCAAAACTTTAATTGTAATAGCATGTTACATATTTGAATTAGCTATGCCTTGTATAATCATGAGGACTGCTTTTAAAGGAATTAAAATTAAATGTTTATTTAATAATATGTAATATTGTACGGAATTATGTTATGATTGTTTATAATTTTATTTTCCCACCTCTAGATATGGTATTTGATTTGCAAGAAAAAAGGAGAGAAATATATAGAGGGAGTGACGTGTAAGCAAAATAAAAAATTTAATTACTATTTTGTAATAAATTTATAATATTTGAACTATATAGTCTGTATGATATTTGTAGATAAATTTTAATGCGTAAGAATTTCTATAAAATAAAAATATAATTCAAATAAATACTCAGCAAAAATAATACATTCAAATAATACTTTATCTACTTTTAGGTTGCCTTTATGGTGATTGCATCACTTATGAAACATAAAATAACTTGTTGATTTATTTATGTGTTGGTCCAGTTATAAGTTGTAGCAAACATTCCCAAGACTATTGGGCAAGGGTCAAAAGCAGTCACTAAAGACTACCACAATTTTCAAATTAGTAATAGATAGTTATGTATGTGGTGCCATGTTTGGTGAGAGTGTAGAATGCATTCTACATTAAATGAAATTCAAAACAATAGCTAGGTATTGTTGGGATGTACAATACTTAGGGTTCGTTGTGTTCATAGATTTTGCTGAAGGGGTCCAATCTTCCACTAATGCCATAAAAATGAACAAAGCACATGTCCCTAGCCATGTCCCTAGCCACGCAATAGGAATACAATAAGATATAAGTTTAATCCGTCTAAATATTTGTTCTTTAATTAAAAATAGAGATTTTTTTCACAAATCTTAAAAAGAAAATTAATCACGACATAATTATATATATATATATACACATAAATATAACTAAAAATGTAACTAAACCTTTTTAATTATTTTAAGTATATAATAAAAATATATAAATGTGTGTTATGTAATCATTCCTAATAATAAGGTTACATGTGGATGAATGAGCTAGTTGTTCAAGTGTGATCCAAAGTTACACCTGCAATAACTTAGGATGGTTAGGCTCTCAACACACATAAATACAATTTGGAGTTAAATGTGATTGTTATACTATGGGAGATTTGGAGACAAAGGAACAATGTAGTGTTTAATAATACAATTTTAGATCTAATTAAAAAATTTACTTTAGCTTAATTAAATGATTGGTCTGGATCACAACCAAATAAAAATTAGTTGATTTTCCATACTCACTTTGGTGTATTGTCCTCTGCTTCAAATGTATCAAAAAAGTAATTTTGTTCTACAGGTTTAAGGGGTGGGTACTTCATTATAGGTTATATCACCGTTTTCTTGGTTATTTTATCTTAAGTCTTAGCTACAAGGGATAGGCTGGTTGTTGTTATTGTTTGTAACATGCAGGGACATTAATAGGGAGGAAGTGGAAAATATCTGGATGTTGAACAGGGGATGTGTTGCAAATCTACTAGCTATTACAGTCAAGTGAATGAAGCTATCAAGAGAAAGTTATAAAATCTAGCAGGAATACAACTTCAGTATCTTTCAACCTCAGTAGGAGTCAGTACTAATATGGCTATGTGCACATTTTTTTGTATAAATGCCATTGGTTTTGTTTTGGATAATATGCCTAAGGTTTTGTTCAGGGGCTGGTTATAGTGATATTTATGATTTACACATGCTGAAGCCTTTTGTATATAGGTTAAGACATTTCATAAAAGTCTAATTTTATTTAATTTATTCTTTTGTTGATAAAAAACTTAATAATAAGATTTTTATAATATAATATATATATAACATAAATAATTGTGACAAAAAGTTTTATTGAAGACCAAAAGAATATGCAACGATTATTTTCTTCTCAAGCTCTATTTTTAGAAGATCACTTTGAAGAAGAAACGTTGATAATGAAGAAAGTTTTGGTACAAGGACGTGCATAAAATCTAAAACTCTCAAACCTTATAGTTGTAAGAAAGATAATTGTTCATGTGTATTAGCAATCTATAAGAGTGTTAAAAATTTATATGTCATAAGACGCTATCCTCTTTCTAATGAGCTAACATGTGATCTTATATATTACATTTGTAAACTCTATGTGTTTGGTCATGAGTAATTTTTATTCAAATAATACTCAATCTTAAACAAAAGTGATTGCATTCCAAATAATACTTAGTCTTAGTTAGGGGTGATTGCATTCCAAATAACACTCGATCTTAGCTAGAAGTCACTAAGTTCCAAATAGTAAGTGGTCTTAGCTAGGAGTGATTGTGTTCCAAGCAATACTCATTCTTAGCCAAGAGTGATTGTGTTCCAAATAATACTCAGTTGTGTTCCAAACAAATACTGAGTCTTAGTCTAGAGTGATTGCATTTTAAATAATATTGTGTTTAGCCAAAAGTAATTATGGTCCAAATAATACTCAGAGTTAGTTAGGAGTAACTGATGTTCGAATAATATTTGTTTGTATCTTACAGTAGTATTTTGGCAAGTGAAACTCAGTTAGTTGTTAAAAATTAGATGTGGTCTGTGTTAAGAGACAAATCAATATAAAAACACATTGTAAATCACTTTCTCCCTTATTTATTTAAATTACATCTTATTTAACTATAACTAATCTTAGAATAAGATATTTGCTAAAAAAGTTATGGACAACGTTTTCAAAAAGTCCTTCTATCAAACTTTAAGTTGCATATAACATTTCTCATCAGATGCAATCTCTTAAAAAAAAAGTTTTTAACAGTTCATTTGTCAAGCATTGATTTTTTCTGTTAACATTCATCAAACGAATATATTTCAAAAGTTTAAAAACACAATTTAACTCTTCATCCTTATTTTCGTTTAAAACATGACTTAAAACTCAATTCACTTTATAAAAAATATGTGAAAACATATCAACTTCTAAAAATTCATTATGAATATAAAAAAGTTACTTTGGAAAGTAAGTAAATAGTTGGATATTTTTTATTAAAAATATTAGTAAAATTATAATTAATATATTTTTCAAAAATATCTAAAAAGGATATATATTCTTTACTTAATCTTAACAATGTGTTGAATAAGTATGTGATAACGATCAAAGATACATAATCTCTACACAATAAAATCGGAGGTAATGGAAAGACATTCACCAATTAAGTGGTTCGTAGAGAAATTTGCCAATAACAAAGACAACAAAACTCAACTGACCTATTTAGTGGCTAATTTTAACCAATAATTTTGAGGAAGATTAAATAATATACTCAAAATTTTATTTATCATTACTACAGATGATAAATAATATGTTTCTTGTTGGATTTGGTTGTTCTGTTTTTATTTTTTAGTTTTTGGCCCAGAAATAGAATGTTTATGTTGCTGTCTTGAGTTTGTTCAAGGTAATTTTACTCATTCTCAATATATGTATGGTTTGGACGTTTGGTTATGTAAAGGTTGGTACACCTCTAAAGTGTTCTCCTTAATTCATTTATTCATTTTGATAAAAAAAATACATATGACCACAATTTAATATAATTATAACTAGAAAAAAATCACACAATTTAATGTAACTATAACTAATTAAAAATCACACATATTTAAAAGATAGAAAAATATGTGATAAATAAGTTACGGTTAAAAACTGGTTATAAAAAATACATATATTACAAAATATCATTTTATGTTCCTAAAAAGAAATTTTATTAAAAAATCTAAAACTAAGAACACTTAAATTAGTTATAGTGTAAGAACTTGAAGAAAAAGAGAATATATAATTATTTAAATTTTTTATTTCAAACATTCTTCGAAAATGGAAAAAAAAATAAAAATTCACGAGAAACAATAAAAACTCATGTACTAAATATATTATACTATGAAACTAATATTAAATTCTCGAGTGGGCCAAGAGAGAATTATCTTTTCTCTTCTTCAAAAATGAAATTAAAGAAATGAAAAATGACTAGAAATAATGAGTTTGTATTTTAGATCTTTTTCTTCTTCTTTATAAATAGAATATAAGATAATAGGAACACAGACAAGAGCAAAGTCGATGCCTGCCGCAATAGTTTTAATCTAAGGAGGTGCGGTGGAGAAGGAAGGCGGTGTTGACGGAAGGGAAGAGCTGCCCAGCTCAGAAAAGCGGACGAGAAGATTGTCGGTGGTCATACAGTTGTTGAATTCGTTGTCCGAACACCGAGATGAAAGGTTGGACACTCAAAGCCTTATCAACTCTGCTTATCTGACAGCGCGCTGTAATAGGCTGTTTTGGATGCATAATGACCAATTTGAAGCTTTTAGAATCTAGAATATTGGAAAGAAGTAGGGATTCTCTTTTTTAAGGAGAAGATGATATTGTTATAGGACGGTTACATAGCTAAGAGATAATACAGCTATAAGGAGGGTGAGCACAAGCAGGGTGGAGAATAGTTTTTCTGATGATGAAGATAATTAGTATGAATATAAGATGAGTATGGGGACACAACAAAAAGAAGTATTTACAGGAGTTGATTCAGAAAGAATGGGTGGATGTGGTGTGTTTACAAGAGACAAAGTGTTAGGAGGTGGGAATGGAAGAGATCTTCAAAATGTGGGGGCACTAATGAGGTTGATTGGATTGAGAATAGGAATGATAATTACGCCAGAGGAGTGTTAACTATGTGGAGGAAAAATGGCTTTCTTCTTTGTAATGTTATTAACGGGAATAATTATAGCATAATTGAAGGGGAGTGGAGGATGGGAGAGGCTTTACAGGTTATCTTGGTTAATATGTATAACTTTGGTTCTTTGGCTAATAGAAAAGTTGTGTGGGACGAGGTTCGAGAAAGGAGGAGGTTGATAAACACAAAGGCCTGGTGTGTGGTCGGGGATTTTAATTCTATCAGGAGAACAGGAGAAAGAAGGAATGCGAGTAAGAACCGTGATCATCGAAGGGAGATGAGAAGGTTTAATGATTTTATCGAAAGTTCAGAGTTGTTTGATATTCCGATGATGGGAAGAAAGTAGTGGTACAAGCCAAATGGTCTGATAAAGAGTAGAATTGACTGAATCTTAGTATCAAAGGAATGGTTGGACAAGTGGTCGGACAACAGATATCAGGTTGTAGACAGGTCAGTGTCCGATCATTGCGCCTTGGTTTTGAACACAACCATCATGGATTGGGGTTCGAAACCGTTCAGGTGTCTAGATGTATGGCTTAAAGACAATAGATTTAAGGATTTCGTTTACAATAAGTGGGCTAGTTATGATGTGCAAGGAAGTGGACTTTTCATATTCAAAGAGAAGATGAAGAAGTTGAAATTTGATTTAAAAGTTTGGAATAGAGAGGTCTTTGGCAACGTTTTCCAGCAGGGGAGGATCTTCACAGGAGAATACAAGAGCTTGATTCAAAGGATGATGAAAGTGAGTTGGATGAGGTAGGAAGGGAGAAGAAAATGTGGATTTTATCTAAACAAAGACGAAATAGTCACAGTCAAGAAGTTATTCTACAGTAGAAGGCTCGTCTTAGAAGGTTGAAGCAGGGGGACTCGAATACAAAGTACTTTCATTCGATCATTAAGTGGAGAAGAATGAGGAATGGCATGTGCGGGCTGAGAGATAAAGGTCAAGGGTACGATGAGCAAGGTGTGGTGAAGAAGAAGGTCAGAGATTTCTACGAAGAAAGTTTTTCTGGAGAGGTCAATGAGTCAGGCTTGATAACGCAAGGTTCAACAAAATTTCAGATGAAGATAATGACTTATTGGTAGGCAGAATATCTGAAGAGGAAGTTAAGAGGGCAGTGTGGAGTTGTGATAATGATAAAAGCCCGGGTCCGGATGGCTTCAACTTCGGCTTTATTAAATTTTGTTTGGGAAAAGATTAAGGAGGACATCATAAGAGAAGTCCATAATTTTGAGGAAGACGAAAGATGACCAAGGGGGACGAATGCCTCCTTTATTTCCTTGATTCCTAAAGTCGATAATCCACAACATCTGAACGACTTTAGACCTATTTCTCTGGTAGGATGTTTATACAAAATTATGACAAAAATTATGTTTATGAAGATGAAGAAAGTGTTGCATAAAGTTATAGACACTAGACAATCCGCATTCCTGAAGGGCATAAGGATTTTGGATAGCTTACTGGTAGAAAATGAAGTTTTGAAAGAAGTCAAAAGGAGAAAGAGCAGTTGCATGTTTTTGGGAGTTTATTTACTACATGTTGAAGAGGCTAGGTTTCTGTGGTAAATGGATTTGTTGGATAAGAGCTTGTCTTGTCTCCTTAACGATGTCCGTGTTGGTAAATGGGAGTCCTACTACGGAGTTCAAATCTAGGAAGGGGTTGAGACAAGGAGATCCCGTAGCACCGTTTCTTTTCCTCATTGTGGTAGAAGGTTTAGCTGGAGTTATAAGGGAGGCGGTCGAGAAAGATTTGCTAGAAAGTGTGGAGATCGGAGGCAGGTCCATAAAGGTTAATATGCTTCAGTATGCAGATGACACATTGTTTTTTTGCAAGGAAAAACAAAAAGTGTGTTCGTTATCAAGGTCATTCTAAATTACTTTGAATTAGCTTCTGGCCTTAAGCTCAATTTTCAGAAAAAGCAGAGTCGGAGTGGTAAGATGCAACTCTCTATTGGTACAACAGTTTGCGGCTATTTTGAATTGCGAGACGACAAAGACTCCATTTAAATATCTAGGATTGTTAATAGGTGGAAGCCACAAAAGATGTAAGTTTTAAGAAGAGGTGATGGAAAAAGTGAGAAGAAGGTTAAGCAAATGGAAAGGGAAGTTTATCTTTATGGCAGGAAGACTTTGCTTAATTAAATTGGTGTTGTCCGCTCTCCCTTTGTTTTTCTTGTCTCTTTTTAAAATGTCGGTTATGGTGATGAAAGAAATAGTGAGGTTGTAGAAGAATTTTTTGTGGGGATGGGGATCAGAAGGCAGGAAAATAGCATGGGCTTCGTGGAAAAAGGTTTGTAAGCCAAAAGAAGAGGGAGGGCTAGGCATGATAAATTTAAGGCGTTTTAATATTGCCTTGTTGGAAAAATGGATTTGGCGTTTAGGCTTTGAGAAGACGGGTTTGTGGAAAGAAGTTCTTGATTCAAAATATGGAGGTTGGAGGGAACTCCAAAGCCAAAGAAAGAGCAATACAGATTCTCTTTGGTGGAGGGATGGAAGGAGGTTTGGTCTCTGGAAGAGTGGAAAAATAATTTTGAGGATAATTTCTCTTGGGAGGTTTGGGGATGAGAAGGAGATAAGGTTATTGGAAGATAGATGGGTAGGTAACACGAAACTCAAGGACGCCTTCCCGAGACTATTCACCATATGTTCCACCAAGGATTCACCCGTTTGGCACGCAGGGGAGTGGTCATAGAACTCAGAGTGGTATTGGAAGATCGAGCGGAGAAGGATTATGTTTGTGTGGGAACGGAATCAGGAACAACATTTGATGCAAGTTTTAGGGGAACATAGGGTTATTTTGGATTAGTAGGATTCTTGGGCTTGGAATGACGAAGAGTCAGTTGTGTTCACGGTCAAATCCGCGTACAAAATGCTTAAGGAAGAGGGTCAAGGGGTTGAGAGGGAGCTGTATGGGGGTTTTTGGAGGCTGAAGGAACAACCATCTTCACATCTCATAGCATGGAGGATTTTGGAAGACAAAATAGCGTCTAAAGCAAACTTGGTTAGAAGGGGATTGTGTATGACTACTGTTATGTGTTAATTATGCGGGGAGGAAGAGGAAACCACGTCTCATCTCTTTTGTACTTGTAGAGTTGCCTGACTTGTGTGGTTTAAGTGCTACGGATGGATGGGGTTAGTAGCAACGGATCATAGGGAGCCAAAAAAACATTTCGAAAGCTTCAGGTTTAGTGGGGTCAAGGAAAGTGTTAATCAGATTTTGGGGGGCGTGTGGATAACAGTTGTAGGAGAGTTGTGGTCTCATAGGAACAAAAGGATATTCAAATGTGGCAGGATAGATCACTTTGAAATCTTTACTCAGGCACGACGAAGGTTTGGTCATGGGTTCTGTCTAAAACACGTATTGTAAGTTTTTCGTACTCAAATTGGTGCCTTGAACCTATGATTTGTATGATGTCAATCAATCTTTCTAGGAGATAGGTAGCTTGAGTATAAGATATTTGCTTTTAGGTTTTTTCAATTTTTGCTAGGAGATCACTAGATAAGAACCTTAGATTGGTCTTTTGTATAAGGGTTGAGATATCCCTGAAATACCTCTTATTTATTCATTCATTTTTTATAAATGAGAAACGATTAGAAACGACGTGATTTTGTATTTTACTATTGAAAAAGAATGAATTGAACATACAAGAAGAAAAAATTTATAAAAATATCTTAATTATCTCTTATACATTTGATCAAAAACAAATTATTTTTTATTATATTTAATTTTATATTATAATATTTATCAACATTAAATAATATGCATTGTAGAAAACTTGAAAGCTCTCCTAATTTAATTCTCATAGTGGAACCTACACTTTATTTTAGGATTAAATTTTTCAAAATTGGGACGTGTAATTAATTGTTCTTTCATAATAAAAAAAAGTCCAAAACAAAAATTTATAAAATGAACACATAAATATTTGATAATGTTGACGATAAAAATGATAAAATTGACATCAGGATCGATTTAGAGTTTGCATAATTAATTCTACCCGTGTTAATTCCATAACTAATACTAATATTTTACAACTATAGTAAAAGTTATATTTATTAATTTTATAACAAAGATGACAAAATTAACTTATGTTTACGAATTAATTAAAAATAATCTCCCTAACTCAACTCACTATATTAAAAAAATACATATCTCAACTAAATCTTCAACAAATTAGTGGATTTTCTAAGAGTTACCTTTAACTTATCTAGTTAATTAAAAAAACGAAAAGATCAATAAAAAAGTTCCAACATTCTTCCTTCAGAAAAAAATTCAACATAAATTAATAACAATAAACCCAATGAGTAAGTAAATAAAAAATATTACTCGCAAATAGATTGAATTTCATCTTGAAAAACCATTTAATATTATCATTTAACAAATATTAAAATATTATTAATTTTTCATTTATGAACACAAGGTGAGAATTATTAAAAACTAAATATATACTTATTTCATCTTAATTATTAACAACCAAATTTTAAAATAAAACTAACAAAATTAAAAATTGTATAGTAAAACTGTTACATTATATTTATATTAAACATATATAACAATTGTTAAATGCTTAACAGGCGTTTAATTATTTTAAGAGAATTCAAACAAAATTAACTGAAAAATTTTATTTTAACTAAGACTTTTATATTTTTTCTTATTATCCTAAAACCAAAATATAAGAATATACCGAACTAACCATTCATATGAACCTCCTTCGATTTTCACCACCTGAATAACTTCATCTGTATGATTTCATTATCTCAAGAGAGTCAAGATATCTCCTTATAGACGAATCCCTAGTCAATGCACATCTTAACACGGTATTTTCTTTCCTAAAAATACTATGTCTTAAAATTCATATTTCACATCTCACAATATCCAAAATCACATAATTAAATCATAGCAAAGCTTATAATTTCATTTAACTAATAATTTTATAAAACTACACATTACATTGACAATTAATATTAATGTTTAGCATTATACAAGCACTCTCATTAAGTTAACACACATACACATTTTCACACTTCAATCTCAAACAAATCTCAATCTACTCAAAAACAATAAATCTTGCAAGAAAATTTGAGATTGGTGACTACATTACCCCCACATCCAGATCTTCTAGCCTAAGGTCTATTGGCAATTTAAATTAGCTTTCATTACCTAAACTTGAGCAGATGCTCCCTAAGAGCTCCAAACTACCAAAAGCTCAAGGGTAGCCTAACCTGCTCCAAAGAGCCCTGATAAAATATCTAACTATACCACTAGGATCGTGAGCTAACGGAAACTACTTAAGAAGATAAAAGCATCACCTGCAAGCTTAAACTAAAGACAAACCTAACTAGATCAAAACTAACTCAAAGGAAAATGAGCAAATAATGAACTTACTCTATCTAAGATTTAGATCGGACAATCTTATAGAGTTCATTGCTAGGAGTCCAATGGCAGACTCCAATCATCAAACTGATAAAAGGGGAGGTCAGAATCTTAGAGAAAAGACAGATAAAAAGAAAATGGAGTTTTTATAGAGATGATGATTCTTTTAAAATGAAACCTGAATAACTGAATTTCTATTTATATGCTCTTTTAAATTTAATAATAAAATATTTAGGTGTCGTTTTAATTATACCACATCTACTCTACAACTATTCTTCTCGGTCATTACATTATCTGTAACCAAATAATATATATCTTATGATAAAAAAAAATACATATTTAATAACATTTATGATCTCAAGTTAATATCTATATCTATATATATATATATATATATATATATACTTTTACATCATATGATAATTTATCATAAAAAATATTTACATTTGGCAAAGGCCGCTAAATAGGAAAATAATTTTTTGAGACCATAAACAATAAAAACATACATCTCTGACACCACATTATAATAATATTATAATATTTAAAATTAAAAAATAAATTAAATATGATTAAAATATTATTTTATTGGTTTGTAAAGTGTATATTTTCTCCTGTTTGTTTGTGGTGTTAACATATCTAAACCCAATCAAATAAGACAAAGAAAAATATGATGTTATTTTTCCTCTTTTAGTGTTTTTTTTCCTTCTTTCTAATTCTGGCAATCTACAATAGTCACTTTTTGTCTGATTGTTGGCCCAATAGACCTTAAATTTTTATTTTAGTTGCAGTAGGTGATTTCTTCCTGTACATCCCATGACTCCTTCCTACACACCAATACTTTCAAAATTTTCGAAAAGATTCATTTAGATTTCTACAATCTAAATAAAAATTTATATTCTATTATATAATCCAGAATATAAAGTTTGTATTTGAAATTGTACAATCAAAATAAAAAAGTTACAAAATTAATTTTTTTTTATCTTATAATTTGGAAAATCTCTAAATTTTATATTTGAAAATTAAAAATAAAATAACAAAAAAATATCAAAAGATAATTTAAGTATTTTTTTATAGAACGGGATAGGGGTGTAGGAAGAAAGTAATAGACTTGCTGGAAGAATTCGCCTGCAGTCCACAAATCCAGTCCAAATCCTAATCACTGAAGTTTATCTTTATATAAAGTTGAAAATAATATATGATAAAATATTCTTTTGTCAAATTTTTTAAGGTTTACTAGATTTTTTACCAACTTTAACTAAGCTATTTTCGGGCAATATTACTTAAAAAATTTCAATCCATATCAATAAAATGTTAACTTCAACCAATAATATTTAACTTAATATTAACAATAAGTTAAAACTAGTCTATTAATAAATACATTTCTCGACGTTAATAGAAAAAACTTAATATTTTTAATAAAAAATAATCTCGAGGAAAATGATAATCTATTTATATTTTTGAATTACAAAATATTATCCAGTATTAAAATATTTTTTACCTTCGATGATTTTTAAAACATTTTATACAACTGAAAAAATTAAAAATTAATAAAATAAAATATTAAAAGAATAAAACAATTTGAATAAAAAAAATCAAATTCAAAATTTTGAATTTACTTGAAATCATACTTTTTATCAAAGCATATTATAAGAGATATAGAACAATTTTTTGAAAAGTGAAAAAATAATTAGAAATACTTTATTTCATTAACTACCAATGATATAAATGGTCTCCCTTTTCATGAATATTGAAAAACTGAAAAAGGTTTTCTTTAAATTAAAATTTCAATAATACTATTTTATTTTCCAAACATTAGTTATTTTCTAATAATTTTAAAAGATTATAATAAAAGATAAATTAAATGTTAGTAATTTTAATTTAATAAAATAGATAATATGATAACATTTGCACACACACATGCGAACTTCTTTTCCTAATAAATTCATTTCAAATTCTTTTTACAAATAAACATGTGCTAAAAGTTTTTAGAAAAATATATTTGTTCACTCTTTTTTTCTTTCTTGAGAGATAAATTCACAACCCGATACAATGTTATCGACGTAAAAAACTTATTCAGAATTCACTCTCTATATATTTGAATTATTGTTATCCATTTAAAAAAATCTCATCAAATTTTTTTATGAAATAGTACTATTTTCACTTTTATTTAATTTTGTTTTTATTTTAATATCTACATCATTTTTTACTTTTTTTTTATAACATTATTTTCACTTTTAAATATTTATAAAATTATAGTGAATTTAAATATTTATAAAATTGAAATAAAATAAAATTTAAAATGATATCAAAATAAAAAAATATTATCTGGATGGTTTAAAAAATTATAAATAAAAATTAAGTTATTCATTGATGATATGTATGTAATAATAACAAAATTACGTGAATAAATTTATTATTAGGTTTAATAAAAAATAAATGTATAAATTATAATTTTAAAATAAAAATTAAGAAAAAAATTATATTTAAATTTAAATATTATGTAAATAATGAGTTATATATAAATATATGTCATAAATTATAACAACAAATATGATTATATAATATATATTTTTAATCAACAATAAAAATTTAATAAATAAGAGTATTTGGGTATTCCAACCCATATACAAAAATCTCTTATGCTAGAAAAATGAGGTTTTCACATAAAAATGATCAAAACATAGTCATATTCTGCATAAATAATTATAATAAACTTAAACTTCTTTAAAAAACATCGGGATATCAATACATAAATCAAATTATCTATAAAAAAAATCCATCAATTTAGTCAAATTTCAGAATATAAGCATGTCAGCTCAAAAGAAAGACTTTATCTATTTGTTATCTACTGTAGTTTTCCAAACAACCATTGTATCTATAGTTGTACCCCAATGAAATTCCTCTCATGCAAACCGAGAATTCAACCAAAAGTAGAGAAATGACGTTAATCATTAATGTAATGATTTTAAACATTCATATACATTAATACACCAGTCAAAATAAGAGAACTTTGACTTTTGAAATTTATAATTTACGCATGTCCACGCCTTTACTTGGGCCAAAGCAAAAATTTCAACAGAATCCACCACTGCATTATTGAAAATTATCTTATTCCTATGGTTCCAAATTCCCCAAATAATGGAAATCCACATACATTTCCAAACACAATTTCCCAAGTAGTTTAGACCCATAAAACTTATTTGTTCAAAATGTTGAATAGCATTATCACAATGCACAAAAGTTCTACCAGCCCAAGCATCAGACATATACCACACTTTAAAAGTCACTTTACATGTGAAAAAAAATATTTACTGGCTCAAACCCACACATGGCTCACATCCCCTCCAGCCTGAATTCCTTTGTGTCAAATTATATAATATTTCTTATAATTTCTTAGGGTTTAGGTGTAGGTTTTAGTGTTGGGCTTTACATATTAGGGTTAAATGTTTTATTGTTTAATGGTTTAGAGTTTAGGGTTTATGGGTTATGGTTTAGGGTTTACATTTATTTTACCCATAATATTTACTTACATTAAAATATCTATAAAATATTTTATTTCATTCTCTTTGTATTGATATTTTTTCATAAATTTTATATATTTAATTTTTAATTTTCAATTTTCAAATTTCAAATTTTCTTCTATTTCAATTTTATAAATATTTAAATTCACTACAATTTTATAAATATTTAAAAATGAAAATAGTGTTATCCGAGAGAAAAAAAAGAAGTTAGAAACAGTGCTAGATAGAGAAGTAAAAACAAAAAGGTGCTTGTTAGAGATCTCACATCGAATAGAGATTAAAGCCTTTCATTGTATATAAGTGGGTGCAAACCTCACCTCATTGAGCCGGTTTTATGGGCATAAAACCGGCTCAATGAGGTGAGGTTTGCACCCACTTATATACAATGAAAGGCTCTAATATCTAGTCGATGTAAGGAAATAATCAATATTAAATACTAGAATCATAACATACAAAAATAAAATAAAAATAAAATACAAGAATCATAACATACAAAAATAAAATAAAAGAGAAATAACTGATAATTAGAAAAGACTCCCAATTAATAAGTCTACTTCATAACAGTGCTAGATGAGAAAACAAAAGTGGGAATAGTATTATTTGAGAAAAAAAGTCCACCAAAATTAGGGTAAAATTTTGAATAGTTTCCGATTTTTGGCGACACTATTTATAGTTGAAAATTTAGAGGTTTTCTTTTTTAGATACTTATCATACCCACCAACTTATGTGAAATATTTGAAGACGGGTAATTAACCCACATTAAAGGACATAATACTCTAATATATAATGAAACATGTTCCATCAACATTGAATCTATATATACTTACGTTCAATCTTATCCTCACTAATCTCGAAATACAAAGCAATCACATCTAGATTTTTTAGAAAATATTTCCTTCAAACATGAGGACAATCTCAAATGATATTAGATGTAGATTGACCAACTTATGTAATACATCAAGATAAAAAAAATAATTAACATATGCTAAATTAAATAATACTCTTTTAATCATGGTTATACATGTTAATTACTATTCATCAATAAAAAATTTCATAACTTTTTTTTAGATAAACTCTCAATAGACTCTCTCAGTAGACTAGAACCTGAAATGAGACTGGAACCTCAAACGTTAAGAGAATGAAAAAAAAAGGAAAAACAGGAACAAAAGTAAATAAAACAGAAAAATCAATTGTTACTTAATAGTGGAAAGTGGTTATTTTCTCAACGTCATACAATAACAATTTCATCCCCTTTTAAGAACAATCAAATTTTGAGTGATTTTCCTTAATAGAATGATGCTATTCAGAAATGAGAATTCAGTCCTTGAAAATCAAATTTTAATCAATTTTTCAAAAATAATACTGTGTAAGATGACCATGGTTAATGAGCACGTGTAATTTGATAAATAACAATGGTGGTTTGGGTAGTTGAAAATAAATAGATTACGAAGTTGGTGAATTTAGAAATTCAAAAATATGAGAGAGAAAAAAATGCGTTGGGCATTGAAGAGTTTTAGGTATCACGAGGCAAATGCGTTGCCACCTACCCAACACACCTGCTATTAGTTTGTTTCATCCAACTCTTTATTTTCACCATTTCTTTCTCAGAACCACTTTTCCATGACTCTGCTGCGAGGCCTTGCCATCGTCTTCCTCTTGGTTGCTCTCTACTGTGGGCTGGACCCCTTCCACCACAGCCCAATAGCCCATTTACCGGACTTCCAGGCCACCAGGGTGGACCTGCCCCCATGGTCGGAGTTTCCCACCGACCAAGACAAACATAATCTGTTGCAGAAGTCGGAGATTAAGTTTGCGAACGAGGTGCAGGGACCAGAGAGCATTGCCTTCGATCCTCTTGGTCGTGGCCCTTACACTGGTCTCGCTGATGGAAGAATTGTCTTCTGGAACTCTCACTCTTGGGTTGACTTTGCTTATACCTCTCCCAATAGGTACAACCTCACTTCACCACTTCACTGTTTTTAACTATGTTTCTAAAACGGTTCAAATTCTCAATTTAAATTGTCGCCCATTTTCATTCTGCACTCTAGTTTTGTAGTAGAAAATGAAAATCCCGAGAATGAGTTCGAGTTCTAAGAGGTGGATTCACCGAGATTTATGGTTAGTGGTGGTTCACCTGAGTTCTGAAGCTAAAGTCAAATAAGAGTTTTAGAATAATAGAGTAAAAGTAGATCAAAACTATTTAGTAAATAAGAATACTCGTTGATAAGTTATTTATACTGAATAATATCTTAATAACTGATTCTGTTATCAAACACGAAACCGATTTGTGAGGTTAGTTACTTTTTCCAGTATTAACGAGATATGTGGCAATTACAAGTGTTTAATTTCTCGGATGATAACCTGTTCTTATATTTTGGTAATGGATAATACATTTTCTATTAGTGGATGACGTGATTGTTTACTCTTCTTTCTTTTTTTCTACACGGTTGCTGCAATTTTGTTATGCATTTGGTAAGATGCGCACATGATCACATATGTCGGTGGACAGATTTTGTAACTTTTATATATTTTATATGATGAATGTTTTTTTTATATAACTAATTTTTATAATGCAAAAATATCTTTTAATTTAGCTATTAAAAATATCAAATGCAGATGGTGGTTTTTGCAATTCCGTGGGATTTTTTTTTATCCACTTAGATGATGGTGTTTGAAATGCATATTAAGATTATTAAGATTTAAGAGTGTCTATTTTGAGATAAGCGGAAGAGCCTCCTTTTGCAAACTGTGTATTATAATATTGTTGGCTTTTTAAAGAGACATGTGAGTTTAAAACTGATTTTGTTATAGGAACAACTTGAATCTTATAATATGTTACACCACGTTGAAATTGAGGATGTTGGAAAGATTTTAATAAAAGGTAGTTGTCGAGGTTTCTATGACTCAACTCCCTCCGATATCATTGTTTAGTGATTTTTTCTTATATATATTTTTTGTTAGTTTCTTTCTCTCTTTTTCAGTATTTTGTATTTTGGGCTTTGTTAGAACTTAAACAATTAATTGGATGCAGAAAGTTTTGAGTGTCACTGATTATTGTTCCAGTGAGATTGTAATTTGAATAAAAATACTAACAGTAAATATTTGAAATTAACGAGAGAGGTACTGAGCTAGTAATTCGGGTGTGCCACAATTATTTTAATATAGCAATATTAAAAACGTTAGAACATTTGGGGGGTTGACCATGTACCTTTGGGTCACCCCGTCCCTTCGTTACTTTGAAAATAAGTTTCTTTAAGGATGAAAAGTGTGTAACTAAACAGCCTATTTCAAATCCACCATAGCTGCAAAATCTATCAATTCTTTACTTGAAGATGCCAACAGAACTATCAATGCAAGCCTTTTTTTTCCTAGTCTCTGATTTTCCACCCCACGTTTCATATTCCATCATTGTTGTGAGACGCTACCTTCTTGTGAGATGATTGTTTTACATGCCAGTGTATTTTTTTATTTAAGTTTAAGCACAAGAGTTTTTATAGGAGTGATGACTAAATGTTACAATATGGTTTCCACTGTATGGTTATGTTTTGATTTTAAACACAGGTCGGAGATATGTAATCCTATAGCATCTGCAACCCCATTTAGTTATGTGAAGACTGAGCATATCTGTGGAAGGCCTTTGGGACTCAGATTTGACAAGAAAACAGGTGATTTATTCATTGCTGATGCATATTTTGGGCTCTTGAAGGTGGGGCCCGAGGGTGGCTTAGCAACATCTCTTGTAACTGAGGCTGAAGGGATTCCACTGAAGTTTACTAATGATGTTGATGTTGACGGGGAAGGGAATGTTTATTTTACAGAGAGCAGTTCTCATTATCCGAGGAGGTAGACTTTTTTTGTTATCAGAGTTGCAAGTTTAGAAGTTGTCACCGTTTGGATATAAGTATTCTAACATAATTATAATGTACCACTGCTGAAAAGGGAATATTGATGTCATTATTAAGAATGTTGAACTCTTATGTTGCCACACATCACATCATAGAAGTGAAGAAAAGTGATTACATTAGTATTTGTTAATGGAGGTTTGGGCATGATATTATTGGGGAGTGTTGTACGCGTTAGTCAATAACTGAAGTAAATCCAATAACTATAAATGCAACGTTTGGTTATTTTTCTTTCTAAAACACATTCAGTTTTAAGAAATGGCATGTTATTGTTTAAAATGTATGTAAAGGTTATTATTGTTAGAGTTTGTGGGAGTCCTACATTTTATAGAAAAGAACAACTTTGAATAATATTTAAGGAGAAAGATCCAATCTACTACCTGATCTTGGGCTTCGAATTTTGAAACGCTTATATTGTATTGTTCCATCTGTTTTGTTCTGTTGATTCTGACATAATTGTTGTACAGGAATTTCTTTCAACTGGTACTTTCTGGGGATGATAGTGGCAAGGTTTTGAGATACAACCTAGCCACTAAGGAAACCACTGTTCTTCTTAGGAACATTCAATTCCCAAATGGCATTACCTTAAGCAAGGATGGTTCCTTCTTTGTCTTTTGTGAAGGGGTTGTTGGCAGGTGAATCTAATATACATATTTCTGCATTTTCTATATACTAATCTTTCATGTAGAATTTCTTATATGCTCTTAAAGCAAGAAAAACTTCTAGCTTAGTTTTTTTTTTCTGTTTCACAAAGGGATCTTGTAATATTTGCTCTTTAATCAAGCTGAATGACCATGCTAAGGGATTTTATAATATTTGGTCTTAAACCAAGCTGAATGACGCCATGTGATTCATATAGTCAAACCTCATCATCAATGTGTTTTCCACTAGACTATTTCTTAATACAAAATCGAAATGCTACTCTTCTAATTGCAAAAGACTTCTCTTGCTTTGGAGAACCTATGAATTCCTCCCCATCGTTGTTATTTACCTTTATATAAGCATGCTTTATACTCAATTCGTCATAAGAAATTTAGTTCTTATTTACTCTTAGCCTGATAGTAATAGATCTCTCTAGGTTGCAAATGATGCAAATCCAGTTTATTGATTGTTGCTGTTAGCTGATGGCAATTGCTTCTATATCTGAATTCAAGTTACTGCAAAAGTCACCTTCTCAGACCATTTCTTGTTATGCAGGTTACGTAAATACTGGCTGAAAGGAGAAAAAGCTGGTACTTCAGAGATTTTAGCCGTTCTACCTGGATATCCTGACAATGTGAGAGTCAATGAAGATGGTGATTTTTGGGTAGCTCTTCATTGTAGAAGGTATAAGTATGGATACTATAGTGCTAATGCCCCCTCAGGGATAAGGAAAATCATACTCAAGCTTCCTATACCAATAAAATTCCATTACCTGCTTCACATAGGAGGCCGCCTACATGCACTAGTTATTAAGTATAGCCCTGAAGGTAGAATTTTGCAGATATTGGAGGACAGTGAGGGGAAAGTTGTTAAAGCGGTAAGTGAAGTGGAAGAGAAAGATGGTAAACTATGGATGGGAAGTGTTCTCATGCCTTTTGTTGCCGTATACAACTTGAAATGAAGCTCTGTAGATTCTCTTTTCTATGTTGACTTGGCAGTTGAGGAAGTTTTTGATTAACATCATCAATAATGGATCTTAAATTCCTAGTTTAAAATTGAAATCCTGTAACGAGTTTTGCTTCCACATTACCATTAGTGACTAGTGTTTCCATTGATAAACATTTTTGCTTCTTAGTAGTGGCTACTAGTGTTTGTTTCCATTGATTAGCAAAATGAACATTTGGTTTGGTTTGATATTCTAAATACTAATGTGTTCTACCTTATGGTTTGATTTGAGATACAAAAATATTATACTGGAGAGTAAAACACGACATTGTGCATAAGCTAAGAGTGAAGGAGCAGTGTGTAAAAAAAAACCACCATGAAAAATGAATAATTTTGTGGAATACGTTTGTGTAATGATTGAATAGGTGGAAATTGAAGGGGAGACATAATATAAACAATAATTATCATGAAAAACTGAAAATGAATAGTTTTATGAAATATAACTTCTTCGTAAGTAGGAAACACAACAAAAACGAAAACAAAATATATGAAGAGTGAAAAAATTCTCATTCATTTAAATAGGGAGAAGTTTTATTTTCAAAACTATTTTTACGATAAAAAATCACTAAAATTAATATATTTTTTTTAACTATTTTACATTTTAAAATAACTTAAGTATATTTTAAATCTTTGAAATTATTATTTATTTAAAACTAATGTCTTTCAATTACTTTTGTTTAAAGTAATTAAGAAATATAAATGCCATTTACTTTTAGTTTCTAAGAATAAGTCAGTATCTGTAAAAATACCAAAATAGAAATAAATAAATACACATGATTTATGTATTAAATGTGTATATTGAAAACAGAAAAAAAATCCCAAATTAAAGGGTAAAAATTTATTTAAATTTTAAAATTCTGCACTGAAAGAAAAACCAATAATAAAATTTGAAGTCTGAACAGATATCAATTCACAAATATTTATTTTCTGAAGAAAAATAAACATTTTATTTTCTTAAATAAATTAAACCATTCATTCTTACTATTTCTAATTGATTATGGATTTTTTATTTATTTCTATGGTACTAAGAAAAGTTAATTATATTTTTCTAGTATTTTTTACGTTGTTTCTGTTGTAGAACTAACATTTATGCTTTATATACCGGTTTTCAAATGTTCCTTTCAAAACAAGCTGAAGTTTCTTTAAATAATAAATAAATAAATAAATAAATAATAATAATAATAATATTACTTTGTTGCAGTGAAGTCACAAGACAGAGTCTGGATTCAGGTGTGCAAACTTTCTGTTCTCCCGCCCTACACAGAGATGGTAAGTTAGGGTTCTTATTTTCTTTCTCTTCTCTTCTGTTCTCTGCACCTTTTAAAAACCGTTATTTTGCGTTTCGATTATCTTTCCCTGCACCTTGAAATTTGTTACCTTATAATTTATTTTTTCTCTGTGTGGAATTGTAGAGTGATATAAGGAAGTGGTTCATGAAATCACATGACAAGGGAAACAATGCCGCTCCCTCCAAGCCTTCCAATCAACCCAAGCCTTCTTCGGATAAACCCCAGCCCGAGAAAAATGTGAGTGTGCTGCTGCATGTTTTATTTATTTATTTATTTATTTATTTTCACTTTTTAAATGCAAATATTGTTCTGAGGTTTGAAGTTAGAGTGTAGGTTTAGTTTCTGTTTCCATCGCTTAATGAAAATGGGGGCATGCATGGAAAAAAATAACGGAATTCGAAAAATACGAAAATTTGGTTCTTACATTACATTGCCCTCAGAACCAAAATATCGTTTTGGGATACCTTTTTGTTGAGGTTTGTTTGCTCGTATAAGTAATCGATAATAGCAAACCTTTTTATGTCGTTGCTTTGTTTGTTTTGGCGTGTTTTTTTTTTCAGCTGAATATTGTTGTAGGTTTCATCAAGGGATTGGCGATTTAAGGAATTAATTATTATCACTTGGGATGGTAGGGTATTTGAATGTACAAAAAGTTGTTGAGCGGAGAGGGAATATGATTTATACTCTTCTTGCAGGTGGCTGGAGGTCAAGAAAGTTCAGGGAGGAGGGTAACTAGCAAATATTTTAACACAAACAAGCAAAAGGTGAAAGAGGAGAAGGAAACGCAGGAGTTACCTGCTAAAAGAAAGAATGTGAAGGACAGTGAAGATACACCAGAGCCTAAGAGAGTTCATGAAGATGTTGGAGATGATTCTGTCTTGCCCACCAATAAAAAGAAGTTAGCTGAGGCCACTCCGACAAAAAAATTGAAGAGTGGATCAGGTCGGGGTATTCCCAAAAAATCTGTAGTTTTGGAAGAAAGTGATGAAGATGATGACAAAGGTGCTGTTTCTGCTGTTAAATCTGCTGGAAGGGGTGGTGGTGGAAGAGGAGCACCTGGGAGAGGTAGAGGGGGCGGTAGGGGTGGATTCATGAATTTTGGAGAAAGAAAAGATCCCCCACACAAAGGAGAAAAGGTTCAAATTTATCAAGCATTTTGGATCTTTTTTATTTTTTTAAAATTTTTTGTCAGTGCATTAAGACTTCTGTTATGTGTCAGGAAGTCCCTGAAGGTGCTCCTAACTGTTTAGCTGGCTTGACTTTTGTGATCAGTGGAACACTGGATAGGTAGTTGAATTCTATATATTTTTTTATATAGCCTTCTTATATTTTTCTTCACTTGCTTGTTCAGAACTTGATTTGCAGTGTATTCATTGCTCGTCTTTTATCCTCCCCTATCCGATTAATTTTGACATTGTGTTGTTTCTCTTTCTATTTTTGAATGTTTAGGTCTACACATCATATTTTGCTAGTTTGAGACTTTATTTATTTTTTGTTCTGCATATTTACAGTTTGGAACGTGAAGAAGCTGAAGATTTGATTAAACGCCATGGTGGCCGTGTCACTGGATCAGTCAGCAAGAAAACGGTTGCATAAGGGTTTTTATTCAAGTGTATTTTAATTTTATAATCAGTATCTAATTAACACCCTTTGTTTGCAGAATTATCTGTTATGTGATGAAGATATTGGGGGGCGGAAGTCTGAAAAGGCCAAAGAGCTAGGGTTAGCATTCTTATATTTAAGCTGTTACAAAGAATTTAAAACAGTTTCTGTCTACATTGTGATACGACCTATATTTCATATTTCTATATAGAACGTCCTTCCTCACGGAGGATGGATTGTTTGATATGATTCGTGCATCAAAACCTGCTAAATCTCCTTCACAAGCAGAAAAGAAACCTGTGAATAAGGCTGTTGCAGTAGCACCAAAAGTTTCTCCGAAACCCCTAGTTAAGGGTAAGCCCTAAGAAGTTATGCTTGCTGCTTCTATTTTCTGCATTGTTTGGTTGTGCTTTTAGTTATCCTTGTTTTCGATATTCATGAACTAGCTGCAGATTAAAATTAACTTATTACAATCAAAGGGTATTTGTTTGTTTATGTTCTGAGTTGCATTCCCTTATCAACAAATGCAGTTCCTCTGTCTTCACGCTCACCTTCTAAGCAGGCTAAGCCAGTGGCTGCTACTACTATTGAATCTTCTGTGATGTGGACAGAGAAATATCGACCTAAAGATCCAAAGGATATCATAGGGAACCAGTCACTTGTATATCACTAGTCTTCATTGGCATATTTTAATGGTTATATTTTGTTCTAGTGTATACCTGAATTTTGAATAATCAGTTTTCACTTTCTTAAATGTAACGTACAGATTGTTCAACTTCGTAATTGGTTGAAAGCTTGGAACGAGCAATTTTCAGACACTGGTAACAAAAAAAAGGGAAAAAAGCAAAATGACTCTGTTTTGAAAAAAGCTGTCTTGTTAAGTGGAACCCCTGGTATAGGGAAAACAACTTCAGCAAAGTTGGTCTGTGAGCAGCTTGGTTTCCAAGCCATAGAGGTGGCAATATTTCTTGGTAAATTCATGTATTTGGAAAAGGTATTTTACCATGTAATTTCTCTCACCTATGTCTGTACATGCATTGAAGGTAAATGCTAGTGATAGCCGTGGAAAAGCTGATAGCAAAATTGAGAAAGGAATTAGTGGAAGCAAGACAAATTCTGTTAAGGAGCTTGTAACCAATGAGTCTATTGGTGCTAATATGGAGCGGTTGATTTCTCATCATAACATGTAATTTGTGAGTCCATAATGCACCTTGTTAAATTGTTGTAATTGTAAATTTCAGGTCCAAGATTTCCAAATCTGTGCTCATTATGGATGAGGTTGATGGGATGTCAGCTGGTGATAGGGGTGGTGTTGCTGATCTTATTGCTAGCATTAAGATATCGAAAATTCCTATTATCTGCATTTGCAATGACCGTTACAGCCAGAAACTTAAAAGCCTTGTGAACTACTGTTTGCTTCTAAGTTTTCGGAAGCCTACAAAGCAACAGGTCTTTCTGTGTTTATCAATAAAAATATTTAGTCCTTATTGAGTGATACTAAATGAAGTACCTCCAGCCAAATATAACTCTTTTACATGTAACATTTTGCTTCAACTGTGGAATTGATTTAATTGTTTTTGGGAGGGAAGTGATTACAGTTGGTTTTTATTTTTTGGCAAATAATTTGTTGCTGGTTATCCTGTTTTATTCCCTTCCCCTCTATATGTGACGTAGATGGGGTGCATAATCTGAATACCAGGTTTTTTCTCTACATCAAGGTTGTCAAACTTTAAAGTTTACATAAACCAGTGAGAGGTCCATAAACTGGAAACCTCATTTAAAAAATTATCAAAGTACCTATAAATAACATAATGATTGAACATTTTAATTCCATAATAATGCAAAATAGTAGTTCATTACCACTAAATAAGCTCAAACAACAGGAAATAACACAAATTCATAACAAGTCTAGCAATAACATTTGTTAGATATACTTTACTATAGGGACTTAAGCCCATCTCTATGTAATGCAAAATACACACACACACATATATATATATATATGTATGTATATAATATGTTCGTTTGTTGTGCTTTAGACACACAAGGATTCCATCATATAATTTCTTATCATTTGTTGGAAATCTCACGTTGACTAGAGATATGGTCGAATTAACTGTATAAATGAGTGTAAACATTACCTTACAAGCTAATTTTGTGAGGTTGAGTTTCCACGATCATGTCTAATCTTCGATGTGAGAGAATGTGTTGGAAATCTTTGATCAACTAGAGATATGTCCATATCATAATATATAAGTGACTGTAAATCTTATCTTTCAAACTGATTTTGTGAGGTTGAAATTAGACTTAAAGTTCATTTTCTAAGAATTTATAGTTACAATGTAACATAACCAAGGACCCAAGGGCCAATAAAGGTGGAGCGAGTGAGACCAATAAGTGTAGCACACATGTCTGCAATGAAAGTAGTTGAATTGGAGGTTTGACATTTCTCATACCATTTCAAGAAATCATGGAAGGGAGCTAGAGGTCCAAAACTATCAAAGGGAGCAATAATGGAATTAGGAGGAAGAAGGGTAGCCTAGGTATCAACAACTGACCAAGGAGGGCAACCATGCATGGCAAAACACAGAGTATTTGTGTGATTGAGGGTGTGACAATAATTACACCTAGGATAACCTTTGTCTACTTTGCAAGAGAAATTATAGCCATCATGTTGAGATACTAATGTTGAGGAATCAATAAGGGGACAAAAGAATGTACGTCAAGGGATAACTTGCACTCACATGCAATATGGTGGACTAAACGAAGTTCAATGAGGGCATGTGTTGGAGATCCCACATCAACTACAGATAAGATCAATTTGTAATATATAAGTGAGAGTAATTATCACCTTCCAAGTCAATTTATCATCATTTTAAGGGTTGGGTGTATCTACCTAGTAGTGTATAC
Organism: Phaseolus vulgaris; assembly: GCF_000499845.2. NCBI lineage: Eukaryota > Viridiplantae > Streptophyta > Magnoliopsida > Fabales > Fabaceae > Phaseolus > Phaseolus vulgaris. Next base: position 10,802,512 of record NC_023749.2, read on the forward strand.
TAATGAATGTCCACTTTTGTCATCATTTTTTAGACAAAAGACCTTAGCAAACTTAGATACTTCTTCGAAATTAAGATTGGAGTTGTAAAATCTCAGAAGGTACCAATTGAGGTTTTAAAGGAGTCTAGGCTAATGATTTCCAAGCACCTTGACACACCTATGGATCCCAATGCTAAATTAGGGAGAGTCACTTTCATATCCTGAGTGGTACATGGTTTGTTAATTGAACTACTTCCCGATCAATTGTCTTGACATCTTTGCATTCAGTGTGGTAATTCAATTTCTAAATCCTCCATTTGTAAGTCATTGGAATGCAATCATTCACATTCTAAAGCACAATAAAGGAGCCACAGGAAAATGTTTGTTATATGAATGAACACAATAATCATACTCGAGTTGTGACATTCTCATATGCATTTTGAACATTCTCTCCCACTAGCAAGAGATCCACTTTTGGATATTGCGCCTTTGTCGGTGATAATTCGATTTCTTGGAAAAGCAAGAAGTAGAATGTAGTGGCTAGATCTAGTAAGAGAGTATAGAGCTATGGCTTGTGTCACTTGTGAGCTTTTTTGGCTCAACTTGTTACTTAGAAAATTGAGATTTGGAGAAGTTATGCAAATGATTCTCCTTTGTGATAACTAGGTTGCCTTTTATATTGTCTCAAATCTAGTATTCCACAAGAGGACCAGACATATTGAGATAGGTTTTCACTTCATTCGTGAAAAGATTTTATCTAGAGACATTACTATTGAGTTTGTTAACTCTAATGATCAATTAGCATATGTTTTCACCAAATCCTTTGGGGTTTGAATTGATTTTATTTGTAACAAGCTTGGTGAATTTGGTTTATATGCACCAACTCAAGGGAGAGTGTTAGATGTATTTTACTATATAAGTTTAGGCCCATCTTATTTAATGCAATGTACATAATATATATATATATATATATATATATATATATATATATATAAATAAATATGTTCCTTTGTTGTGCTTAAGACATATAAGGATTCCATAATACAACTTTATTTATATTTGGATCTATCATTAAATATCGGTCTAGTGTTTCCACCTAATATGTACCATTTTACTTCTACTTTTAGCAATTGAGAGGCACTACCTTTGCCCTCAGCTGAAATTTATCGACTCCTAGATGTATTAGATTATAAGATGGTACTAACAATATAAGAACTGCAAAATTAGGAAATTGGAAGTATAAAAAGTAAATATAAAAAATATGAATTTCAGTTTACGTTCAATGATGCAAGGAGAAAGATCCATTTCAACGGTTGTGCAAAATTTTTAGTTCAAAGGCCATGCCTACCTTAAATTGAAAGTTGGAGATTCCAAAGGTGCAAAGAGAATTGTAGAACAAATCGTGAGAATGGCTAGTAGGCAAGGAGGCGAAGATCATGGTTATGCAATAGCCAAACTTTTATGTAGGAACACACAACAATGCAAGCAGACGAACAAATCATTGTTTGAAAGCCATGCTGACAACCTTCAACTCCCAAAATCTTGTGTCAAAAGCACCATCGTGAACAAAGAAGTGTTGGATCGAGTGTTTATGACTAGGCCAAAACTTTACCTAATGGTCAAGGTACAATTCTTGCTACTTAAAGAGCGTAGTAGTCCCAAGTCCCACAATTTAATTGACTTAGTCTAGGTCTCTACCACAGGACAATTGATGCATCTTTAACGGAAAAACATCTCTATGAAGAGAGAAAGTCATTGTTCATGAACAACATAACTTCAATTGTGTTTTCTTCTTTCTTTGCAAGCCACAACAACACAACTTAAGTTGTTTCACTTAAAAGAACAAAGAATAATCAATCTTGCCAACTCGATCATAAACTTGTGAGTTTGGTCGCGTTTTACTTTAGTCCACCACAATTTCATCGAGTGTGGGGAGCTGGGATCTTTAACTCGCAATTTTATGAGTTAGATAACGAGTTTGATAACCATGTTCTAGATCATAAAGTGATTTTTATTTTTGTTAAGTGATATGTGCTTCATCGTATTTGAGGATTTTATTATCTTAGTTTTCATATGTAGTAGTCTGCATAGCCTAGAATGCAGGTTTATTTGGCAACATGGAAGTTTACTTTCTTAAGTTTGTTTTGGCATGTTAAAACAATTAAGCTGAGGATTGAGAGTTTTGAACTTAATATTTTATTCATGTCAGATGGCAAAGAGGTTGATGGATGTTGCAAAGGCTGAAGGCCTTCAAGTTAATGAGGTGTTTTCTTTATGACTTACGAAGTTCCATCTTGTTTTGTGCAGATTTTTAATTTTAATTGTGTGGACTTTGACGGTTCAAAATTACTTTGAACCATTTATATCCATCTCTCAAATTATAAAATATTTTATTTGCATTGACTGACCTCTTTTCTTGAATCGTTCACACCATGATTGTTTCAGATTGCACTTGAGGAACTAGCAGAAAGAGTTAATGGGGATGTGCGAATGGCAGTAAACCAGTTACAGTATATGAGCCTCTCTATGTCTGTTATCAACTATGATGACATTAGACAACGCTTTCTTACCAATGCAAAGGATGAAGACATTTCACCATTCACGGCTGTTGATAAGTATAATATTTATTTTGTTTCTGTACTACTCTTTAAACTCATCATATACTGTTGAATATCTCATGCCTTCATTCATGGCATTACAATTCCAATGAGCCTCCCTAATGGACTAAAACAATATTTTATTCCCCCTGAAATAGGCTTGGAATAAAATATCAGCTTATTCATAGTTAGATTTTTCTGAGATATATCACACATGACAGACATGCAATGGAACAACGGGACTTAAGTGGAGGCATTATTTTGAGGGGTTAAGAAAAAATATGTTTAGGATGTAAACTGAGTTGATATGGTTTCAGGGGGAGGGGGGGTGGTCTGCATGGCTATGATTTCATTTAAATCTGAAGGATTAACTGAGGTTGTGGCAAAATTTAATTTCATGACATCTCTTTTCTTGTAGGCTTTTTGGTTTTAATGCTGGGAAGTTGAGAATGGATGAGAGGATAAATCTTAGCATGAGTGATCCTGATCTTGTTCCTCTTCTTATTCAGGTTCTATAATTCATTTTCATTATTTTATCAATTTAGCTTGTTTAAATTATTATCTTTGAAGGTCAACAGTCTGAAGAAATTGGTGAATAATGGCTTGGATAACACTTCTTACATTAACCCCATTCAATTTTGATTGACAAAATTTGATTTCACATGTTTTTATGAAGTTTTACATTTGTACTAAGAATATTACAGAATGGATCATTAAAGTTAATTTGGTTAAAATTGGTATGGTATTATATATAAATATTGATTGATATACCAATTATATGCTAGAATTCAGTATCCTGAAAATATATCTGAAACCTGCCCTAGGATAAATTGATCCTTGCACAATCTTATTCTTGAATGCTGCAACCGTAGCTTGTGTTTCAAATATTCTTTGTATAACTATTCTTTACGGCATTATGCATTGCAGGAAAATTATATTAATTATAAACCAAGCTTGGCTGGTAAGGATGACAATGGCATAAAACGCATGAACCTGATTGCCCGTGCTGCTGAGTCTATTGCTGATGGGGATATAGTGAATGTTCAGATTCGCAGATATCGACAGTGGCAGCTCTCTCAAGCTAGTTGTACAGCAACCTGCATAATTCCGTAAGTAGCCTTGTAACATTTTTCTTTTAGATTTTGCTCGAGCTAGCTGCTTATCTATTCACTTTTTCATCTTTCTCTTTTTCAGTGCATCATTGTTGCACGGGCAAAGAGAAATACTTGAACAGGTACAGAATTTCTTGTGTTGGCTGTAGCTATATGTCATTCCCATCTTGCTGCTCTCTTTATTTTGGGCTCAGGGATAGAACATAGTTATCAATGGCATATTCAGCGTGTGGCTGAGCAGCTTTCAGCTGTGACAGTACATGATATGAATGCATTTTTTGTACTCGTGTCAGCTGTTTTAAATTTTTTGGCCCATAAAGAAGGGTTGCTATAGTGAGGAAATATAAAATCTCATGTTTTCCCTCAAAATAATTGAAAATGGTCGAGGACAAAGTTAACTTACAGACCTTCAAAAACCCGAGAGCACCAGAATCCCTTCCTTCTGAGAGTGGCAGAGGCACCCATCTCCAGCGACACCCATCTTTCACTTCAGTCTTCTCTATTCTGCAGTTCTGGATCTGATTAGTGTTCCTTACAACATTCACTTTCTCTTGTTGAGCGCTTTTATACGAATATGCTATAAATAAAATATGTGATTTGTATGAAAGAAATATCATAATGGTGGTCATCGTGCTATTATAGTATTCAGTTGGTCACTACGTATCCAACACACTTGAGGGAGAGTTTGTTGTAGTCAAGTGTGTTGGTTTTACATTGGGTAAATATATGCAAGAAGAGCAACATATAAGGAGAAAGGACCCAACCTTATTATCTTCAGATAATAAGGTTGAAGGTGATGTCATGGTTCCTTTTGCAGGTTGGTGGGTTCAGTCATGCCACCCAACCCAACCCATTTTGGCAGGGTAAATTTGTTGACCTGTTTTGGTTATCCCTATGCATGGTTGGCTTTTGTAGGTCTTGTTTGTTTATGCTGGTTCTTTCATTAAACTCATCTGATTTTGCTTTTAGTTTTGTATCACAACTTGTATTATATTCTGCAGGGAGAACGAAATTTCAACCGGTTTGGTGGATGGCTTGGGAAGAACTCGACAATGGGCAAAAACTTTAGGCTTTTGGATGATCTTCATGTTCACATTCTTGCTTCTCGTGAATCTAGTTCAGGAAGGTAAATATGAATTCAATATTTTACCTTCAGATCGCATCCTTTTGTAAGAGTTTATTTTCACCTGGTTACTTGCTGAATGCTTCTGTGAATACATGCAAATTTGGTGAGAAATCAAGTGCAGCTCAAATCCTGTGAATTTGTCTGTCATTATGCTTTATATTTTTGAATATAATGTCAATCTTAGCTTTGGTGCTTCCGTTTTATATGATACAAATCTGGGATATAGTTTGGTCTTGTATATATGGGGTTATCTATAAGGCTTTGGAAGTTACATCTCCAGTGATCTCCATTACAACAGTGTCCAGTAGACTCATTATAATCATGCTTCACTACATTGTTGCAGGGATACCATTCGCATGGAATATCTCACTCTTATTCTTAAACGATTGACTGAACCCCTACGAACCCTGCCTAAGGTTGGAAGTACATGTATTGTTTTAATTCTAAATATGTCCAATGTTTTAGGCTGGAATGCTGAACATAATTGAATTGCCCTTTTGGAAAAATGACCAGGCTGAAGCGGTTCAACAAGTTGTGGAATTCATGAATACATACTCTATCAGTCAGGAAGATTTTGATACTATAGTAGAGTTATCAAAATTCAAGGTTTCTTAACTATATTTGATGTTTTGTTTATACTGCAAACTACTATCAACCTCGGGTTAGTGTTTTGATTTTATATGCATCAGGGTCATCCTAATCCACTAGATGGCATACAGCCTGCCATTAAGTCAGCTTTGACAAAAGCCTACAAAGAGCAAAGCAAATCTCGGGTGGTTCGAGTTGCCGACCAAATAACACTTCCTGGTGTAAAGAAGGCCCCTAAGAAGCGGATTGCTGCTATACTTGAACCAGCCGAGGAAGGAGGCGAAAAAGGGGAAGGTGACACCTCGGACCAGAGTGAAGAAGAGAACACGTCTGATACAGAAGAGCTGGGTAAGTTATGTGGCTTTTATTATTACTCTTTTAATATTAATTGATTTCTTTTTACAAGTTTTGTTCTTGTAATGCATTAGAAGGCATCGCCAAGGGCGAGAAGCTGCAATCCGATCTTCAAAGCTGGAATTCAAAAGGTAGGTGCTCGTCATGTTGCATTGGAGGTTGATTTATTGGACTTTTATGTGATTTATGATTTATACATATTGATTCATGTAGCCACGGAAGTACAGTTGGAACTGAAGGGAACGGGTAATTCAAGTGCCAAGAAGGCATCGGGTGGTAGAGGTAAAGCTGCTTCTACATCTGGGAAGAAGGCTGCTCAAGCTCCAAAAAGAAAAAGGTGAAATATTGAACACTGTTCCTTTCTCTCAAGCCACTGGCAGGATTTGTATAGAACCCTGCTCTTCATGTAATTGATGTTCAGCCTTAACTTTAGGGTTCACTTTTAGTAAATTTTCCAAGGCGGACATGGATTTATTACTTGTGGTGGCCCTGCCCCTCTTTTTGGAATGTAGATCATGTCTGTCTGTCTACGTTAGAAGTTAAAAGTTTGAATTTTGCGTTCTATTTTATGAAGCCTTCATTGCTGGATTTAGCTGTCACTCTTTTATTCCCTCATTTTTCTTCAAGACATCAATGCCGACATGATGTTTACCTGGATGAGCGATGTTAAGTAGTCCAAACGAGAACATTGAATGAATTCATTGTAAATTATGTAAGATTTTTCTATTTTTGCCTGCTTTCAGGAAAACTTCAATTGAATATAAGAAAAAAAACCCAACTAGTTCTATTTAAAAATCATAATTTCAGTTTTATAAAGATATTTAAATATGGTTTTATTAAATAGATTGAAATTAATGCTATTTTATACTTAATATCAGTATGAATAATATTTTTTTGGGTTAGGTGATTTACGAACTAAATTAAACCCTAACTAGAGGGTAGGCTTCCTACACCTTCCCAAGATTCTGATGTTCTGAATTGAGGGCACAACTATCTATTGGTATATATTCATTATTTGATTTGTTGATATTTCCGTAATAAAGTGCCTTGTAAGATCACTCAACAACCATTACAATTCTACGATTTTTTAATACTTTATAATTTGCAGTCCAAATTTGTGTGGACTCCTCCTGTGGTTGTTGTGAGCTTAAAAACTATGAAAGTGACTTGTCAACTCAACAATTGACATCAATTGCTTCTACACACGAGTGAGCAATCTAAACAAAATAATAATAAAATAAATAAATAAATGATTTGTATGTTGTCAATCCAAAGTAAAGAGGTAATGTACTATTCATTTTCACCAAAGTAAAGAATATGATAATTTAAATCATAATTACTATTTTTAATATTCATTTAATAAATTAAAAAAACAGAAGTGTCAAATTACATGATGGATGATAATATATGAATGTCTATAATTAAAATGGTTTAAGAGTTCTTGGCCATATTTGTTTTTATATTTGATAGATCACAATCATTAACTAGCAGACTTTATAGCTATGATGTCGAGGTTTTATGATTGGACATTATATTTGTAATTTTCAATTATCATCCACCACTAAAATTATGCTTCCTCATATATGATTGAGGCACTGAATTATGCAATGTTTCTACTACTAATGGACAACATATAATTCTTTTTTAAGTATATATACATAGTTTATCTTTCCAGAATCAAATTAATATTAACAGTCTCTAAAATGTAATGATGGTTTATCCTGACATCATTGATCAATTAATTTACTAAAATTTCAGTATAATTAGGACTAAAAAACTCATCTTTTTTCATTTAATTTGTTTAATAACATTTTCAACAACATATAATGCGCTATGAACTAAAGTATTAATGTTCAACAACATTGCCATGATGTAAGAACAACTCTTGACTTGGCATTTCCTAGTATTATGGCCTTTATTAACTACAATCTCAAGAGAAACAGTTAGAATTTGATACCAGTAAGGTTATAGCCACTTACAAATCTGCACATTATAGGAATCATTGTGAACCTTTGATTTGTGCAAAATAAACACAGAAAAGGAAATAAACTTGCACAAGATATGTAAACTAAAGCAACACTTTTCTTTCTTCTGATTCTAAGTATAATTTTACCAAACCGATGAGTGGAAGGTAATGATGGGCAATAATAATACAAAGGGATGAAGAGGAAATTTACAAACTGTCATTACAGAAAAGAATCATTTTATTGATCGATTATTACTGTATTTTCATTTGCATTTCTTGCGTAAAATTACTTACTGAATCGGGCACAGATTTCCCTGCCATCTTATTACATAAACACCTTTCCCATCCCACCAAACACAACTTCCTAACGATTTGTGACAACACTGCTAAGAACTGAATCTAAATTGCATATATATAATAATATATGCACTATATATTGTTTTACTAGACTTGAAAAGCTTTTGTTCTCCAGTTCAAGACCCAAATCCACAAGGAGAAAATCGAGAAGGAGAAAGAAAAAGAGCATCACAAAAACTTGGGAAAAAAAAACCAAACCCATAGAAGCTGCTATTAACCATTTTCAAGTAACCTGGCCTTCACATTCCGTTGACTTTTTACATCTTTGGAATTTCCTGTGCAGCTGCATCAAAGCATGTGTAAGTGTAAGTAAATAGAAAACGTTGGAAAATAATATAAAGTTGAAGGTCAACTTAATAGAAAATAATTTGGTTACAATATGTATTAACTAACCCCAATAGCCCCTAACCAAAATGGATATGAAAGAGTAACAGGAAATGAAGTTTACTTTTTCATATTTTATATTTTTTAGCATTTATTCAAGCCCACATGGTAGAGAGGGAACACCAACTTGGGCAGATTTTTATACTGTGATAAGAATTTGAGCTCTGAACATCCAATTATTATACAAAATAGATGAAAGTTGAAATGCAAGGAATACACTCTTCATAATTAATCCTTAATGAAGTCAACAAGATCCAATTAACAAGCTAAAACTAGTTGTCACGTAACATGAGATATATAGAGTTAGAATCTCACTATTTTCGTTCTTAACGAGTCTTGCTAGCATGCTGATAACTTCATTGACAAGACATGAATCTAGAATTCTGACCAAAGCTTCCAAGCATCCAACATGCTGTTTCCAACAATTTTCCTGCCATTCCATTCAAACTTTAGCTTAGACACAAACTACTCTATATGCATTTAATCAGTTATAAAGAGTATCACTAAAATGAGATTACAAAACCGTTTATAGACAGACAGTTTCTTTATATATATAAAAATGAGAAAAGAGGAATCACAGATAAAAAAAATCACTTGACAAGTCAAACGTGGATTGTAGATGGAGATTACCAAGGTTGAGCTCACAATTATCGAAACCAACAAAAAGTTCATTCTAACTGGATAATTTGTCTTTTACGTCATTCATTCTCTATCTATTTTTCATCTAGTTCCCACATTCTCCTTGCAAGCATGCACAAAGTAAGAACTTACACCAATTTTGTGAGAAATGGTGAACCGTTTTAGAAGCAAAAGGTTATAACTAGAAGATGATAGATCATAAAAAATGATTGGTAGTCCTAAATGCAAGATAATTGTTGCCATAGGTGGGACAATAAAATATTGGTATCACCACCATAAGAACCCAACTTTTTCTCAAAAGTTTCTTTCCACCTTTCAGAAGCTTGACCTAACAAGCAATTCGATACGTTGAGTGGTGCCACTGCTACTCTTTAAAGTTCTACACTACTTTCTTAAAACTTAAGAATCCGTTTTTCCACATCAATAATATTCTCAGTATTTTCTAATAATCTAACCTTAGGCAAACCAAAACAAGTTCATCACCTTTGTACAATTCTCATGCCCTATTCATGAAACTACAAGTTTTGAACTAGGCTACAATCTATTTTCAACTTATGATATAAGAATATGATATGAAAATAGTTCATAATATGATTTAAAGCTGTCATCAAAATTATTTAATCCTATTTTAAACGTTGATTGTAAAAACAGGTCATACACAAGAATTTATAATAACAATTAATTACTTGTGTTGTGGTCCCATACATGTTTTACTAATGCTTAATCAATAATTGAAAAAATAACTAAAACCAGCACAAGTGTGACCACATAATAAAATGTAAACGCAAATAATAAATTAAATCCAAAAAACCAAATTAAACATGTAATAAAAAAATTAAAACAAATTAAACACACATCATCGTCACCTTTTTTCCAACTTGACTTAAAAAACACCCAAACAAACACCAGGAACCAAAAATAAAAAGTAAAAGTGAAGAAAAGAGAAAGAATTGAACAACCAATTAACGCACCTCTTCTTTGCTTAACAACGACCTTAGCGGGTTGGGCCCGGGTCACAGGCCCAGCCTCATCCTCCTGAGGCGGAAACAGAACGCCGTCGATTCCCTGAACGGAGATCCGTCCATCCTTGTAAATATCCGGGTCGAACAAGTACGCGGACTCGTCGCCGTGACCGAACTTAACGGAGCCATCAGCCTCCTGCGCCGTCATCTTATGCGGCAACCGTAACGTGTCGTAATGGACCTTCCCGAACCTTCTAACAGCATTGTACATGCTCTCCTCGGTCTGATACTCGGGAATCAAGTGATAGTACATAATCTGTTCGGGCGAACCCGGTTCACTCAACTGGTCCGTCGTTAACTTCGCCATCGCTTCGTCATTAGGAGCCAGCACCGTCAAAACGTAACCCTCCGAAACTAACCTTCCCATCTCCGTCGCCAGTGACGTTAAGTTTACCAGAATATCTGCCATTTCATTGTAACCGCCGTAGTGGAGGAGAGTTTCGATGAAGTCTTTCACCTGTTTCTCGCCGTTGAAATGGTGGCGTGGTCCACCCGGTCCAGGAGCCGGCGCCGGCGCCAAGGATGGTCCCGGCGCCATCGCGTCGTAGATCGGCAGCGCAGGCGCGGAGCCTGCCGGCGACGGGGGAGCCGGTTTCTTCAAGCGGTGGGTGCGCGGGTCGACCTCCGGAGCGGATTCGGGTTTCACGGCGGCGATGGAGATGAGGTTGCGGCGGCGGTTGAAGTCGTCTTGTACGGAGCGAGGGATGAGGAGCGTATCGATGCCATGGATAACGCCGTCGGGTCGGGTCAAGGAATCCGGGTGGGTGACACGGGAAGAGTCGACATTCCAGTGAGTGGAATTAACTGTCTGGAGAGAGAGGTGTTGATTCTGGGCGAGGGTTTTGTGTCGGGTCGGTCGACCAGAGTTACTTAACCCGGGTTGGTATTTGGGTTTTGTGATCCTTTTGGGGACGATGTGGGACATGAGAAGGGTTTGGAGAGACTGCAGGTTGCGGGGTTCAAGAAGGAAGCGCTTGAAATCAGGGTCGAGATCGCGTTCGAGGGCTTCGTTTCTGGGTGCGAAGATTGTGATGTTGTGGTTCATTACCGTGTTTTCGAGCGTTTGAAGGAGCATGGCTTTTTCCACTAGCTCAGCAACCTCAGTGTAATGCGAGTCCAACAGAGCCACGAGGATTGAGTTTGAGTTTATCTGACCTTGTGAGAGAGAGAATGTGAGAGTTGGGAGGAGGAAGAGAAGGATCGTGACGCCATAGATGCGGCAATCCATGGCGGGTTTAGGCGTTCAGACACAAGAGAGAGAGAGAGAGGAAAAACAGACACTACTAATGTTGTTTTATATTCTGTTGCGGTGTGTGTGTTTGTGAGATTGTGTTGGAGACAGAGCAGGTTTTGTTTGTTTTTGTATCGGTGGGGTAAATGGTGTGATTTATTGCGTTTGATGTTGTTGAGGTTCTGATGAGAGTGAATTATAAGTGTATAGATATTACTTATCAGTGTCAATGGCTGTGGGTAAATCGAGGGGTGTCGGTCGCTTTGGGAAAATTCATGGCTAACGTGGTGAGTTTTGATTGGGTGGGGAAAGGGAAGTGAGAAACAAACCAGTGGAATTGGTGTGGGGTCCACTTACCCCCAACTGCTACCTGGCTCGTGAATAAATGAACCATACATAAACCATAAAGAATAAACCCACTCTCATTATTGTCAATAACTATCTTAATGAAGTGTTTTTTTTTACTGTCTCTCTTTCTTTCTTCTCCTGCATTTACTTTTTCACCTTCACCATGTTTGCTGTTTTGTGAAGTTGCCATATGAGGATTTGAGGGTGATTAAGTTCGTAATGTAAATTTATTATTTCCTGAATAGTGTGGATCTTGGAGTTGACGTGTTAAACAAAGTGGGGACTAATTGAAAGTGGTACTTGGCAATTAGCACGCAGAGAATAATGATGATTAATGTGTGCGTTTATTAGTACTAAACAATATCATGGAAAAGATGCATTGAAGGAAATTAAGAAAATAATAGGAGTTGTGAGAAAGAGGGGGTGGTGGTGCCCACTTGGGTTTGGGTTCCCTAAAATGTTCAGGTATTAGCTGAGCTGTTTCTGTCCTCTAGAGACTCCTGTACGTAGCATACAAACCAAGTAATGAAAAAGCTACCATAACTCTAGAGAAAAGACATTTCGAACAATTCAAGAATGCTAAACAGTGTTTTGGGAAACACCTGTGGAAGTTCATTCTATTTTTGTTCTTTTAATCGAATTGGTATAATTTAAAAAAACTATTCATATGCGTGTCTAACATGCAATGTTTTATTATGGAAAACTTCTCTAAGCATGTTTACAAGTTTTTGTAAAAGTAAAGTTGTACCTGTTTGACATAATTTTAGTGAAAGGAGAATCTGTATTTGACCTACATGTGTGATACTAATACGATTATAATTATTTTTATGTTAAACTAAAGTTGTGCATTTTTTACATTATTTCTATATAGAATTATTTCATTATTTATACTAATATTAATACACATGGTTTTATATAAAAAAAAATAATATGATAATAATAATTGTTTATATAAAAATATTATTTGTCAAATGTAAAAATTATTATCTGCATAATTATTATAAAAAAGGATTAATAGGTTATTTTATAAAAACTTTAACAAAAATAAATATGTTAAAAATTTAGAAATCATTGTAAGGATTGTAAATAGAAATTGCAGTGGAATTAGCTTGTTAGTTTTATACAGTTATATATTAATATTTGTTTCAATATTTTGTGTGATAATGTGAGAAAATAAAGTTATAAATCAATAGTGCAAAATAAAAAAAGGGAAATTAATAATGGAAATTGAAAGGAAATTTTACAATCAACCTTGTCTATATGGACAATGGCTTCTATTATGACATTCATTTTAACAATAAGAACATTTTTTGATTTATTTGGAATTCACTCATTCATTTCGTTATGAATACGATGAGTATTCGATCTTCATAATTAATGTTGTCGCATCATGGGTTAGGTATGAAATTTTGTCTCGTGTAAGTAAACTAATAAACCTCATTTTGAATTGGATGAAATTGACCACAAAAGTTTTGTAGATATTGTGGAGATTGTACACTAGGACAACAAATGTTTTTAACTATAAATAATAAAATGAACAAATAACAATGACATGAGGACAAGTCAGTCGAAGAGCTTGAAGCTCCCCATAATCACCCATTTAGTTAATTTAACTATGTATGACCTAGGTCGACGTCGAAGTTGGAGAGTGACTATCTCTTGAACATCACTCTGAATTTTCTGGATTATATCTTTGCACATGACACAGTAGATTGTTGTTCATTTTTTCTTAGTAAGGCTGTAATGTCTTCAAGATATTGATGTTATACAGTAACATGCATTTTATCTTGGTCCTTTTTTCGATAAACCAAGACTTTGTTCTTTGAAATGTTGTCTTAACAAGAGTCCAAATGAGTAAGGATTGCGCTCCCTTCAAAATAGAGTCCATGCTTTCAGTTAGATTTGTTGTCAATTGCTCGTACATCCTACCTTCATCATAGGCCTGAGTTCACTTTCCTAATAATATTTGATTAATCCAAGAGACTACTTGCTAAAATTATGATCTCATCACTTGTTCGTAGAGCAAACTGTTTCATTTCATAATCTGTGATATTGCCATAAATGAAACTAGTGGAACATGTAGTGAATTTGTAATACTTCTTACAACAAGTACGATGTTCCTCCCTTAATAATTGTTGAGGTTTCTCCTACTAGTAGGGCAATAGTTCCTCTGATTTGTTTTTGTCACCAGTAAATTTCATCAAGTTAATCGGGTAATGCGATAATTTGGGTTTCGACAAGGTATTCATCAATCCCATTAGACTTTAATCAACTGCACAAAGAAGATATGAGAGGTCGAACAAAAATATAATGGTCAAAGTACCATCAAAGATGGATAGTAATGTAGTCTAGTTGACATAATTGTCTCATTTAAGGTATTTAGTTTAGCGGTAATGGTCATTCGTGTGACACGACAACATACATGCATGGTGCATTAACCATACTATTTGGTACATAATTCAACAACAATGTAAGTTTACTTTGTATTAATTTTCATGATATAATTTTCTTTATCTAAAATTTGACATTATTTTCCAACAGTACGACATGCCATGGGAGACAACCTCAACCACAACCTCCTTATCACTATGTTAAGTCTTCTTCTTATGATTAATAATTTTATTTTGGTCAGTCCAGTCAGTTTAGTCTTTAATAACCATCAATGTCCATATACATGAATCATTATCACCACTTATCTTTTCATTCTTCACACCAACAAATTTCCTACAAATACAATATTTTTCTTAATCAACCAGATCATTTTTTCAGTCCACTAAATATGTTTGGAATTTCAACATTTACCCTTCCATCTATGACATCATCCATGAACTATTATCAGCCCACAATGTCCTTACAAGACCCAATAATGAAGGTGACAACGATGATAACAAAGACAAATGATGATCCACTTCCACCTCCTTCTGATCATCACCCTCCACGAAGGTCTTAAAAGAAAAATAAAAAGATCACCTTATGACAATTCCTCTAATAAATAAATTACTTAATGTAATATAACAATATTCATATTATAATTTAATTACAATTGCATTATTTGCTTTTTTTTCCCTTTCTTCATTTTGGACTCAAATTTATAGGTTCATTTTTTCCACATTTATTAATTTCTACATTCTTAATCTTTTTTTTTTATAATTTCTAAAGAATTACTTATTAATCTTTTATTTATTGCCCAAATTTTGCAATATTAATTTTTAATTTCACAATTAATATTTTTATATAAAAAATTTATACTAAAATGTCAAACACATTTTTTAGATAATACACTACGTTATAAGAATGTCATGCACAAATAATGTAAAAAGTGCACCACTTTAACTTAATATAAAAACAACTAAAATCATACAACTTCATCTAAAATAAATAAAAAAATTAACATTAATAAAATTGTGTTGTTCAAATATAACTTCTTCTCTCAAATTAAAGAGCTTACAAGACTATTTTTTTTAGAAATCTAATCATGTTACATGCAGATATTCGAGTCAACATATCCATATGGAATTTTCAAGATCTGTTAATTTTGTCAATCTTTTGTAAACTGTACTAATTAAGAAATTTTAGTAAAAATAAATAAGAATATATATATATATATATATATATATATATATATATATATAAAAGGAATGTGTTTGTTGGGAGATTTGGATTAATAGGTATAAAAGGAAAGTTTATTTGAAATTTGGTGAAGAAGCTTGAAAACAAAAGAGTGGATCCATACCCTTCTTTTTACCATTTTCCTTAAGTGATGCATCAATTAAGGACACGTTCTATGTACGGAGGGTGACCTATCCCCTACCGGCGGGCTATGAGTCTGTCTCTTGAGCTTTCTTTACTTGGTCTTCACTTTTATCTTCTCATTAATGTGAGGTTGAAAAATGGTAATATATGTGACTGATGGAGAAAGAATTCATTGGTTATTAATTAAATACTATTAATGTGAACCTCATTATTTATTATTTGCGTCCATTCTCTCGTCGACTTTTCTCTATTATCTCAGAGTAACTTACTGCAACATTTTCATTTAAATTTCAGGTTAAACTTCTACTAATATATTTTAGCTATGTTTTTCAAACGTAAACCTCAATCGTTGATGATAATATATATAATGCAATGAAGAAACGAGTGTAAAAGTGGCTATATTTATACATATATATGTGAAGGTTACCTTGCCCTAACAAAGTCATATAAAAAAAGAATTGACTAAAAGATTTTGTCTCAAAAAAGGACAATGGAAAATACAATTAGGAACGTAATTTCTATAATCAGTATTCGGTGGGGCGTGGTAGAAGAATCCATTATTGAATAATTAACAATGATTTTGGTGACATTATTAAATGAGTTTGGTTTGGTGTATCCCTCAACAGTATGGTAGGAGAGAAGCACTTTTTTAGAGGAAAAAGTATTAAGACTATGACCATAAGCCCTATTTTTGCTTCCTTTTCCTTGTGCCCTTCATGCATCTAAATCTGTCGGTGGCAATATACATAATCATTTAATCACAATTATTTTAATATGTGCTATTTATAATTTGTGACTTTGGCATATCTTTCAGTAGTTGGCAAGGAATATAGATACGAAAATTTTAATTCACCAAAGCACCCTTCTAAAACTATCTTCAAAACGTGTTACTCCTTGTGCATGTAAAGGGTGCCATGGACATTACCCACTTGACTTTCCTATCAAACAAAATATCTCGTCAAAACAAGTGTGCTTGCTTTTGTTTTTGTCCTCTGATGATTACACAAATTCAACATGTTGTTTTGTTTAATGTGTGTATTATAGTCTGGTTAGAATGGACATCTCACTTGTTTTATACAAGGGTTTTTCTTTAGTTTTTTTTTTCTCTTCTGGAATTTTTTTTCCTCTACCAAATAATTCTGTGCCATGGGATGTGTATGGATCAAATCCATTGCTCAAGAAGAGACTTTCAACAACGAGACATTGGCAGTGTTGGTGGCATGCAAAAGCACTCTTAGACAGCATATTTCACAACATAGGACTTTGAGATGTAGGGTTTTTAGACTATTACTTTTTTGTTAAAGAGAAACTACTATGTAACCCTAATGTTAGAGTCTCACAATCTGTGTCCGAACAAGTTTGGAGAGTCATGATTTTATGCTAGAAAAGGAGGAAGGAAAAGAAAAGATGGAGTAAAGAAAAGGAAAAAAGTGTGGAGGCTCAAAATTCAGATTAAACATGCAAGATCACATGCTCTCATCTGTTAAAAAATCTAACCATAAAATATGTTTTTTCTTTATTCTAAAACCAGGGACGAATATAAGGAGACTTAGAGTGACCTGGTCTCATCTTCATCTGTTCTTTCTGATCAATTTTTATTGAGTGTATTTACATAAAAAAAATATTTATGTATATAAAAATATATATTATAATTTTGTATAATACTTTCAAATTTATTACATATATAACTATATGTTTCAATCACGATATATTAGTAGGTGTTATGTGTCTTCATATATTTATTCGTATTAATTAAAATGAATTATAAATTTATACTATCAAAATATAAGCGTATAAATAATGATATTGTTTATTTGATTTTTAATATTAAATATAATTATATATAAATGATAAATTATAATAAAATAAAATTTATGATTTTTTCTTATAATTTATAAATAAGATGTTGAAAAATTATACTTGTGATAAAAAAAATGAAGAGATATTTAAGTGCTTGTGGTATTAAAGTGTTTGTATATATTATTCAAAAATATTTTATTCATCTAATATATTATTTTTCTAACATAGTAATTTTTTTTTGTTTTTTTATTATCATTAATATATATATATATATATATATATATTATAATACCTTTTTCTTTTGTACATTTTGTGTATGTGAATTTTTTTCTAAATTATTTTTTTTAGCCCATATCTCAAATAGTTATTCTATTAAAAGAAGTTATGTTTTCTATATCCTGATAAACATAAAACCTCATACTTTCATGTGTGGTCAGTAGACATGTATGATAAATTCATACATACCAAGTTTATGTGATATTTACTGAATAAAGTTGTATAAAAGAAGTATAAAAAGATAGAAACCTTGGAACATAAAGTAGGAACTAGTATTTTTTTTAGAGCATCTAACCCTTCTAAACTTTACTCTTTTTATAAATAAACATTCTAAATTTTAATTCTGTCTTAATTAATCCCCAAACTTTATTCTATTTACAAATAGACACCTTGAAATTTATTTTTGTTTCAATTAATCCTTAAATTTTATAATTTTTTTTGTAAATCAACACATAAAGTTTTAATTTTATTATAACTGTTTCTTAAAACTTGTATTTTGTTACAAATATTTTTTGTAACATCTTTGAACTAAATAATTATCATTACTATTATATTCTTTAACTTAAAGTTGTTAAAAAATTATTTTAAAAAAAATAATAAGTTTTAAAAAAGTAATTATAATAAAAAAAAAATTGTAGGTGTCTATTGTAGAAAAGACAAAGTTTAAATATTAATTGCAACAAAATTAGAGTTCAAGATGTCTATTTGTAAATAAGATAAAGTTGGGGAGTAATTAAAGTAAATTTTAAGTTTAGAGTGTTTATTTGTATAAGGGGTAAATTTTAAGGGAAATAAGTGTTTTTCCCTAAATTTTTAGCTGCACCTTAAAAATTGTAGATATTATTACTATATCAATTTGGATTGACTTTGTAGGAAGTATTACCAGAACAAATGTAATAGGGTTGAGGCCTAAAGCTGCAGCCCACACAAAACCCAACATTGATCTTATAGTAAGCCCAACGTATGACTAGAGTTCACATCAAAATAGGGACAATTTCTTCCTGCACCCCATGGTTTCCACCTGCAACTCCATACATTTTTAGATTTCAGAAATACCCTTCTGAAAATGGATTTGGATTTTGGTGTTTATTGGTTAGAGTTTCATGAAGCTTGTGATGAATTTTGTGGTGAAATTCTTGTTGTTTCTTACTTTCGTGGTTGGTGGTGCTAGTTAGAGATAGTCGGTGGTGATATTGGTAGGTGGTTGCATTTCGTTTCTGGTTAGTGTTTCATGTGTTTTTTTTTCTATTATGGAATCAAGAGATTTTCTGAATTATAAAATTTAGAAGCTAATAGGTTGGATTTGTTGCATTTCGAATTGTGCAATTTAGTATAGAAATTTATATTTTAGATTCTAGATATAACTTTTTTAGATTCCTGAAGACTTTTTTTAGATCTGGAATACCTTTTGAATTATACAATCTAGAATGCATTTAAGAAGAGATAGAAAAACACATTTTGGGTTGTATAAACAAGAAGATATTTCCATATCTAAAAGTACCTTTCAAATTTTATCACCTAGCAAGATTATTCTAAATTGTGCAATTTGGAAAATATTTTCCACATCCGAAAATACATTCTAGATTGTATAATCTGATATGCATTTATGGATATGAAAATACCTTATAGAATGTACAATCTGGAATGCATTTCCATATATGGAAATACCTTTTGAATTATCCAAATGGTATTTTTTGTATCTAAAAATACCTTAAGGTCATAAATTTGACTTAGTTTTAAAATGTTTGACTTATCATTTGAAATCTTCATTTTAATAATTGATAAAATGATAATAAAGGTGTTATCTATCATTCATTTTGTGTGTAATTATAAGAGTAATTGTTGAATTATGGAGATGTAATCCCAATTTTGAAGCAAAATATTTGATGAAGTAGATAAGATGTCCGATATGGAATAGTTCATTTAATGAAGTTTGTGGGCAATGAAAATGATTTGGTTGAAAGTGACTATGCACTACAAGAAAATGATTGAATGGTAACTAATTTAGAAACAAAAAATAAATAGTTTCTATAATAACTAATTTAGATACCATTTTATAAACTAAAAATTATTAGTTATTAAAATGGTATCTATTATTAATAAAAATTATAATATAATTAAAAACTATATTTTTGGTAGCTAATAATAAAATAAAAAAAAGGTTTTTTTATAGAGACATTTTTTTAGTTTCTTGTTAAAATGTAATTAGAAACATTTTTTTTAAACTTTTAATCTATTTTAGAAACTAACTTTTGGTGTCTAAAAATAATAAAATTAGAAACTAAATTTATAGTTTCTAATCATTGATACTTAAATTTTTAGTAATTTAGATGTTAATTTTAGAGTAATTAAATTTTATAAAATTAATTATTAATTATTAATTTATAAAATATTTTAAATCGATATAAATAAATTTACTAATTTATTAATTTTAGTATAATATTAAAATAATTGATATCAATTTAAAAATAGTATTTTTAATATTTTAACTTTATTTAAATATAAAATTAAATTAATTATAAATTTAAATTATTATTTAAATTAAAAAATTAAAAAATTAATTTAAATAAAGATGCATATTTTTCAAAAACTTATTTAATTTTTTTAAATATGAGCAAATAACTACAGGTTTTTGAATTTCAAAGTCTCTCTTTAACTTTTTTGTTCATCTATATTTCTGTAAACTTACCGTGCACAAAAGCCCTCTGGAAACACACTCTGCAAACGCACGCACTGCAACGGCAATGACCACGGCGACGGCAACGACAACTCACCCTGCAACAACGGCGATGACAACACATCCTGTAGCAATGGCTAACCTCTTCAAGTAAGTTTCGATTGGTGCTCCATTTTCGCCCTTTGCCTTTTATTTGTGTGCTTGCTCATGGAAGTTCCGCGCAACTTTACTTAATGTGGATCTTAAAACCCTAGATTATGTTCTATGTTGTATTCCCTCATTTACGATCTCTCGGAATCTACAAAAACTTTGAACCTTTTCCAAGTGTTTGAATACCTAGATTTTGTTCTAGGTTGTATTTCCTCATTTACAATCTCTAAGAATCTACGAGAAATATTACTTTTTCCAAGTGTTTGAATAAAACTGTGATTTCTAATCTTGATATGTTTCGTTGCAGATTTTGAATTTTTCTTCCACCTTCTTGTGATGTTTTCGATCCTTTTGAACTCCACCCGGTAATACCTTATCCACTCATCATGTCCCTCTTCCATTTTCATATATGAAATTTATTAGTTTGTTCTATTTCATTCTATTTTCTTGTTCATGTTTCATGAATGCGTTTTTTTTTTAATTAAATTCTGGATCATGTTATTTGTCATTTGAATTAACTTTTTTTTTTTTTATCCTTTTGTTGGTATGTGGACAAAAGATAATGTCTAGAGTTGAAGGTGGTAAGAGGAGTGGCAAAGAGGAGAAGAATTTTCTATTAAAAGGTGTTGAAAGCGTAGACAAAGCTCTGTGCATAGAGAAAAGCTCTTCCAGAATTCAAAATCTTCCAAATCCCTGTTACTTGATTCCAAATCAAAGGCTAAAGATAGCAAAGAAGATAACTTACGTAAGGATAAGAAGTTCGTATGGAATTGGAAATCGTTGAAGGCCCCTTTCCCTCTCTTGCAATAAGAAGTTCAATTGTAGTTTTTATGTCCAAGTCCATGTGATTGAAGGTTGCCTTTGAGTTTCAATAAGAAGAGAATCTAGGTAATGAGGGGAAAACAAGCAGTCTAGTGCATGACAAACCTGAAGTTTTTGTGTTTCAAGAAAACTTGGACACAGTTACGCTAAATGATTATCCTTTACCTGGTAAGACATTCCAACCAATACACAGCTTTAGTCCATACTCCCAAATTCCCAATACTATTTTATTGCGTTTCGGTACTCATAAAAGCAAAAGTAACGATTATATGTTTATTTAGCCTTAACATGCCTTTTATGTAAATGTCCCTTTTCAGCTTAGGCAAAAATAATAGAGCCTAACTTATACTAAAATATTTAATTTATATTGGGAAGAATGTTTGCTTCGGTCAGTTAGGACTGATAGTCAAGGAATTTTTAAGATAGAAGTGAAAATAGTGTAAATTACAAAGTAATTCAGATACAAAGTAATTGACTCAAACTGAAATCTGTAAAGAACTATCAATTCATCTGCATAACTTAGCTTTGCATGTAGTCTTCTAGCTTCACTTTACTGTTCCACTTCCCTCCCTGTGTGTAGCTCCTGACAACTCAATACTTTCTTTCATCCCAACCCCAATTTCCATTTCCTAAACTCCCTCAGCTCAACATTTTTAATCATACTATGTTTTAACTTTAACCACTGTTAATCATTTCTTCTCTTCCGTGTTTCCTATACCAGTCTACATAATAATATTAATAAGAATAAAACAGTAAAAAATGGTTAATTTAGTTATTCTATCTTTTCCAAGTGTGTGATTAGTGACATGGAAATGGAGGGTGATTGTAAAATGTGGAAGGATGAAAGGAAAGGAAGAATGGGAGGGGACAAATTTTTAGCCATAAAAAGCAAAACCGGTGTGTTTTTGAGCATGGGGAAGTGTCTGTTGTCAATGTCATGGAACCACAACCTTGTAACATAATCATACATATTAGCTTCATCGAAGAGTGAGTGAGTGCAGTAATTTTAATCTAGGATAACAGCCACCCTATATCACTTTCTAATCCATATGTTTGTGTACTGTCTATATTCAACAAACATGTCTATCTATTTATTTTGCATCCATCTTTATATAATACTATTTCTCTAGGCTATCTTCTTTTCTGCTTTTATGTAATTTAAGTTCATGATCAAATATACAAATTATTTTTTAATTCAGATTCATATTTCACAGTTACAGTAAATAATTGTGTGTGATTTCTGTGTGAATCCTGTGATGGTGGAGTTTTAGGCCTGTTGGTTCTCAGGGAATAACCAATTATGATTGTTTGACTAGTTTTAATTTAACTCTCTGAAAACTAGGAATGTAGATTTTATGATGTTAGTCTGTCAGATTGGTTGGAACTTGATATATGGTGTTAGAAGTTTCAAAATAATCTGATGTGCAAATAATTGTTATTCTTAATTTCTTTTTTGAAGTAAATGTAGATTAGTAGAGGTGACATGCGAGTATAATTTAGTAGAGAGAGGATCAGAGAGAAACAACTAGAAGAAAACAAAGACTTGTTTATTGGAAAAAGAAAATTATATAGTTGAACCACATGTATTCTAGAGACCTCTACTACTCTCCCATTTGTCCCCTAATTCCCTAATTTTTATGATTGCCCCCTTTCCCTGTATAATTCCCCTTTTATTCTCTGCCCCCATCTAACTAACTGGTTAACTTGTTAATTGGAAAAGTGATGTTTTCACTTAATTCACTACAATCAATTTTATTTTAAAGTCGAACTTCACTAGATTAGAAAATTGGGGTAACACGTATATATATTACTCATCATTGTATTTACTTTTATTTGGTTTGTAGATTGTTAAAACATATATATATTTGTTCAGAGTTTATCCTTAGTTCTTCATTCATTAATTATGCAGTTTTACCTCACTGGTGAAAAATTTAACAAGCTAATATTTCACTGCAAAAATCTTTCTGGACATGTTGAGCCTGTTGTAAGTAAAGGGTTATGTTTTTGCTAGACATCTGACTCCTATCCTTTTTGTTGTTGTATCAAAATTATGGATCCTAAATTCTGAACTATTTTATTTGTAACAGGTATTTACAAATGACCAACATAGAGCACTTGACTCCACACACTCATTTAAGATCATATTCAAAGAGGATGGTTGTGGAACCTTTTAAATATCCAATTTCCTTCATGTACATACCAGTATTGATACTAGTTTTAGATGCAGCATGAGAACTTAAAATATTTCAAATGAATTGATTTTTACATTTGATAAAAAATTATTAAAAAGTTCTAAAAAATTAAAAATTAAATAATTAATTAAATAATAATAATAATAATAATATTTTAAAATAAATTACATTATTTAGAGACCAATATAGTGACCATTTTTTAGTATTTATATATTTGGTCACTAAATGAGTTTCTATATATTTTGGTCACTAAATTGGTTTCAGTGAAATTGGTTGTTAATTTGGTTTCAATATAATTGGTCACTAAATTGGTTTCTATATAATTGGTCACTAAATTGGTTTCTATATAATTGGTCACTAAATTGGTTTTTATTTAATGGTAACTAAATTGGTTTCTAAATTAGAATCTAAATTGATATCTAAAATTAGCGACCATGATTTTAGCCACTTAAGTCTGTTAGTTTCTAAATTAGTTTCTAATTAAGTTAGTGACTAATTTTATCATTTTAGAAACCAAAAATTTAATTTCTAAAAACACTTTTTCTTGTAGTGATGTTAGGATTTTCACAAAAAAATGAGGTAAATAAGATTTTATTGATTTCTGTTATAACTTTGACAAGTCATGTAATTATGATGTATTTGTGGATTTTCTATGCAAAATAACTTCAATGTGTAGAGTGGTGACCTTAGATTTGACAAAGCAAATAGAAAATAAGGAAGAAAGACATTTATTGTTAGGTTGTGAAATTGGTGGTAAGTGCAGAAAATAAAAACATAATTTGGAGGTGAGTGTAACTAGTACACGAAAATATGATTGTCGTTTTAAATTAGGAGGTAAACATGTTGACTAAAACATTAGTTGGTCACCCCTATATGTTGACAGATTAAAAGCGTATGAATATTTCATGGTTGTTGACATGAATAAAAGTCTAGTTATTGATCTCTTTTGTGTGTTTTCCTGACTCTCCTTAAATAGACATGCTCCATGCAACTCCATTCACATTGCATGCTGGAGGCACCATTTTTAGTGGAAAAGATAATGGAGAAAATGATGGAGAAGATCTTTGAGAAGATCCAACTCCTACTTAAGTGGAGGAAATCTCTCATAATTTGGTGGAGAAAATATCTCCAAATTGCATAAAATTCTTTCAAATATTTGCTCCTATTTCAACTTTGACTTTTGCATATTTGACTCATTTTGCAATGGTAGACAATTCCTTTAGACTATTTACTTTAAAAACACAAAATTAACAAAAATAATAGTTAAAGCCCAAATAAACTCAATTATATGAATCTTAATTCAAACAATGAATTTATTTATTATTATATTCAAATAATTTATATTTAATAAGTGTGAATAAATTATATTCATCAACTATCGTCAGACTTTGTATCAATACTCGTCATTGGATATTTGGTCCATGCTACTTAATCTAAATATTCAAGATGAAGCAGTCATGGACCAATGCTACAACTTTCTCTATAAAAAATCACAGTGATGCAAATATTTGGTATGCTAAAAGAGCTAAGGATGGAAAATTTGTTTAACATCATGACTCAACGTCAATAAATTGTGTTTAATTGTATTTTATGATGTTATCACATACTTTCAATTGAAGACAGACATTGTACTTTTAATATTATTATTACTCAATTGTTTTTCATTTCAAATTTTTGTGAGGTTATTTTGTATTATACTATTATTTTGTCATTGTTTCACAATATTTACATCATAGGTTTGAACTTCCTTATCTGTGGCATCTTCATCCACGAAGAGGCAAAAAACGCCTAAGGGTAAGGGTAAAGGCAGACAAAATGATGATGAAGTTCCTATGATCCCACAACAAAGGAGAGAGAGCATTTTAGATTATTCCCGATATTTCCAAACGAAACATCATATGGTTGCATTTGAGAAAAAGTTTCACTACAGAGAAGTCATACCGCTAAAAGTGATAGATTTTCCATTTTTTGCCACATTTAGATTTCAGTTTCAGGAACATTTGAATTTCCAAGGATTGCAACAATTTCTTAGTATCAAACTACTATATCAAGAGGACATGGTCAGAGTTTTTTATTCAAATCTTCATTTAACGACACATGGTTACCTTTTTACTCAGATCGGCACACAAAAGATTATAGTTAGACATAGGGATATGATGAACGTGACGAATCTCAAATATCATGGTTTGCTGTTAAACCCTAGTACCATCCCTAAAGACATACATTTGGTTGTCAACAGACCCTATTAACCATGACAAGAAAATAGGTGCACGATCAAAACGTTAGAACATTAAAAAAAATCACTTTTTAGCAACCACCAAATTCGATCGCTACAAACACTACAATTGGTTGCTAAGCATATTCACAACTGAAACAGTCACCAAATAGATGGAAGCGAAAACCCTAGTCGCAAAGCATTTAGCGACCGAATTATAAATTGGTCACAATTTTTGCGATTGAAATTGCGGCCGCTATTCGGTTGTTGAAAGTTTGGCCACCAAAATTTAGGGACCAAATTAGCGACCAATTTTTGATGGAAAATCGATGGCTACATCGATCGCCAAAGTAAAAGGTGGTAGCGACCACCATTTTCGATCGCTAATGGGTTGGAATAATTAATTAAAAAAATTGTGGTGGTTAATTTAGTAATTAAATTGAATACCTATAACGACGAAATTGATTTTGGTGGCTAAATATTATTTTTTAATTACAGTGATTGATTCTATTTCGGTCGCTAAACAACGACTTTGTAGATTTAGACACCAAATTAGTTTTAGTGACTATTTTTATATGTATTATTAATACCTATTTAAAATGGTAGTTTGACCTGTTTATAAAGAAATTCAAACCTGCTTATAAATAATCAAAATTCAATCAAGCTAAATAGGAATGAACTCCATTACATAATTTAAGAAAGAGTTGTATACAAATTCAAACTAAATCATATTACACAACGAAAATTAGTGTAAACAAGTTAAAATAGTCAAATCTATTATATAATTCAACATACAACTAATCTTTTTTCGCACTATCATCTCTAATGTGGTCTCTTTTATGATGTCCACTAGTAGTAGGATCTGAAGGGCCTAACATGAGATTATTTATTTGAATGTATAGAACCTTCAGGTTTTTCTCACACGAGACAAATGTAACCTAGGAATTTGAATGAGTATTTCGAAGAACACAATAATTAACTAAACACATCACCAACTTAGAAATCGAGATAAAATCACAATGCCCTAGATTGTAGAGCTCGAACAACTTAATAATTCTCCACTGATGAACAACTTGAACGGTTCAGGCTCTAAGATTAAAGTGCTAACAAGGTTTATGCTTATTAATTAATATGAAATATTACTATTGATATTCATATTAATATTATTTTTATCTTTTTTTTAAAATTTTGTTAATGTTTTTTAATTTTTATATTTTATTTTAATATATGCATAATTAAATAAAAATGTAAATGTTGGCTAATTTGGTGACAGAAAATCGATGGCTAAAAAATAAACATATTTAATGGCTAATTCAGTAGCAGAAATAAGCAATTACATTTAGCGATCGAACAGAAATCTGTCAGTAACAAAAATAAACATATTTGGTCGCTCATTTGGTGATATAAGTAAGCAATTACATTTAGTGACTGAATAAAAATCGATAGCTAAAAATTAAACATATTCAGTTGCTAATTCGATCGCGGATATTTTTTTTCCAATTTATTCAATACAACCACCACTTTAGCGATCAACGGTTTTTGTTACTTTCATGTCCAGTCCTAATTCGGTCGCACAACTAAGTAGCATCATTAACGTTTCATTCGGTCGCTATTACGATCACAAATTTGACATTGAGAGTGTTTAGTGGCAACTTTGGTTCCAAATTGCAATCACTCGTTTTTGGTTGCTAAATTTGGTGACTAAATTTCTTTTTTTTTAGTGGAAACGTACGTAGTTTAACTATGAATGACATACTCCTTCATTACACATGAGTGCACATGTGTGCCTCGGGGGAGCAATTTCTCGCAACTAGTTCACGAAGATGTTTTCATGTTATGGTGTCTGAAAAGTAATGTAATTATTAATTGGCCTCATTATATCATACAACACGTGATACAATTTCACGACAATGATATGTCTTCCGTATGGCTATTTAATAACACACCTCATGTTGTAGTATGAAATGAACTTGATGGGAGAGTCATCAATCACGTTAGGGTGGAATAACTTCTTGGAGAAAAAACCATGAAGAAAATGAATATCTTTAAGGTTAATGGTGTGTGGCAACTTGGTAGGCCTGACAACGAACATGAACAAGAAGACAAAGACATTTTATTGCCACAAGAACATGTTGTAGGTGGTCATCCTCAACCTGAAATCCTCCATGATTCGGCGATGTTAACACAAATTTGGGGGAATTCAAAATATACAGAGAAAGTATGTCAAGCATGGGGTTAGATATCAACACTATCAACAGACACTTGAGCCAAATCAAAGATAGACTTCATCAACTTGAAGGCAATGAAGAACATTGATTGTATTATTTTATTATTATTATTATTATTTATCTTGAACTTATTTTGATTTTCAGTTAAATTTAATGTGTTATTGGACATTATTATGTTTGCAATTTTTAAAAAAAATTCCCATGACATTAACATGTCTCTCCATTTGGTGGGAAGTGACTATGTTAGGAATTTCACAACAAACAATGTAAATAAAATTTCATTGATTTATGTTATAACGGTTGATCAAGGATGATCTTGAAGCTTTGATGTCTCCAAATCCATGGTGATTTATGGAAGGCTGAAGTTGTTGCTTGTGTGTGTGGGATCTGGGTAGATTTATATGTAATCCACTCTTTGTTTGAATCTAAAACTGTTTGGAATCAAAACCTTTTTGAAAAAGATTGTTTTATAAAGAAGTGGAAAAACAACCAGTTGTTTTATCGTTTCAATCGGTTGTAGTGGTTTTTGAAAAGGGTTTGAAGCTGTTTGACTTGGTTAACTTTGCTCTCAAACCAATTCAATCAGTTGTTTCGAAAATTCAACCGATTTATTTTTGAAAATCCATAACAAAATTTCTGTTAAGTTTGCAAATCAACTTTTAATGTTTTCTAACTGAATAGGCTCATGTTTTAAATGTTTTTAACAAACCTTTGGAGTATTTAAAAGGTTGTTATACGCTCCTATAGATTTTGGAACAATTTTTAGACATTTTGAAAGTGTGAAAACAAATTTGAGTTTTCAAGTTTTGCATTCAAGCTTTTTGATTTTCTCAAGGAAGTGGAATATGATTGTTGTAATATTTTGATTTGATCTTCATCAGGTGTAATCCTTTCTTAATCTTTTGTATTTCTGAATATTATTGTGTAAGTGCAGAATCAGAGGATGTTCTGATTTCTGTGGTGTTGTGTGTCAAAGGAAGTGTGTGGCTTGAGGTGTTCAAGGTCACTTCTTTGATGGTGTGTTTGTAATATGAAAAATTATCCATGATAATAAAAGGCACAAAAAACAGAAACAAACAATTAAGGAAACTTGTTAGCAGAATAAAGCAAAATGTAGCTTGTTGGAAAAGGCCAAAAGAATGTACTCAAACCACTCCAAGAAAAGTGTTCTTTCCTTAACCAAGCCTCTCTTTTGAATTGGATGAGCTTCAAATGAAAAATGTCAAAGCAAACCACACTCACTTAAGAACAAGTCACCACAAAACTTAGAGGAAACAAGAAGACAATCAAGAAAAGATATAAGCAAGAAAAGCTAAACCAAAAACAGAATGCAATATATGACAAAACTGGAAAAGAATATGAATTAAAAGACAAGCAAGAAAAATAAGGTACACAATGAAAGGATAGCAGACAAAGGAGTCCTAAAGAATAGTACTAGAATAGATGAAGAAAACAAAAACAATGGTACTGGAATTTTTTTTGTTAAAACTGTGCGTGACTTAAAATATTTAACTGTAACTATAGAAAGCGAACTGGAATGTGAAATTTTAACCATTGGAAATTCAAGATGTTATCTAAAAATTGGTACTGGAATCACGCAAAAACAGCAAGGCAATGAATTATGATAAATTTTGTAAAATCACTGCTAGATTACCGTATTTTTTTTGGCAGAATTACACACTATTCATATTTCATTTATCATTTTTTTTGTATATTGAATTTTGATGTACTTATTTTTTTCACTCTTTTGTAACACTTCAAACTACTTAAATCCAGAATTTCAGAATTTTCCAGTAAGCACAAAAATTTTGATAAACCAAACAGTCAGCACGTTTTTATGAAAACAGAGGAACCTATACTGGAATGAAAAAACAGAATTAAAGAAACTACAAAGACACAATAGAAAGGATGTATAAGAACTTGTATAGATCTAATACACAAGCATGAACTCAAAACTAAAAGAAAATGCACCAAAGGATAAAAAAAAACCAAAATATGTACTAAAAAAAACAATCAACCAAAGATAGCAAGAAAAGTACTACAAGGAATTGATGACATTATAGGAAAAAACATGACTAGACAAAACAAGTAGGGATTCAAAAATTAAAATGACATAAGCACAATGAATTAACAACAATTAAAACAGCAAGAAATACTCAAAAAACACAAAAAGCAGAATCACTAACCACAAAAACAGAATCAAAGTGTCCAGCAACTCAAAAAAAAATTGTGCACACAACCATAGCTCTAGATACCACATGATATGAGCTGGATAGACACTTAACAAGAAACAACACTTTAAGTAGGCTTAAGGTCATCTCAATGGAGGATAATGCCATCCAAGAGAGAAGCCAAACTCATTGAACAATGAGTGTCATGTCCTTATCACAAACACTTGGAGGAATTGAAAGGAAAGCAAGAACAAATCAAGAACACAAATAGAAACACAAATGCTACATGTAATATATCAAACTGGACAGAATTGAATATAGAACAAGTTGCACCGATTGAAAACACCAAATGAATAAGATGAACCGAACAGAATCTTAAGACAGCACATAGAACACAAAATAATCGGTGAAAAAGATGAAGAACACTTGAAGAACTCTAGATTACGAATGAAAACAACAAGGAGATGAAAGAAATGGACCTTAGATGGTTGAAGAACCGGCTGGAATGGATTAGGAAATGATCACGCCACTTGGTGATGGAGTCCCAAGATGAGTGAAGGAAGCCGCCACTTGAAGCTCTCCAAAAGCTCACAAGATGAGACTATGCTAAGGAGATCAAAATCTCACAAAAGGCTCTCTCAAAATGAGTAGAGTTTCTCTATATGAATTATCCAAATCTGCATTTACAAGAGCCCAACCTCTCTATTTATAATAGAAGAGGGCTGAAATGAAACACAAATGAAACTCAAAGTTCCCTCCAAATTCAAATGCAAATTGGTGCCACCTAGTCATGAAGTAAGTGCGACTCCTTTCCTATTTTCAGCACCTCCTAAAATGCGTCTACACCCCCTAACTATTCACACTCTTTATTTAATATTCATACCTCCTACAACTATACAAAAGTAATTCAAATGATGCTCTTTTATTTAATGTTTGTCCTTGCCCCTCATGGTTTGGACTTGGGCTTTCTTGGGCCTCATCTTTTGCAAAGACTAATAAGAAGAACTTTAAATGCTTTGGCCCTTGTCCATTTCTTCTATTGATAACATCTTTTTGATTCTCATCACTTAGTAGATACCCAGTGGTTTTTGGGGGACTGGATGTAGCTTTTGGGATAGGAGTGAACCAATATAAGCTGCTTGTGTGATTTTCTCTTGCCTTGAACTCATTTAAATTATGATTTTAAGTTGTTTTTAATACTGCTGATAAAAACAAACGGTTGAATCGCAAAAACAACCGATTGATTTTCTATTAATCAACTTAAACAGTTTTGTTTGATTGCTTTCTGGATTTCTGTATCTACGATTCTGCATTGAAGTTCATTATACCTTTAAAGTTTGAGAAAATCTTTCATAAACAATTCACCCCCCTCTTGTTTAAGGCCATATATTCTAACAATTGGCATCAAGAGCTTGGTTCTTGAAAAATATTCAAGTTTGATCCTAAAAATCTTTTTTCTATGGCTGAAAAATTACCTTTCGGGGAGGGTGCTTCTAGAAACAGACCACCCCTGTTTTGTGGTTTGAATTATCAATTCTGGAAGGTACGAATGAAAATCTTTGTTGAATCTCTTGATAGAGGAATATGGGATGCAATTGAAAATGACATTTTTATTCCCAAGCTTGAAAAAGACGGTGTTTTTATTGAAAAACCTTTGTACCAATGGACTGATGCAGAAAATAAAAGAAGAAAGTTTGATTGTATTGCAAAAAATATTATCATCTCTGCCTTAAATTCTGATGAGTTTTTCAGGGTCTCGC
Source organism: Phaseolus vulgaris (assembly GCF_000499845.2). Classification (NCBI taxonomy): domain Eukaryota; kingdom Viridiplantae; phylum Streptophyta; class Magnoliopsida; order Fabales; family Fabaceae; genus Phaseolus; species Phaseolus vulgaris. The sequence continues at coordinate 10,834,259 of NC_023749.2, forward strand.
AATGTGGATCTGCTAAAGAGACGTGAGATACTCTTGAAGTAACTCATGAGGGAACCAACGATGTTAAAAGGGCGAAGAAACATACTCTAATCCAAGAGTATGAAAAGTTCAAAATGCTTAAAGGAGAATCGATTGCGGATGTGCAAAAACGGTTCACTCACATTGTCAATCACCTCACGAGTCTTGGAAAGGTCTTTGACAAAGAAGAGTTGAATATCAAGATTCTCAAATGTCTTGATAGGTCTTGACAACCTAAAGTCACGGCTATCTCAGAATCAAAGGACTTGGCATCTTTGACTACAGCCTCCTTGTTTGGAAAGCTTAGGGAGCATGAGTTGGAGATGAATAGACTCAATATTCAAGAGAGTGAAGATAAGCATGAAAGAAACATTGCTTTAAAAGCTGCCAAGCACAAGAATAATCAAGTTTTAAGTGATGAGAGTGAGAGAGAAACTCTTAGTTTGTTGTCCAAAAAGTTCAGCAAATTCTTGAAAAAGAACCGCAACAAAGACTCCAACCAAGAGAGGTATGGCAACAAAAAATCTAGTGATTTTAATGCTAACAAATATACTTGTTATGGTTGTGGAGAACAGGGGCACATAAAGGCAGAATGTCCAAATAAAGAGAACATGAAGTGTGTGTAAAGTGACCTCAGTGGAGGACACCAAGGTCAAGTTTTGTAATCTTAGTGTCAATGTAGTTAGTGACAGATACACTAATTGGTGACCTAGATAGGAATAAATGGTGACATGCTACCAAGTTTATACACACTGAAGTAATTTTAGAAAATTTGAGTTTTATGTTGTTCTTGGGTGGGGTGGTGCATGAGGTGTGTTTAAAGTGACCTTAGTGGAAGACATTGAGGAAAAGTTATCTAATATTAGTATCAATATAGTTACACAGTAAGTGGTGACTTGTGTAGGAATAAGTAGTGACTTGCTATCAACTTTCTACACACTGAACAAATTCTCGACATTTTGAGCTTGTTGTTGTTGTTCAGTGGGGTGGTACATGAGGACACTAAGATGAATTTCTCTAATGTCATTGTTATCGGTGTACAATTTGGACAATTTTATTAGTTAGTGAATTTGTGTTACCAATGTTACATTGTTCAAAATGTTTAAAGTAATCAATTTCATTTTTCATGTGATAAATAAATTTCACACGTGATAAACAAATTCAGTTCACCTTATTTATCATCCTCCATGACCATTGTGAAAAAACTTAGGTCACGACATCCTAAACCATTTTTGTGAATGACCAACACAATAACCTCAACCATACTTTAGTCTAATTGGCTAGTACTTCAATAAATGAAATCATTCATACCGATCACAATCTACATTTACATTTAAGCATACAAAAAATCATTTTGAATAAAATTATAACAATATTGTCAAGAAAGTCCAATTCAAAAATATGCTTTATGATAAATATTTATTTTATTTAACAACATATTTAACTTGGCTAAATTAAGATGGTAAGAATATAAAAATATATAGATAACACTTACTAAGTTGGAAGAATATTATTGTAATTATTACTAATAGTAATAATTTTAACATTATTATTAATAATAATATTAAAAATAGTATTAATATTAATATTAATAATAATAATAATAATATTTTTATTATAATTATTGCTAATTTTAATATTATTATTATAATTACTACTACTATTATAATTATAATTATTATTATTTTTATTATTAATTTTAATAATAATAATTAATAAGAAATTAAAACAAAGCACAAACTAAACTTAATATAGAAGAAAATCAAATCTGTAAAAAATAAAATTTATAATTATTGAGAAAAGCTAAAAAAATTAAAAAAAGACAAATATTTTTAAAATAAAACCTGCAAAGCAAAGAATTAGAAAAACTTTAAAAAAAAGGTGAAGTTTTAAAATATTAATATTTTTTGGTTGTATACGGGCGCACTTATTATGTGGTTGTGGAAATATCAAGACCCTATTAACTAATACAAAAATTCCGTGTAATATTATATTTATATAAATTTATTAATAATATGATTTCTAATATATAATATTACACAAATTTATTAATAATATGATTTCTAATATTTATATTTATGATAATTTTTAATCATGTCACTCAAAGAAACATTTATAAAAAATAAAATTTATAATATTTTGATTGAATAAATATTTAAAATTAAGAGTATTTAAAAAGTCTCACGTCTCTAAATGTTGGGTTTTATTAAAAAATTACCTAGAAATCTTCCATTCTACAACCTACTTTCTCAAGCACTAATGAAAATAAATAAATAATAAACGTGTTTGCAGGAAAATTGGCAGAAAATTTCTATAAAAATTTTTGGCAAAACAATTGATAACAATTTCTTGAAAATTATTATTTATAGAAAAAATTATGAAGGTTTTTTTTTTTAAGTAATTGCACAAGATATATGTTTTTCTAGTAGTGATCATTTTACCTATTGTTGACCTTTGATGTATTAAGTTATTTCTCTTGATGAGTCTTGTAATTTTGTGGAGGTTTTAATTAATTAAATTCTTATAATGAATCGGTGTCACTAAAATGTAAACTATCGTTAAAAAGCTAGTATGGGTGCAGCACTGTATTATTCAACAGAAGAATAATATCATTGCATGGCATGATGGTGCCATCGAGATAAAGGCACAAGTAAAGACTCAAGTGCCGCACAAGAAAACAAAAAATGACACACTTCCCACAATGTCATGTTTGTCTTGCATGGCAAAACAAATAAGCAAGAATAAGAAAACGTCATCACTTCTCAATTCCTTCACGGGTAATGCATTCTTCCATTCATCTTTTCAATCTCTTTTTCTCTCTTTATATCAAATTTTCCCAAACAAAATAAAACATTGTGTAACAGATAAAAAAAACATGTCTGCAACATTGGATTCCGAAGCCACCGTAGTAGAAGAATGTCGTGGTGTTCTTCACGTTTATAGCGACGGTTCCATAGTACGCTCTTCGCGCTCGAGTTTCAGCGTCCCTGTAAACGACGACGGCACCGTTTTGTGGAAAGATGTCGTTTTTAACTCTGCCCATGATCTTCAGCTTCGGCTCTACAAGCCAGCCGGCTCAGCCGGCTCCAAGCTTCCGATTTTTTTCTACTTTCACGGTGGCGGATTTTGCATCGGCTCACGCACTTGGCCTAATTGTCAAAACTATTGTTTTCAGCTTGCTTCCCAGCTTCGAGTTATAGTGGTAGCTCCAGATTATCGGCTGGCTCCTGAGAACCGGCTCCCTGATGCAATTGAGGACGGCTTCACGGCTGTTAAGTGGCTTCAGGCTCAAGCCGTGAGTAATGAGCCGGACCCATGGTTGAGCCACGTGGCTGATTTTAGTCGGGTTTTCATCTCCGGTGACTCGGCTGGAGGGAACATAGCTCACCATTTGGCAGCTGGGCTCGGGTTCGGCTCGCCAAAGCTGGCTCCGGTTCGGGTCAGAGGTTATGTTCTATTGGCCCCTTTCTTTGGTGGAACTGTCCGAACCAAGTCAGAAGCTGAAGGACCAAAAGATGCTTTTCTCAATTTAGAACTTATTGATAGGTAGGTAAATTTGATTATTTATATCTGCATAATGTGTTTTGTTTTGTTATGTGGTGTTAATGATTGAACAGGTTTTGGAGGCTTTCTATTCCAATTGGGAAAACTACTGATGACCCTATTGTGAATCCATTTGGGCCAAAGAGTGAGAGTCTTGAAGGCATAAATCTAGACCCAATTCTAGTGGTGGCTGGAGGAAGTGATTTGCTTAAAGATAGGGCAGAGGATTATGCAAGGAGGCTTAAGGAGTGGGGTAAAGATATAGAGTATTTGGAATTTGAAGGACAACAACATGGTTTCTTCACTATTGATCCCAACTCAGAACCCTCAAACAAGTTGATGTTCATCATCAAACATTTCATAGAGAAGCATTTGGGGACTGTTTGAAGACCTTCGTACTCTACTGCAACATTCTAGTTTATTGTGGTTACCTTTTTATTTTCATTTTAACTCCAACTGGGTTGACAAAGATAAAATTCTAAGGATCAACCATGCATTGCCCAAAAGTTGTGCTAAATTGCTATTGTAATAAAACTTTCTCCTTCTAAGTTAATGTGTATGTTTCTGCCAGTGGTAAACATTTGCTCAAGCTGTCATCTTACAAACAGAAGCAGATTAAAAGTAAAGTAAACTTGTTTAAATTGAATGAAAAACATATTGACAACACATAATCTTTCTCTTTCTATTCTCATATTTCAGAGTCTAAATTTTTAAAAGAAGGTAAACCGTAAATGATAATTATATGTTATGACAGTAAGTAAATTTAGTCACGTTATTTATTAATCATAGAGACAATCTTTTATACGTTTAGAGATCAAGTCTACATTGTCTCTCACATAAAGCATAATTAACTGTTCAATAAGCATATTATTAGTAAACTTAAGTATTTTTAACTAGTTATAACATTAGCCGTTTTTAGAAAAATAATTAATTATAGCTCACAAAGCATTGTTGGAATATTCTATTTGTGTGTTGTAACACTTCGAAAATACATCTAACTATTTAAATACATATTCTACATATTTCTATACAAACTTAAAGTTTTTCAAAATATTTCTATTACAAGATTATGACTTATAGAAATACAAATATTTATATATTCATAGCTCAAAATAAAACTCTGAAACCTTTAAGGTTCTTCTGCACCTGTATGGTCATGGTCATCTGCTCGTGTACATAGTACCGTCATCGCAGTTCAAATACAACACGAAAAAACAAGGGTAAGCTAATGAAAAAAAATTCATATCTTATCTAATTTTTGCAAAAAGAACCAATCAAACAAATAATTTATAAACATTTCTTTAAATGTTGTCATATAAAATTTCAGTATCAATTTCATCATTCATATAGACCACACATGGATCTATTTTCAATCACAATCATTGGATTTCATTTCAATCTCACTTCATCTTCCGGAAGACTCATTAAGTATGTCCCTACTAGAGACTAACACCTGATCCAAAGATTACCAGCGAATCCAATAGAAAGGATCAGGATAAGTTCAAACATCCAATACTGAGTGTCTACAGTGGGACCCAGTGTGTATGAACTCCCTCTCAGCTTCTCACCACCTGATATCTTAGTCTACATGACTTAGATTATCAGTGAAGTTAGAGGATTTCCGTTAAACATAGGTTTTTCATACTTAATGTACCATCAAATAACAACTCATACATTATCCCAAATGTATGACATCAATTTCATACAATTTACATCATTCGTATATAATACATATCATTCAATCACATAACATTTAAAAATTCATATCATTCCAAAACTTTTCCCAACATCAAAAATAATATTTAACTCTCAACCTATCAAAATATAATATTTATAAAGTTTAAATAATATATAAACAACACACAATATATAAACAAATAACATCCTTGCAAGAGAAATTGAATATTGGGACCACGTTCCTCCATATGCAGATCTTCTAGCCTAGGGTACTATTGAGAGTTAAAGTTAGTTTCCCTTACCTCAATTGCTTCCTTTCCAAGCAACTTCTAGAATTTTATTCCTCACGGTCTGGATAAGCTTCAAGATTTACGGGCCTAATGCAAGTTATCCAAATAGAACAAAAATTCAGTATATAGTAGAATAAGTTGAGAGGATTAAACTTCTCAACTAACCACACCAAAATTGATGACTAAATCCTAAGGAAAAATAGAGAACAAAGGAACTTTAGAGCAAAAATGAACTTACTCTGTTTAAAAATCTGATCAGGTAGAAATGTTCCTTAACTCGCCAGCTACAACTTGTCTGATCAGATTATAAAATAAATGAATATTTATAGAGAGAAAATTAGAAGAGAGAAAGAGAAGAGAATATGAAAAAAGAGAGAGAAAGAAAGAGACAAGTGGTGGAGGGGGTAGTAGGTTCTCTGCTTTTTTTTTTTTTAACGCTGTAACATTTGTCATCTAAAATTAATTACCCTCATAAAGTAATTCTTATTACGACTCATATTATCATTATAAAAAAAAACCTTTGATTGACATAACATTGCCATCTCTTGCTATTCCATATAATAAGGAGAAAAAAATAATTTACATTAACTAAAAGAGTTAGTAGCATTTAATTCTGCTAGTTTTATTTTAAAAAAAGAAATTTATTTAGATTATAATTCTGTAAGACTTGATATAAAAAATAAAATAGTTATTAAAATATAAGCTCAATTAAATAAATTAGTTAGAAATGATTTCAATATCAGTGTACCACTTTAATGAGTGAAATGTGATAACCATCTAGAAAATGGAAAAAAAAGTAGACAGCCGCACAAAACAACCTATAGAAGCCATCCACGTTTACATTCCCTGTCTTGCATACCTAACACGTCCTTTTGTGAAGCAAGCACAACACAATTTCTTCACCACTCTCGCCATAGTCACTCATTTTCTCTGTATTATCGCAAAACAAAACATTGTAAGCAAAAATAAAACATGTCTACAACGTCGGATTCAAAAGCCACCGTGGTGGAAGAGTGTCGTGGCGTTCTTCACGTTTACACCGACGGTTCCATAGTACGCTCTTCGCGGCCAAGTTTTAACGTCCCTGTAAACGACGACGGCATCGTTTTGTGGAAAGACGTAGTTTTTGACCCTACCCATAATCTTCAGCTTCGGCTCTACAAGCCAGCGCACTCAGCCGGTTCCAAGCTTCCCGTCTTTTACTTCTTCCACGGCGGCGGCTTCTGCATAGGCTCCCGCACTTGGCCTAACTGGCAAAACTACTGTTTCCAGCTTACTTCCCAGCTTCCAGCTGTAGTCGTCGCGCCGGAATATCGGCTCGCTCCCGAGAACCGCCTCCCCGCTGCCATTGAGGACGGGTTCACGGCGGTTAAGTGGCTTCAGGCTCAAGCTGTGAGTAATGAGCCGGACCCATGGTTAAGCCACGTGGCTGATTTCAGCCGCTTGTTCATTTCGGGTGACTCGGCTGGAGGGAACATGGCTCACCATTTGGCGGCTGGGCTTGGATTGGCGTCACCCGAGCTTGCGCCGGTTCGGGTCAGGGGTTATCTTCTATTGGGACCTTTCTTTTGTGGTACTATGCGAACCAAATCAGAAGCTGAAGGACCAAAAGATGCTTTT